>NC_083438.1:13865251-14202674 GCF_020745735.1 Hemiscyllium ocellatum
AACCTGCCCTCATCAATCCTCTTTGTTACTTCTTCAAAATACTCAATCAAGTTTGTGAGACATGATTTCCCATGCACAAAGCCATGTTGACTATCCCTAATCAGTTCTTGACTTTCCAAATACATGTACATCCTTTCCCTCAGGCTTCTCTCCAATAACTTGCCCACCACGGATGTCAGGCTCACTGGTCTATAGTCGTGATGGTCCTTTTGTGCTCTTTGTGCTCGTGATCCCTCTGAATCTGGCTATGTGTCTACCGTTGTTCCCTGGCACAATGATGGTTGGCAAGGCGGCTGCTTCCTCCTTTGGTTAGAAACTAGAGTGAGATGGCAATTTTTGTCGGAAGAGGGTAATCTTAGCATGGTTCGGGAAGTGCAGAGAGTACAAGAGAAGGAATAACAAGAGACAGGGCATACAAACAGAGAGACATTCCGAGAGCAAAATGCAGAGAGTCTGGAGTTTCATGGAATGTTACCGAGAATGACAATGAAAGAAGACTTTGAAGTAGAGATGTCAAAATTGAAAGGCGCTGAGTTGTGAGGGGAAAAATAATTTTGTTTTTCTCCACAGACATGCTTACCTCATAGCGAAATTGTCCCAAATCTACTACCTACTGCTCGATAGGCGATGTTGCACAAATGTGCAATATGAGAATTCAAAACCGACATTAGTCACGAAGAACCGGAATAGCCAAAGCTCCATGTGGAGATTGCAGGTTGTGTCAAAGGAAGGCAAGTAGCCAAGATAAGGAATATGGAGCTGTGAATGCCCCAATGTCTCCTCCCTAATGCAGAATGGAAGATGACATGAGTGGAGGTGAAATCGAAGGCCCAAATGGTCTCATTTTAATCACGTGGGACACATTCAAAAAGAACACTTGAAGCTGCAAGGGATGCCAATAGAGGTTGTAAGAGGGAGTCTTAAAAGGTAACTGTAAAGGAAAGTGCCACGGATCATAGATATGTAGGAAATAGAAGTAGGCCATTCGGCCCTTCTGGCCTGCACCACCGTTCAATAAGATCATGGCTCATCATGCAATCACAGCGTCCCATACCTGTCCTTTCCTTGGACCCCTCTATCCCTGAAGCCACAATGGCCACTCCAGCTCCCTCTAATGAACTTGTCCCAACAGCTTCCTCTGGGAGAGATTTCATGCCTGAGTGAAGCAATACATTCTCATCTCAATCCTGAATGGTTTCTCCCTTATTCTTCGACTGTGACCCCTAGATCTGGACATCCCCAACATTGGGAACATACTTTCCCTATCTAGCCTGTCATGTCCCATCAGAATTTTTAAAGTTTCTCTGAGATTCCCCCTCATTCGTCTAAATTCCAGTGAATACAAGTCCAGTTGATCCAATCTTTCCTCCTATGTCAGTCCTGCCATCCTGGGAATCTGTCTGGTGTACCTACACTGGACTCCCTCAGGAGCAGGAATGTCCTTCTTCAGACTAGGAGACCAAAACTGCACACAAGGTGTGTCCTCACCAAGGCCCTGTGTAACTGCAGCAGGGCAGCCTTTCTCCAATACTCAAATCCTCTCGCTACGAAGGCCAGCATTAGCTTTCCCTGCTGTACCTGCGTGCCAACCTACAGCGACTGTTCCACCATGACATCCAGGCCTCATATCACCTCACCTTTTCCTCAACTGCCACCATTCAGATAATAATCTGATTTCCTATTATTGCCACCAAAGTGAATCACCTCACATGTATCCACATTATACTGCATTTGTCAAGTATCTTCCCACTGAGCCAGTCTGTCCAATCACCCTGCATCCTCCTCATAGCACACACTGCCACCAAGCTCAGTATCAGCTGCAAATGTGGAGGTATGCTATTCAATTCCTTCACCCAAATGTATATTGTGAACAGCTGGACCTAGCAGCATACCACTTGTCACCGCCTCCAGTCTGAGAAGGACCCGTGTATTCCAACTTATTGCTTCCTGCCTGCCATAGTTCGCTATCCTTCTTCATTCATTACCTCCAATACCATGTGCTTTAATTTTGCTAACCAATCTCTTGTGTGGAAATGTGTCAAAAGCCACTAGAAAGCCCAGATACATAACATCTGGAGGTTCACCCCTGTCCACCCCACTGTTCACATCCTTAAAAAAGCTCCAGAAGATTTGTCAAGCATGATTTATCTTTACTGAATCAATGCTGACGACGCCCAGATTCTGTCACTGCTTTGCAAATGCTCAGTTATGACCTCTTTATCAATTGACTCCAGCATTGTTCCCAACACTAATGTCAGGCCTACCAACCTAGAATTCCCCATTTTCTCTCTCCCACCTTTCTTAGAGAGAGGAGTTACATTAACTCCCCGCTGGTCCATTGGAACTCTTTCAAAGTCTGCAGAATGGTGGAAAGTGTTTGCCGAACACATTACTTGTTCTAGGGTGACTTCCGTAAGTACTCTGGGAATTAGAGCATCAGGCCTTGGGGACTTACTGGGTCTTAATCCCATCATTTTCCTAAATACCATTTCCTGACTAATTAGGATTTCCTTCAGTTTCTACTTCATGTTTGACCTACTTTCCCGAACATTTCCTGAAAGTTATTTAGTGAAGACAGACCTTGTATTTGTCCAACCGTTCTGCCTTCTTTTAGTTCAAATTGAAGCCTTAACCAGAACAGTGAGACTAAAGATACGCACTGGTCTGAGTGCAGGGGATACAAAATCAGATATTGCGATTAAAACTCAACAAGTCAGGCAAAATCAGTGGAGAGAAAGCAGAATTCAGGTTACGAGTTCAATAACTCTTCTCCAGAAAGTAACATGGATGCGAGATTTGAAAAGTTTTGTCAAAGCGAAAGCAATATTTAAGGTGGCATGGTAGCTCAGTGGTCAGCACTGCTGCCTCATAGCACCAGGTACCTGGGTTCAATTCCTACCTCAGGAAACTGTCTGCCTGGAGTTTGCACATTCTCCCCGTATCTGTGTGGGTTTCCTCCTGCAGGTCAGGTGAATTGGCCATACTAAATTGACCATCCTGTTCGGTGCAGTAGTCAGGGGTAGGGGAATGGGTCTGTGTGGGTTACTCTTCAGAGGGTCATTTTAGGCTGAAGGGCTTGTTTGCATACTTTAGGGAATCGAATTTAAAAATAAACACTGCTGCTTCTTCAAATAATGCAATATCTGTAATGTCGAACGCAAGAGGTATTTAAATCTTTTTTGGAGAACAAGTTAATTTTTCTTTCAGGGAGAGAAACTAACATAAATGTGTGAGAGAAGTGTGGATGCTCTCTCTGTTCCATTGTACAAAGAGCAATTGAAATATAATTCCTTGTCGAGAGTAGTTGGAGTAGTTGTTATGACGTGACACACGGATGGCGTTGACATTCTCCGGGGTAATGATTTGGATGGAGTAAGGGTTACCTATAATCATGGAAAGTCCAAATGAAGGTAAAGAGGCAGTTTAGTTACTGTGACACAATTCAGGTAATTTTCCATTGCAGTGACCAGAAAAATGGCTCAACAAAGTCTATCATCTGCAGTCAAAATAATTTCAGAAGTGAATGTTATAGTTGCTGACAGTTTTTTTAAAGGTGGGGATAATTCAACGGTAGTATTTTGCACATTCTCCTTAATTGAATCTCAGAAAACAGGCCAGTAATTAAATGAGGAGAAAGTGAGGACTGCAGATGCTGGAGATCAGAGCTGCAAATGTGTTGCTGGAAAAGCGCAGCAGGTCAGGCAGCATCCAAAGAGCAGGAGAATCGACTTTTCGGGCATTCCTGAAGAAGGGCTCATGCCGGAACCGTCGATTTCCTGCTCTTTGGATGGTGCCTGACCTGCTGCGCTTTTCCAGCAACACGTTTTCAGCAGTTATTAAATAAGGTAACCAGGCAGTTAAATTGAATGACCCTGGAGTGCTGTGAAGAATATTAAGAATGGAGTCCTGATTAGGATTTGGAGATTCTCTTGGATACCTGCAGTTGAGGAATGGTTGGCTGTTGATCTAATAATGGTACTCCCTTAATATGGTAAGGACACATTCCAAGTAGCACGTGCAATTTCTGTGCCAGGCCATGGGGGAAAACAGAATGGTCAAATATTGAAAAAATAAACAGTTTATTTGACCATCAATTCATAAGGATGCAGTACAGTTTTGAAAAACATGCCCCATTTTTCAGGTAGTAGGGAAGCAATTATGGTGCTTGGAGATGGATGTGGACGCTATTGTTCCTCTGTCTGTTCCAGTTAAAATCTGAGGTTCTCTTCCAGTTGCTAGAATTGCACGCGAGACAATCTAATTCACTGAATTTGCCTTTTGCTAAGAGTGTGTTTTTGAGATGTTCCTATCTTGAAAGTTACTGTTTAGTAGATAAATAAGCCATTCTTCTGTGAAGTTTTTTTCAATGGAGATGTTATTCCAATTCCTTTTTTGCTTGTTGTAATTTAACTATCGTGCATGAATAAAGTAATTTGCTTCACGCCTGATATCCTGAACAATCTAATTACATCCAGAATACAACCCCTGCTATTTTCCTTTGCTATAAGAAAATCCTGGGGCATAGGCTGCCTCCTTGACATATTTTGAGGGGGCTTGGTCTGACTTGGAACACGCATAACAAACAAAACATTGTTAGTAGAAGCTAAAGCAACATTCAGGTTTCCATGTCACTTTCACGTTGCTTCCTGAGGTATTCTCCAAGCCCATGTTGTTTTCAACTTATGGTTGCATCCATACAAATATTGAAGAATTGACTGAGATGATCCAATCTATTGTGACAATAGTTGTTCTTTCAAGGACCTTTCCAATGTTCTATCAAAACCCAGATATCTACAACAATCGAAAAATAATTAATGATGATAAATTTTGGGGGTTGTTTTGCATTCGGGAAAACATTTTTGTATCCTCAACAATGTTGCAGAATTCTCAATGCATAATGTTGCCAGTAAATGGACTCCAACAACACCAAAACTGCTGCGAAGATTGAAATGGGCTTTTTTCATCAGTAACGTCTGCTTCAGGATTTCAGGCAATTCCTAGCCAAGGTGCTACCGTTAACATTTTTGATTAGTGCACCACATTACAGGAGGACGTGAGCTCAATTGCAAAAAGGAGAAATTTGTAAGGACGTAGACTGGGCTGGAGAATTTCAGCACTGAGAAAAGTTGGAATTAGTTAGATACTTGACCTAAATCTTACATCTCTAAGCTTTCTGTTTTGATGAAATTTATTGGTTCAGTGTGTGAGCATTTTTTCTACTCAACAGATGCTGCTAGATGTATTGGATATTTCCAACTTCATTTTTTTTAATGTAGTGTAGTTGGAATTATATTTGCAAAGGGAACTGAATCAACATATGATTTAGAATTAACATGGTAGACAGACTGGAAGTGTGGTTCTTATCTGTGTTATCATTAAGAATGCACATAATTTAGGAGCATCCATACCTTAAATCCATGAAAGCTTGGGCTGAAGTCCCAACTACTCCACCAGCGTGTCATACCCGTGCAGTTTTCGTGTTGCTCCTTTGCTCATGGTGGTACAAAACTCATCAAAAGCATTTAGAGATCTGTATTTCACCAGCGTAATTAAACCAATTTGCAATATTCCAAAGTGAAATTGGACAGAGTTGCTGTGTTGCTGAGTGTTATGACCGCTGTTGCGAGTGTGTAGTGAGCCTTGGGTTATATTGAAGTACACATCTA
This sequence comes from Hemiscyllium ocellatum, assembly GCF_020745735.1. Classification (NCBI taxonomy): domain Eukaryota; kingdom Metazoa; phylum Chordata; class Chondrichthyes; order Orectolobiformes; family Hemiscylliidae; genus Hemiscyllium; species Hemiscyllium ocellatum. Next base: position 13,870,918 of record NC_083438.1, read on the forward strand.
TGGACTATTTGCAGTGTGCGATGTTGTGGGCACGCTTAGACTTGAGGATGCCAGCAGAAACATGAAAGTCAATGATTTCTTTGTGAAGAAATATGTTGCTAATATATAACCACTAGGCTCTCTTTATGTCGAGCATAGACAGAGCAACTGTGGGAAGAAGGGCACTACTCCCCACCTCAACCTCCCACACACAATCAATATTAAAGAACCAGGTAAGTGTGAGTGAAAGCAATGAGGTTAATGCATAACTCGGGGGTTTTTAATCCATGTACAAATAAAGGTTACTCAGTTATCATGATTAGATCTGAACTCATGCCCCCAAATTAACAGGGATGGCGGGCATTAGATCCATGGACATCACAACCATTCCATCTCTGCACCAGTTTTCCTTTCCCATTGTTCCAAAGAAGATGCATCAGAGACTTGATAGAGGTATTGTTATGCAGCCTGAATGTGAAATTTGGAAAACGCTGATTATTATCTTGGGTCAAAACCTTGACATTTCTTTTGCAATATTGATAACATTGTGCAAATGTCAATACAACAATTAGGCCAACAAGTAAACAACGGCAAATCAAAACGCAATGAAATTCTACTTGAACTGGTGACAATTTACAAGGGTAGGCGACTCCCAACTCAGGTATACTGATGTAATGTGTGAGTAATCAGGCTTATCATCGATATTTGTGGGCAATCTGTTCTGATGTGTTATGAAGCAGATGGAATAAGAACCGGATTATCGAGCTGAGAGATGAGGAACACTGTTTCTGCATAATTTACCAGGATGCTGCCTGAACTGGAGGGCTTGCCTTAGGAAGAGAGGTTGACTAAGCTTGGACTTTCCTCTCTGGAGAGAAGGAGGAAGAGAGGTGACCTGATTGAGGTGTACAAGATAATGAGAGGAATGGATAGTGCCGATTGACAGAGACTTTTCCTCAGGGCAGGATTGACTGGTACGAGTGGTCATAGGTTTAAAATATTACGAGAAAAGTACACAGGGGACATCAGAGCAAGGTTTTTTTGAGCAGAAAGTTGTGAGTGCATGGAATGCGTGGCCAGCGGTGGTGGTGGAAGCGGAATCATTAGGGACATTTAAGCGACTGCTGTACATGCACATGATTTGAGGGGTGCATAGGTTGAGTTATTTGAATTTACATTAGGATTAACCCTCAGCACAACATCGTGGGCCAAAGGGCCTGTTCTGTACTGTACTTTTCTATGTTCTATGTCCTCATGCCAAGCCATTGCATTCCCTCTATTGATATGATTTATTTACTTCTTTGAAACACCTTGATCAAAATCATGATTCGCTGGATGAATCACAAAGTAGAAAGAAAATGCAGAGAGAAATTAATTTTTAAATAATATCCAAATCTGTAAGCTCAAACCTCTGATAATCTCAGTGAAGCTCTTTGAAGAGACTCACATTTAAATTAGAAATAAATTCACTGCATTTTATTGCACATGAAGCATGACATTTCATATGGATTTCTCGATATAATTCAACTATAATAGAACAGTAACCTTGTAAAATATACTATCATCAGCAGAAAATTGTAACTATTTGACTCATTGGATATTTCGCCATTTCCATGAGCTCCTGTCTGAATTTAGTCTGGGTCACTGCATAAATAAATGTATTTGTGCAGCAACTCAAAAGCACAAGCATGTATCCAGTTTCTTGCAGGATATAAACAGGGTCAGTGTAACCGGTGTAAGAATACGCATTGACGATTCTATAATACACATAATGAACGGCGAATGTCAACCATAATAGCAGGAAATTGCCGGATATGCTGAAGAGTAAAACTATAGACTTTCTCCTGTTCTCCATCTCAGGGTCAGGATTGTTTTCAGACCTGGCATTGACACGGAGTGCCTTACGGGCTTTGCTCACCATTATTATGTGTCTCACGGTGAGAACATTGAGGACAAAACAATTAGAAATGGGAGAAAAGGATTCGCGATGCATCCAAAATAAGAAAATGCAAGCCACAGAGGTGAAGGATAAAAGCTTGACCTTATCAGGCAATACCAAGGCGTATTGTTAATTATATACAAAGGTTCATATACAAAGTACCAAGCAAGGTTCTTCAAACAACACAGGGAGAGCACCATACCTAGGATCGACCCTGCAGTTTGCTTCTTGCAATATTGGCTTTTTAGTTTGTGATAGCAGATGGCTACAAAGCGATCAAAAGTAAACACAACAGTAAACCATACAGAACAGTCTCTTGTTATATAAACTAGGACACTTTTGATTCGACACAGTGGAGTAAGCAAGAGATAATTTGTGGGAAAGTACATGCCAATGATCCGATTTAATATAACGCTGGTGATAACAACTGAAAGATCTGCTGTTGCCATAGCCACCAGGTAATATGTGATGCAGCTGGAAATACCACACTTGCTTTTGGCCAAGATCACAATTGCCACCATGTTGACTGTTGTGAAATGTAAATATATAAGACACAATTAGTGAGATGGTTTGATAAAATCGCAGTTTCCAAAAAAAATTTGTTTATTTCAGAGCACTTATAATGCAACTCATTTTCCAGCAAGCAACCCATAAGAGTTCTCAAAAGCCTCAGAACATTCAATAAGAAACACATTCTCTTCTATTTCTGCAATTCATGCCTCAAAAATAATGTGAACCCATTGACTTGTCTTGTACTTTCACCTTGACTCAACAGATTTAGATTCCCAATGCTCTTGTCAAAGTTTACTCCTGAGTGCAGAGAAAGGTTACAGCATAGAAAGTACCGTTTATGGACATTTGGACCTTCCTGATTGCCTTAGCTCTCCAAATGTGCACAACTTATTGATACTCTTCTGACTTTTTGCCATTACCTTGTGCATTTTGTCTCGATAAATAATCATGTAATACTTTCTCGGATATTTCATGGAACCTCCCTTCTACAAGTGTCCAGACAGCCCATTCCAATATAATACACTACAGCTTTGTGTGTTCCTGTGGCAGCTTCTTGCTGCTAATTGTCAGATGCATTCCTCATGTGCTAAAAACAAACCCTTCATTAAAACCGATTACAAATCTCTTATGTGAAATTATGATGCTGAAACATGTACGAAAAAGTTTGCTAATTAATAAAAAAAACGAGGGTTTGTTTTTGCATCGAAGCTGAAAGCTATCAGGGAAATATCAGATTCAGAAATAAAATTGGTGTCCAGCATATGAGTCATGAGTTGTAAAAGATTAGATTGCGCACAAATTATTTTCAATATTCAACTTCCACATAAATGAAATTTGTTAGAAAGGATACTGATTCAATTACTGATAAGACAGTAATTGCTGATTCAGTTAATGAATATTAAGTCAGGAAACTCATATCAACAAACAGGACGTATGATGCAGGTCAAACGACAGTATCTGCTGCTAACATTGGGCAGCTGGAAGAGCTGAAATCAGGAAATTAGAATTGTGGCCAAAACTTAAACGCAACATTGCAAGTGCAGTCTAACCAACGTCCCGTATAACTGCAACATAACTTCCCAACTTCAATACTCAGTGCCCTGACTGATGAAGCCCAGTGTGCCTAAAGCCTTCTTAACCACCCTGTCTACCTGTGACTCCACTTTCAAAGAAATATGAACCGGAAATCCAAGATCCCTCTGTTCCATTATATTCCTTAAGACCTTACCATTCACCATAAAACTCTTACCTTGATTTGACTTTCCAAAATATAAGACCTCACACTTTTCTTAATTAAACTTCATTTGCAATTCCTCAGCTCACTTTCCCTGCCTATCAGAGCCCTTCTGCAACTTTTGATAACGTTCCTCACTATTCGCGATACCACCTATGTTAGTGTTTTTAGCAAACTATGTAATCCTACTTAGCACATTGTCATCCAAATCACTGATATAGATAACAAACAGCAATGGGCCCAGCACTGATCCCTGAGGCTTTCCACTTATCACAGACCTCCTGTCAGATAAGAACCCTTCCACTATTACCCACTGCTTCCTACCAGTTGTGTATCCAATTTGCCAGCTCACCCTGGATTCCATGTGATTTAATCTTCCAGAGAAGCCTACCATGTGGAACCTTATCAAAGGCCTTACTGAAATCCACATAGACTACATCTACTGCCCTGCCCTTGTCCACCTTACTTGTCACTTCATCAAAGAACTCTTAACACATTGTGAGGCGTGATTTCCCATTCAGAAAGCCATGCTGACTATTTCTAATCAAATCTTACCTTTCCAAATGCATATATATCTTATTGCTCAGAATCTTCTCAATCACTTACCCACCACAGGTGTTAAGCTTATTGGTCTGTTGTTCCCAGGCTTTTCTTTGTAACCCTACTTGAATAATGACACAACATTCGCTACCCTCCAGTATTCTGGGATCTCACCTGTGGCTAACAAGGATGCAATAATATCAGTCAGGGCCCTCACAATTTCGTCTCTAGTCTCTTGCAATGTTCTTGGATATATCTGGACAGGACCAGGAGGTTTCATACATTATAACACAAACAACACCTCCTGTACTGTGATATGGACTGTCCCCAAGATATCCTGACTAACTTCCCCAAGGTCCCTGGTCTTCATGTCTTCTTCCATGGCAAATACAGTGGAGGAATATTCATTGAGAACCTCATCCATCTTCCACGGTTCTACATAGACATGTCCATTTTAGTCCTCGATGGGCCCTATTGTCTCTCTAGTTATTCTATTTCCGTAACACATCTCTTTGGATTCACCTAATTTTCTCAGCTAAGAGTATCTCATGCCCCCTTTTCACCCTCCTGATTTCCTTCTTTAGTAATCTATTGTATTCCTGTATACCTTCAAGGATTCCCTTGATCCCAGCTGCATGTACCTGAGCCATGATTCCTTTTTTCTGTTCAAAGCCTCAATATCTCTTGCCATCCAGGGTTACCTATTCCTGCCATATTTGCCCTCCACCCTCAAAGGACCATATAGATCTTGAGCTCTAGCTATCTCTTTTTTAAATGCCTCCCATTTGCCTGATGTCCCTTTACGTGCAAACAAACTATTCCAATCAACCCCTCCAAGGTCCTGTCTAATTCCATCAAAATTCGCTTTGCCCCGGTTTAGACCTTGAACCAGTTAAGCAGTTTTGTCCCTCTCCATAACTAAATTAATGGATCTATGGTCATTGGTCCCAAAGTGTCACCCTCCCCCACTGTCACCTCCGTCACCTGCCCTGCTTATTCTGAAGAAGGGTCACTGCACGCAAGGGGTGGCACAGTGGCTCAGTGGCTATCACTACTTCCTCACAGCGGTGGGGTCCCCGGTTCGATTCCAGCCTCGTGTGACTCTCTGTGTGGAGTTTGCACATTCTCCCCGAGTCTGTGCAGGGTTTCCGCCTCCAATCCAAAGATGCACACGTCAGATAAATTGGCCATATTAGATTACCCATAGTGTTAGGTGCACGAATCAGATGGGTATGGATCTGGGTAGGTTACTCTTTGGAGGGTCGGTGTGGACTGGTTGGGCCGAAGGGCCTGTTTCCACTCTGCAGGGGATCTAATATAATATTTGCTCCAGTTTCTCTCCACAGGTGGTGCCACACCTGTTGAGATTTTCCAGCAGTTTTTGCTTTTGTTTCAGATTTCCAGAGTTTGAAATGGGTGAATAACTGGACTTGTCCTAGATATCTTTTAGCTGCCTTGTTCGGATGAGGTATAGTCGGAATAAGAACCAGGCAGAAAAGTGAAGAACACTATCATTGTGCAACATAACCTTTGGTTTCCTTTTTTTTTGGTTTAAATGCTATCTGTTATCTACTATCTATTAGAACCTACTATCGACTAAACTTCCATAAGGGAAACATTAATATTCAATTGACTAGACTATCAAGTTAATCACAGCCTGGGAAGCATTTCCTTGAGGACTACATTGAGATACGTTATCATGATTTGCATGAAAATAGACAAGGGAGAAGCACAGAAGCAGAGTTTGACATCTTGTGGTCGAATATTTATTCATATACAATATGTCTTAATTATTTCACTTTGCTTCACTAGCTCACTAAATATAGACTTTTCAAAAAAGAAATAAAGTAGAAGACAGAAATAGATAGATTAGTTACAGTGTGGAAACAGGCCCTTCAGCCCAACAAATCCACACCATCCCACCCATTCCCCTACATTTGACCGTAATACTACAGGCAATTTAGCATGGCCCATTCACCTAACCGGCACAATTGTTTTTGGACTGTGGGAGGACATTGGACCACCCGAAGGAAACACGCGCAGACATGGGGAGAATGAACAAACGCCACACACAGTCGCCTGAGGCAGGAATGGAACCAAGGACTCTGGCGCCGTGAGAGAGCAGTGCTAACCGCCGTAACAGTGTGCCATCATGCTGCCCACTATAGGATCAATAACAGGTGACAGAGAATGGAAACTAGACAATTGATGCAAACAGTTGACGCAGCTCCATCCCACTCTGGCAATACTTTTCTACAGCCTCTACCATTGGGGAGAAGGTACAAAATTCTGAACACATGCACCAGCCGGTTTCAAAACAGTTTCTACCCTACTGTTGTTAGAATACTGAATGGACTCACAAAATTTTAACACTCGCCTGTACCTGTGTTTTTATTTTTGTCGCTGTTTACCTATTATTTACTTATCTATGCTATTTAACTCCGTGATCTGTCTGTATTGCTTGCAAGACAAAGGTTTTCACTGTGCCTCGGTACACGTGATAGTAAATAAATGCAATTCAATGCAGGAGAAATGTGAATCCATGGCTGTACACAATGAAAGGATGTTTTGATATTACTTAAAAAAAAGATAAACTCGATTGAACTGAAAAACTAATCTACTAATATGCACTGCCAAACAAATGTGTTATAGAGATAGTAATATTTTGAATTAATGGCAGATCTTTTTTACACAATGGTCGCAAATATCATGTTCGAATGGAAAACAGGGTAATGATGGACTTGGATGGATCATAAAGTTCACCAACACGGGGAGAATGTTCAGAAAACAATATTTTTTATCTCTCGACACGAGGGCATGGATCGTGACCTGCACCCTTTGGAAGATTAAATCACAACTCTTATGAAGTCGTAAATCTTGTCTTGCAAAGGGAGGTTGACTAAGCTCGGACTTTTCTCACTGGAGAGAAGGATGAAGCGAGGTGACCTGATCGAGGTATTCAAGGTAATGAGAGGCATGGATAGAGCCAATTGCCAGAGACGTTTCCCCAGGGCAGGATTGACTGGCACAAGGGGTCATAGTTTTAAGATATTAGGAGTGAGGTATAGCAGGGACCTCAGAGGTATATTTTTTAATGCAGAGAGTTGTGAATATATGGAATGTGTTGCCAGCGGTGGTGGTGGAAGCAGAGTCATTCAGGACATTTAAGCGACTGCTGAACATGCCCATGGAGAGCAGTGAAATGAGGGGCGCGTACGTTAGGTTATTTTAGCTTAGGGTAGGAATACACCTCGGCACAACATAGTGGGCCGAAGGGCCTGTTCTGTGCTGTACTTTGCTATGTTCTAAGGTATATATATATATATCTTAGAACATAGAACACACACATATTCAAATTTACAATGAAATACCTGTCACGCGAATCATCTCTCCGTGATTGAACTATGTTTTATGGAAGACAATTCCACTGAAGCAGAATAATGTGAATAAAATATATCAAGTTATTAACATAAATAGCACGGTTTAGTAGCCTTGATTATGTGACCATTTTGTCAGCACTTTAACCCCGGTCAATTAAAGAGCGAACAGGCAGAAAGTGCAATGAGCTCGTAACACACAGCTTTGCACAACTCTTACCTGGGATCCCCACAGCAGCAAGGATTGGATAGTAAATTACATACAGCAGGCCAGACGGTGGTTCATGCATATTCAATCTGAAATGATAATCTCTCAGCAACTGCAAAATGATATTGATGCGAATTCCATATATAGAACATATAACCCCCCCCAGGGACACTATTTTATGACATCATCACCATTCAATCTTCAGAATAATTAAACAACTTGCTTTCATCTCATTCTCCCAACTACGTTTCCCCCAGTGCCTTCAATCAAGGAAAGGAAGGAAAACCACAAATCCCTGATTTGTTATGACTCAAATTAATAAACTCAAACAGTGCAGGAATCAATGGTTTTCTTGGAAAATGAAGCAATATGTTTCTGTTGAGAAGAACCGTCGCTTTTTCCACACATTTTATCCTCGTATTCCCATAGCTCTCAAAAATTTCAACCATTCGAGTGTTCAGTCCGTGCTGTTTCTCTATAGCCACTCAGTGTTGAACATAGGGTAAATAGGCAAAGTCTTCTCCCTGGTTAAAAATCACACAACACCAGGTTATAGTCCAACAGGTTTAATAGGAAGTTAGTGTGCTTCCAATTAAACCTGTTGCACTATAACCTAGTGTTGTGTGATTTTTAATTTTGTACACCCCAATCCAACACCAGCATCTCCAAATCTTTTCCCTGAGGTTGTGGAGTCCAGAACTAGAGGGTATAGGTTTAAGGTAGAGGGACAAGATATAAAAGAGACCTAAGGGGCAACTTTTTCACGCAGAGAGTTGTACGTGTATGGAATGAGCTGCCAGATGATGTGGTGGAGGTTGATACAATTGCAACATTTAAGAGGAATTTGGATGGGTATATGAATAGGAAGGGTTTGGGGGGTTATGGACTGAGTGCTGGTAGGTGGGACAAGATTGGGTTGGGATATCTGGTCGGCATGGACGGGTCTGTTTCCGTGCTGTAAATCTCTATGACTTTATGACTCTAATGCTGTGATCGTAGATCAGTTAGCACAGTTGACTTGACGTCTGGCTACAATTCAAAATAACAACATAGTAGAATTATTTAATCTTCTTGCATCTAAAAATTTGATGAGGATGTTGGAATGGGAAAAGGTGTCATGAGCTGTATAAAGAAATATTTGCGCAGGTCACTCTAAAGGGCTGGTTATTGCGGGAATGTTGTGATTACGTTAGATTCCCTGCAATGTGTAAACAGGCCCTTCAGCCCAACAAGTCCACACCGACCCTCCAAACTGTAACCCACCCAGACCCATTTCCCTCCAACTAGTTCACCTGACACTATGGGCAATTTGAGATGGCCAATTCACCTGACCTGCACATCTTTGGACCAGAGGAAACCAGAGCACCCCGATACAGACATGGGGAGAATGTACAAACTCCACACAGACAGACGCCAGAGGCTGGAATCGAACCTGGGACGCTGGTGCTGTGATGAGGCAGTGCTAACCACTGAAATGAAGAATTTCATTTCTTTAAAGTTCAGTGAACAAAATTATGATTCCTGGCGTAGACTGCAAAGTAGGAGGTAAATTCTTCGGTGTGGGGAGTTGGGGGGGTTCAAGGTATGTACGGTGGGGAGGGTAGATTGGAGTTTTATTTCCTGCATGTTTCTTGCTTCCGATCGATTTGCTGTCTCTTTTTTGGAGAAACATCGATAAAAATAACAAAAAGAAACAAAATGCAGAGAGATAATTATTTCGTAAATTCCCCACTCTTGAGCTTAAACTTTCATTAATTTCAGTGAAGCTCAATGAATAGGTTTGAATTGAAAGTGGAGATATCCTTGCAAATCCCAGTGTTGGAACAGAATAAGTACTTTAATGCTCACACCGAAGAATAAATTTTCCATCTGGAATTATTTGGAACATTGCTTTATCTGTTAAACATCACCATCGTGCATTTAAACAGTGAGAAGAATAGTGCATTGTCTTATAATAGATGTTACCTGACCACGAGAAAGCCTAATCATGAGCCCAAAATGACACTAAATAATGTTATCTCCCCCAAACACTTCCTTGCCTTTCTTTATTTTGCCTCCATCGGCAAGAACAGACATTCTCATATTCAAGCACAACACAAATTAACTTTCACCAATCTCACTTGAGTAGCCAACAACTCTCACAAAAATCCTTCAGTTCTCTACTGACACGACAAACGCCCTCAATGTAACTGATCCACAGACAAACAATAAAGGAATTGTTCATGAATTATACTGTTGTGTTTAATTTCTTTCTTATCAAATGTGTCTATTGTAATAAAAAAGGTGTTTAGAAAGATTGGAATTGACAACAGTTAACAGTTGGTAATATCATACCTGCTTGATGTCACGAGTTATTTTCTAAGTCAACACTTAAACTTTCACAAGCTTAAAATTAAAGTCGTGAAAACTGACGAATAGAAATTTTCAGGGAAATTTATTTCTTGATATCAGAATGGAAAATGCCTGCATTGGAGCTAGACTAGAATAAGATATTGAAGCAAAATTAGACCATTTAGCCCATCAAGTCTGTTGCCGTTCAATCATGGCTGATAAGTTTCTCAAACCAATTCTCCTACTTTCTCCCTTTAATCCTTGATCCCCTTGATACTCAAGAACCCATCAATCTCAGACTTAAGTATACTCAGTGACTGGGCTACACAGCCTTCTGTGGCAGTGAATTCCATCGATTCATCACTCTCTGGCTGAAGAAGTTTCTCCTTATCTCCATTCTAAAAGGTTCTTCCCTTCACACTAAGTGTGTTCCCTCGGGTCCTAGTCTCTCCTACCAATGGAAACATCTTCCCAACATCTACTGTGTCCAGAGTGGCTTGGCTGTACTTACAATCAAAGGATTTAAGCTCAAAACCGATCATTACTGGAGCGAGGGATGTTGCAGTTGTTTACAATGTCAGCTGCCATTATGTTTTCCTTTCTACTGCATTATATTGTTCATGGTAACCAAGTTGCAGTTCTTTAACCATTGTGTAGCAGGATGGTATTAGACATCCAAGCATGTTAAACAGCTGCAGGAAAGAACGCACTGCTATGAGACTACAAGAACCGACGATTTCTTATGATTGTATCATCATTGATTTCATCCTTTGATACCAAAAATCTTCATTACTTTCCACTAGTAAGACAGGAAACAGATTAACATATGGGATGGCAAATAGACTGACAAGTGGTTTGTAGCATTTGGCATATGTGGCTGAATGACCATTGTCATTCTCAAATTAACAAAACTTGACATGTTACCGAATATTGCAATTGACAACCTTGTAATCTTCATGAGTGTAGGAACAATTTCGTGTTCCAATAACTGAGAAACGGCTTTGTGACTCTTCTGTCGCAGTAATAGAAGCCGTATATTTAATCGATGAAGATCAGGATTCCAATTCCACTTGCTCCAGAGGCTTGTCATGCCTCAGCTGCTTGATTGAAGTATGTACAAACTGTTTATTTTCTCCAGAAAGTGCAAAAGCCATTGAAATAATGTAGAGAGTTCCCCCCCCCCCCAATTATAATTAAACAAATGAATTGCAGTGCACAGTAGGGTGGCACAACGCTTCAGTGGTCAGTACCGCTACCTCACAGCACCAGGCACCCAGATTCGTTTCCAGCCTTGGGCGACTGTCTGTGTTGAGTTTGCACGTTATCCCCTGTGTCTGCGTGGGTATCCTCCGGGTGGTCCGGTTTCCTCCCACAGTCCAAAGATGTACAGGTTAGGTGAATTGGCCGTGCTAAATTGCCCATAGTGTTAGGTGCATTGGTCAGAGGGAAATAGGTCTGTGTGGGTTAATCTTTGGAGAGTCGATCTGGGCTGGAGGGCCTGTTTCCACAATAGGGAATGTAATCTAAAAACAGATTGTACTCTACTGCAGTACTCCTGATCTTTGGTTCTGTGCCTTTGAGGGTCAGTAGCGAGCCTTAGGTAATTTTGAAAAGCACCATTCGCAGTATGTGATGCAGCGAGAGATGCCAGCAGAAATATTCAAGTCAGCGATTTTCTTTCATTATGACTCAAGTAACTATTACACAAAAGCAGTGAATATAAATTTTTCATGAATAATAATAACAATTTGCTCAACCGCTTGATTTCTTTATTCATTCATTGCTCAGTCTTGCACATCGTCTTGGACTGACATAGAACGGATGAGGAGGGGAGTGTATTTTAATTCTCACAATAGACATTAAAGAAATGATGCAAATGTGAGTGATTGTAATAAGGTTGCTTTATTTCAAAATTTAACAGAGTTAAAAGTTAATCAGTTGTCAGTTTAGATTTTGACAAATGTCACCAACAGAGCAGCAGATAGCTTTTGATCTGGTGACATTGTTAGTGCACCACATCCCCACCAGTTTTGCCTTCTCATTGCTGCAGAGCACTGGCTTCTGAGGACTGAAAGGGGCCTTGATGGCAGAAAGCCTGAAGGAGAAATTTGAAATGTTCTGCTTATTTTGGACTAAATAGTTGTGTAATTGTTTGCCAGTATTCCAAACAGTAGACAATTCTCAAGATAACGATTAATACCAGCATTTAGACAATGCAATCAGAGCACATCAAAACATTAGTCAGTTTGAACTGTAAAGGTAACAACTCACAAGGATGAGCAAGTATCTTCCAGGAGGTACAAATGAAATGAATGAGCACTTCACCTTATTTGAGATATTTTTAGCTGCCCTGTTCAGATCAGTTATGGCACAGATGCATTCAGAGCAGGGGTTTTCTGGCTGAGATTTGAGACACCTAGTCTTCTTTGGCTTCCTCTATTTTACTGTTTTGCTTCAGCACCTACCCATTGCCAAACCTTCAGTTATTAACCTTCAGTTAATAGTCTTACTCCCAGCCGAGTTGCGCATTTAATTTTGCTTTACCATTACGTTGAGATATGTTATCATTATTTGCAAGAGAATAGAATCGGGGAAGATAGAAGCACAGTTTGTGATCCTATTAGTAATTCTTATTTTTTTTTAGTTTACAGTATGATTTCCCTATTTCACTTTGAGTTATCAGTGTTATTGAACTGAAAAGAATGAAGAAGAGATATACAAGGATGTGGCGTAGACTCAAGGATCTGAGTTACTGGGAGACTTTGGACAAGCTAGGACTTTATTCTTCAGAGTGAGGGTACTGGAGAAGGGGCGGGGGAGGGTCGCGTTGATTATAGAAATGTTTAAGATTAAGAGAGGCATGGTTTGGGTGAATGCTTTGTCTGTTCCTCAGCATTTGGGAATCAATGACAAGGGGCCATCAATTTAATGTTAGAGGGGAAAGAATAAAACTGAACCTGAGAGGCAATTTTTCTTTTTACATATGGAATGAGCTGGCAGCGGAAGTGATTAAAGGGGGTACACATTTAAAACACATTTGGACAAATACATGGTTAGTAAAGGTTTAGAAGGATATGGGCCAAGAGCAGGGAAATGGGGTTAGTGTGAAAGGACATTTTGGTCGGCATGGACTGGTTTGGGACAAAGGGCTGTCTCCATGCTCTAAGTCTCCATTCACTTGTATATTGTGTGATGATGCTGCTCCTTTCACAAGTTTATGTGCTCTTGACATAAAAGTGGTAATTCTGGAAGGTCTAGGTTTGAAGGGTTTTAGGGCTATTTTGAATATAACTAAATGTATACTGCGTCAGGAAAAAGGTTTCCAAATTTATGAAAAAAACACAGTTGGTTAATTGAAGGGGAGTGGCCAATTCTCCCAGCTCCACTTTACTCTGGTTTGGTTAGGTTTTAGCAGTGTGGCTGGTCACTGAAAGCAGTCGGTCATTGTGAAGCTGCTGGTTTCAAAGAGATCATGCTATGCTGATCCTCCCTCTCTCTGACCTCACTCCTATAAGACCCTATGTTTCTCTGGTTGCTCCGGTTTCCTCCTACATTCCAAAGATGCGCAAGTCAGGTGAATTGGCCATTCTAAATTGCCCATGGTGTTAGGTGCATTAGTCAGAGGGAAACGGGTCTGGGTGGATTACCCGTCAGAGGGTCAGTGTGGTTTTGTTGGGCTGAAAGGCCTGTTTCCACACTGTAGGGAATCCAATCATATTGAAGCATTGCCTATATTTGATGAGAAGGATGTGGAAGACGTTTTCATCTCATTTGAAAAGGTGGCACAACAAATGCATTGGCCAGTGACCATGTGGGCCTTGTTGATCCAAAGACAACTTGTAAGTAGAGCTAGTGAGGTATTCTCATCACTATCAGAGGAGGTATCTGGGGCGTATGAGGAGGTAAAGAAAGCCATCTTGAGTGCATGTGAGCTTATGCCAAAAGCCTACAGACGACGTTTCAAAAATCTCAGGAAGGATCCTGGTCACACCAACATTGTGTTTTAAAGGATCAAACAAAGTCATTTTTTAGATTACCTACAGTGTGGAAACAGGCCCTTTGGCCCAACAAGGCCACACTGACCTTCTGAAGAACAACCCAACCAGACCTATTCCCTTACATTTACCCCATCACCTATGGGCAATTTAGCATGGCTAATTCATCTAACCTGCACATTTTTGGAATGTGGGAGGAATTGGAACAAACCCACGCAGACGTGGGGAGAATGTCTGAATGAGCTGAACCCAGGACTCTGGCGCTGTGAGGCAGCAGTGCTGACCACTGTGCCACCATGCTGCCCACTGTTTTGATAGGTGGATAAGGGCACTAAAAATAGAGCAAACCTCTGACACTCTCAGAGAGATGGTTATTTTGGAGGGATCAAACCTTCACTTCCAGAAGCAGTGAGAAATCTTGTGGAAAAGCAGAGAGTCAAAACAGCACGATTAGCGCTTGAAATGAGTTGGTTCATAATTCAAAGATTGTTCATAATTCAATTCATGAGGGATAGAAATTGGGAGAAAGAGAAATCCTCATGTGCATAGGGAAAGTTAGATGCGTTGAAGACTATTAGGATAACTTACCACGGGGTAAGAAGTAAACCCTTGAAGTGGAAAGGGAAGTTGAAAAGCTCCAATGTTTTCACTGCAATAAAGTAGGACACATGAAATCACGGTGTTGGTGAGTTAGGAAAAGCACTGGGAAACTAGATATAGGAAAATCAGATAAGCAAGTGACTTTTGTTCGAGTGATAACGAAAAGCATAATGGAGGCCAGAAAGCTGCATCAGAATGTACAAGCTGGTCAGAGGTTGGTAAAGGAGGAAGGGCCAGATCTTCTTAAACCTGCGTAGGTAACATTTACTCATATAGGCCAGGATCAGCACGTGAAGAGGAGAAAGTGAGGATTGCTGATGCTGGAGATCAGAGTTGGAAAGTGTGATCCTGGGAAAGCACCCCGGGTCAGGCAGTATCCGAGGAGGAGGAGAGCCAACGTTTCAGGCATAAGATCGAGGGGCCTTCCCTCATTCCTGATGAACAGCTTATGCTCAAAACATTGACTCTACTGCTCCTCGGACGCTGCCTGATCGCCTGTGCTTTGTCAGCACCACACATTTTGGCAGCAGGTAAAGAGGTCACCATATTAAGAGGTACAGGATCTTCTCAATCTGTGGTGTTGAAAGATGAGGAGATGTGCATCGTAGAAAGACTATTGTCAGAAAAGGTGCTAGTAACAGGAATTCACAGTGAGACAAGAAGTGCTCAATTATGTAGAGTCTTCAGCGAACAGCGGAGTCGTTATGGCAGAAGTACTAGAAAAACTCTCAGCTCCAGGAATACAATTTGTTCTTGCAAATGATAGAGCTGGTTCACAGGTAGGAGTGCTGCCTACTGTTGTTGAAAAGTCAGTGGAAACTCAGACAACTGAACAGGACACATTTTGTGGTATTTGTCTCAACTGTGGAGTAACAAGTCATTACAGAACTAGTTGAAACAGGAGAGATCAAAGAGAAGAGATAAGAAAGTTGAAGTGCAAATACGAGAGGCCCAGTTTGATCAAATGGTTGACACAGAACAGGAGCAGATAGATGACAAAGTAGAGATCTTTAGCTCAGATTAATTAGCTGAGTTACAGCAGATGAAAATCTAAAACAATTGTATCAAAAGATATATACAGAAAAAAGAACTTGAACGGATCCCTGAATGCTACTATTTTAAAAAATGATGTCTGAATGAAGAAATGAAGACCATCACACATTCAGACAGATGAGAAATGTGCATAAGTTCATCAAGTCGTATTGCCAGTGGGTTATAGAAAAGAGGTGTTGTGGGTAGCACACAAGTTACCAGTTAGGAGTCATTTAAGAGTGGGAAAACACAGGCTAAAATACAAATACAGCTTGACTGGCCTGGACTGCACAAAGATGCAATTGAACTATGCCAGTTATCTCATGCATGTCAGGTAATTAGAAAACCACAGGCAGTAATAAAACTCACACATTTAATACATATTCCTGCTTCTGAGGAGACTTAAACAAAAGTCTTAATTGATTGCGTCGGACCCCTGCCTAAAACTGCAAGTACGACTCAGTATTTGCTAGCGATAACGGATGTATCCACTAGATTTTCAGAGGCTGTTCCATTGTTTAACATCATAGCAAAAGAGATTGTGGAGGAATTACTCAAATCTTTCTCTAGATACAGACTACCCACACAATTACAATGAGATCAAGGGTCAAACTTCACTTCAAAATTATTCAAGGAAGTTTTGGATAGATCAGGAATAAAACAATTTAATGTACTGTGTATAACCCAGAGTCACAGTGAGTAATGGAAAGGTGGCTTCAGACATTAAATACCAATTTGGAAGCTTACAGTTAAGACTATCCTGTTCTTTGGAATAAGGGAATTCCATTTGTACTTCTTGCGATCAGAGATGTACCAAATAAATTGCCCAAATTCAGTCCATTTGAATTAAGTGGACAGCTAAAATTGATAAATGAGAAATTGGTAAGTTAGAATTCAGAGACCACGGATTTGGACTATGTGTCAAATGTTACAGAATGATTAAATAGAACAGGGGACTGGGCTAGACAGCATTTAAAAGTATCACAGCATACAACGAAACAGGAAGCAGGCAAGAAATCAATAACTCACTATTTTGCCATTGGAGATAAAGTGTTTGTGTTACTTCCAGTGATAGGTGAACCTTTCAAACCAAAGTTTAGGGGAGCTTATCAAGTCAAAAGGAAACTGAGTTCGGTGAAATATTTAATAAGCACTCCACACAAAATGAACTCGCACAGTGTGCGACATGATATGATTGGAGATGTAATGGACAGTGAAGAAGGTTACCTCAGATTATAACAGGATCTTGACCAGATGGGCCAATAGGCTGAGAAGTGGCAGATGTAGTTTAATTCAGATAAATGTGAGTTGTTGCGTTTTGGGAAAGCAAATCTTAGCAGGACTTATGGTAAGGTCCTAGGGACTGTTGCTGTACAAAGAGACCTTGGAGTGCAGGTTCATAGTTCCTTGAAAGTGGAGTTGCATGTAGATCGGATAGTGAAGAAGGCATTTGGTTTGCTTTCTTTTATTGGTCAGAGTATTGAGTACAGGAATTGGGTGGTTATGTTGCGGCTATACAGGACATTGGTTAGGCCACTGTTGGAATATTGCATGTAATTCTGGTCTCCTTCCGACTGAAAAGATGTTGTGAAACTTGAAAGGGTTCAGAAACGATTTACAAGGATGTTGCCAGTATTGGAGGATTTGAGCTATAGGGAGGGAGAGGCTGAACAGGTTGGGGCTGTTTTCCCTGGAGCGTCGGAGGCTTAGGGGTGACCTTATAGAGGTTTACAAAATTATGAGCGAGATCCAGAATTGTTAAAAATATGAGAGAGAAAAAGAAACAGATTCAGAAGATAAAGAAAAATGCTTGTATCTTAAAATCTTTACTCGAAAGAAAGGGAAAAATTCAGGATTCCAAAGTCTCACCTCCCTGGGTCTAGCCCTAACTTGGATTTTCGGTCATACTACTCCTGCAACATGCTGTACCTTTGGTCTCCCTGCTGTGGCCATCCATCACGGTGATGATTCACCTCTGTTGCTGCCATTTCTGTCACTAATCAATGGGAATAGTTGTTACCACTGCCTCACATGTTAGGGAGGCTGGGTCCAACTCTTGCCCTGCTGATGAAAGATGCTGAAAAAGGCTTTACAAGAGAAGAACAAAAAGAGAGAAAAGGGTAACAGAAAAAAGAACAGACAGAGAAGTGGACAAGCCCCAGCTCAGGAGCTGCTGCTCCATCAGCAGAAACTGGTCTATGATTACAAAAGCCTTTTGCTTCACAATAATCAAGCACCTGTTTCTCTGGTAACTGAACAGTTGGGAGTTGGGAACAAGATACAGAGAGAAGAACCTTGGGGTCTACTTGCACATGAGCTGCCACTCTGTTCAGTCCAGTCAAAACCAGTTTTAAAACTGAAGAAACCCACCTCATCTTTACTTCAGCATTTGTTGCTTTTGACTGTTGAGTCAGTGAACATTTATAAGTGAACGAGACATCCTGTGCCTCTTGCAAACTAGTGGAAGCATCTTGAGAAAGATGACTGAAAACACCATTCTGATTACCATAAGAATCATAAGGATTACTTCAGCAAGCTGTGAATAGGAGCCATTGAATAGACTTCTCCATCCAAAACCTATTGTACTTGATCTGTTTGTTTCTCTCTCTCTCTCTCTCTCTGTGGAAGGTGGAGTTTATAAGGAATTAACATTTTAATTTGAAGTGTTGCATCTTGATGGTTTATAATTATATACGTGCAGTTACAGTCTAATTTCTTGTAATAAATACTAATTGTTCTTCAGTTCAGAAGTCTGTGTTTCGTATCAACTTGGGTTTAAATATTAGATCTAGTTCAATTTCAAGCATGTTATGCCATTGAGTTGTGATGGCTGTGTTGCAAATTAACCAGACATCCTACCTGAGACCAGATATGAATTACAAGAACTTTGATTTTAACAAAGCTGCGCGAAGTTACTATTCTATTGGGAGCACTGATTGTGGTCCCTTTCAGAAGTATGCTTGGATTTGTGTTGGAATTCAAATGCTTCCAGAAAGATATTTCCAAGCATTAGCAAGCAATTTGAGAAAACTCACAATTCTATGAATCTAAGTTGCTTGCAATTACATTACAGAATCTGCAAGCATCATGGGTTTTCTTCAAAGAAATTGGACCGACTTTGCAATTGATGTAGAACTATCATAAAATGCATCTGAGCACATGGGGACATTTCTTTTCATTTTTAAAGCGAGTTTTCTAATTATCTGAAATCCATCCTTATACCACCTTTATTTTCAGGAATAGGAGATGCTGCCTGGCCTGCTGTGCTTTGACCAGCAACACATTTTCAGCTGTGATCTCCAGCATCTGCAGACCTCATTTTTTATCACCTTAATTTTATCAGAAATTGCAAGCACAAAAGGAGTTCATGACTTGCTTCCCAGCACAATTATCCTTCAGGTCACTTTGAGCCAGTGAACTGAGGTGACATTGCATTCTCTGAATAAGGTTCCTCAGCACTCTCTGGAATTTCCATTGTGTGTGATTCCATTTCTTCAGAATCTGGACATAAAATCATCCAATTATCTCCTTCTGGAGGTGGTCAAGACCTCCACCTTACCTTTGCGTTCAATTCACACACACACACACACACACACTCACTCACACACACATTCACTCACACACGCAGACATACTCACACAGACTCACATGCACACACACACTCACACAAACACAGATACTCTTCTGCACAGACACGCTCACACACAGACACGCTCTCACACACATACACTCACCCACAGACACACCCTCACACACATACATGCACACACATACACATTCACACATATACACACACAATATACATATATCTGACAATATTTGGGACTGCAATCGATCTGACATTGCCTGACTGAGAGACCTTTCCTTCTGGCATTTGTCTGTTGTTAGAACATAAGATCACATCCTTCATTAACATATTATTTCACAAGTTTCAGCTCACATTCAAGGTAAATTATCCCAGAATAAACTAGTTGAATGGGCAATTCCACATGTGGAAAACTTCCATGCCATAAACCCTTTTGTATCTGCTAATTACGCACGTGCTTAAGTATTCTTGAAGCACACCTACCTCTGGATCTTCACCACAATCACCGTCAGACAATGAACATGTACAGCTTTCCCTATGAGGATGAGAAATCACCAGGGAAATGCTCCTAAAATATTGAAAGCAAGTATTTTCCACATTCTTGCTGTGAGCTTACAACCTGGTAGTAAGATTGCTTTTATCTGAAGGAAAAGCGAACTTCACGAGACACTAACATAACAAAAAAAAAAGTATAACACAGAGTCATAGAGATGTACAGGATGGAAACAGACCCTTCAGTCCAACTCGTCCATGCTGACCAGATATCCAAACTTAATCTAGTCCCATTTTCCAGCACTTGGCCCATATCCCTCTAAACCTTTCCTATTCATATATCATCCATTAAAAAGGCTTATTCAGTTATTCTAGTTTGTTTGGTGTTGGGGTGTTTCTGGTTTAGTGTAGAATTAGTTGCCTTGCAACCTTCCTGCACAGATTAATGCCTGAGGGAAACAAGCTCAAATTAGAGTCATTGAGTCATACTGACAGGAACAGATCTTTCCGTCTAATTCAGCCTTGCTGACCAGGTAACCCAATCTGACCTCCTCCCATTAGACAGCATTTGACCATATTCCTCTTAACCTTCCCAGTCTTTTACCGATTCGGATGCCTTTTAAATGTTGCAATTGTACCTGCCTCCACCACTTCCTCAGGCAGCTCATTCCACACACGTACCACCCTCTGTGTGAAAAGATTTACTCATCAGGTCTTTTTAAAATCTTTCTCCTCTCACTTTAAACCGATGTCCTTTAGTTTTAGTTTTAGTTCAACCGAAGTCCCAACCTCGAAAAAGGATCTTGGCTACTCACCCTCTCCATGCAACCTCCATAGCTATGTCCGTACAACTCAAACTGTCCAACCCTGGCAACATCATTGTAAATCTTCTCTGCAACCTCTCATGTTTAACAACACCTTTTCAGAATTGCACACAACACTCGAAAGATGGCCTCATCAATGTCCTGTTCAGCCACATGATAAGACTTACAGCTTGGAAACAGGCCCTTTGGCCCAACAAGTCCACACCGACCCGCCGAAGCACAACCCACCCATACCCCTACATTTACCCCTACCTAACACTACGGGCAATTTAGCATGGCCAATTCACCTGACCCGCACATCTTTGGACTGTGGGAGGAAACCGGAGCACCCGGAGGAAACCCACGCAGACACGGGGAGAACGTGCAAACTCCACACAGTCAGTCGCCTGAGTCGGGAATTGAACCCGGGTCTCAGGCGCTGTGAGGCAGCAGTGCTAACCACTGTGCCACCATGCCGCCTCTAATTCTTAATTCCTGGACTCAGTGTTATGAACAATAAAGACGAATGTGCCCAATGTCCTCTAAACCACCCTGTCTACCTGCAACTCCACTGTCATGGAGCCTCTCAGTCTCTTTGTTCGTCATCACTCCCTAGGCCCCTGCCATTTACTTTATAGGTCCTGCACTGGTTTGCCTGACCAAAATGCAACACCTCACATTTATCTAAATTAAATGCCATCTGCCACTCCTCAGCCCATTGGTCAATCTGATTGAGGTCCCATTGCTCTCTGTAATAATCTTCTTCAATGTCCTCTATTCCACCTATTTTGGTATCATCTGCAAATTTACTAGCTATACCTGCTACATTCATATCCAAATTAGAACAGTCAATTTGAAATTTTGCAGGTAATTTAATAGCTATGGAGTTGAAAGCTGTTCTTTGGATGCTGCCTGACCTGCTGCGCTTTTCCAGCAACACATTTTCAGCTCTGATCTCCAGCATCTGCAGTCTTCACTTTCTCCTCGATGATGTCATTCGTGGGTCAACTACATGATAACCAGAAACATAGATTGGTGCTCCAAGAGGGAATCTATTCAGATAAGAGGGAGAATTAATTCTGGAGTTACTACATTTTTAAAGATTGTAAACTGCTTCCACTGATATTAATTAATTACAACAGTGATGAAAAGCTATCCATAACGCAGTCAGAACTTCAGGAAAGTCAGTGAATGTGGATTATGTCACTGCAGGAGCAGTCAGCCAGCTTTGGAAACAGGCAATACTGAATTTAACGGCAGACTCAATAAAACATTAGGAACTGTTTTGCCATGTTAGGATCTCAGTGGAGCAAACAGTTTGAATGTTGTAACATGGTTGTCATAGAGTTGGATTGAATGTCAACATTAATTACATTTCCTGACATTTGGAGTTGCACTTGCTGTGTGAATCTGCTGTTTGTTGGCAATCACAGTCTGCTCTTTCTCTGTTTGGTATGAAATCAGTTTTCCATACCTGTTTCGATGAGTGACTGTCAGGGAGCTCTGCACTTCGTCACCAGTCATCATCCACAAATGTACTAACATCTGAATTGTTCCCCGTCATGTTGCTATGACTGAAGTTTCATGTGATGTTTGCTTGGGGGGGGGGGGGGGGCTGGATTGGCTCTGACACGCAGATATAAGAAACCTCATCCTTGGAACTGGCGTTGGTTGGACCAGATGTGCATTTCCCTTCAGAAAAACAGCAAACTAAATTTGTTTTTATTTTAATCAAGTACAGTGTACAATGTGGAAAGCCTATTGGATTTAATAGATTGTCCCTGGCAACAATTAATACGTACTAACCAATCTTAACAGTGATGTACACAAGTCGCCATTACTGGTGGACCCAAAACTGTTTCAATTCCATCAAACCATAAACGCTGCCCATCAGACAAATAGATAATGTGGCATACCAATTTCAGTGATGCCATCGGCTGGAAGATTGATGGATCATATCAAGCAACAGGTCCTTTGGAATGTTTTCAACAAAAAACAGATGTCTGTTGCCAACACCAGCCCACATCTGCAAAGTTCATAACACTGTGTGCACCATTCGATATGATTCTGTAAATGAACATTTGTTTCTGTTTATTTCCCAGTTTGCAAAGATTTTACGCCAAAACAACTTACGATTTTCAGTCAGGTTAGTAGTGCAGTGTATTGTGTTAGTTGAAAGTCAAAGGCACTGGCACAACAGAAAGAAATCATAGGCAGAAGCAAGGCATCTCTTGTAACTCATAGGAACACACAGTCTGGTTCAACAGAAGGCTATCCAGACCCTCAAGCCAACTTTACAATTCAACAAAGGTCACGACTGATGTGATTATAACCTCAAAACATCATTCCTCTCAATCATCCCGGTGTTTAAGACGAATTTATCTGCCATTACCTCAGGCTGTACAACAACTCTGCCTCTATAACATTTTCAGGAAGAGAGTTCCAAAGACTCATGACTCACTGAAAGAAAAGAAGAAAGTCACCCCAAACTCATTTTAATTGAAATCACTGGCCCCAAGAGATTAAACCAATCCTAGATTCTCCCACAAGAGGAAACAACTCTTCCACATTTGTCCTGTCAAGACCTTCCAGAGTCTTTTGATAATGGATACAAAACTAGCTTGCTCAATGCTTCCTCATAAGATGTTACCATCATTCCTGTTATTAGCCTTCTAAATGTCTTTGACCTGTCAATAATATCTTTCAACCCTTCCTTAAATAAAGCGACCAGCAATGTTGAATGTACTCCACAGGCACTCTCACTGGTCTTCTGGATAACTGAAGAAGAACCATTCCTTTGTGAAGCTAACTAGCTCTCTAGTTTCCTGCCTTCTGTCTCCCCCAGGCAAAAGTGAGGATTGCAGATGCTGGAGACTAGAGTCAAGATTAGAGCGGTGCTGGAAAAGCACAGCAGGTCAGGCAGCATCCAAGGAGCAGGGAAATCGACATTTCAGGCCATAACTCTTCATAAGGGTTCTTCTATCTCCCCTTGCCCCTTTGAATAAAACAGTTATATTCACTATCGTGCATTGTAATGAATTCAGTCCCAGATCAGGTGTGATTGGAATCTTAACACCAACAAATCCATCCATCAATAAACATGCCTTGGAAGGCTCTAGGATGAAGTCCATTTGGACCCAAACACTTATTATTTTACAGTTCCAACAATTTCTCCACTAGTGTTTATCGTTTTGCTCAAGTCCACCCTCCCTTATATTACCTGGTGTTTTGTTTCCTTTGACACGTTTCTCGCATTGTCTATAGTGTAGAAGCATGCAAAATAAAATACTTGCAACTTCCTCATCGTCGAATCCTACAGTATGTAAGAGGCTTTTCAGCGCATTGATTCTGTACCACCAGACATTTGATCCTCACAAATCTCCAATCTCACTTCTTGTTAAACAGATTTGAAGGCTGTAGTGTGGTAACATTTGCTGCAGACATGCAGCTATCACACGTACTGGAATAACCCAACTGAACTTCATCAGACACTTTTCCACCTACTTATCCATCTCCTGTTGTTGGTCTACCCCATTCTCATAGAACATAGAAATGTACAGCACAGAACAGGCCCTTTGGCCCACGATGTTGTGCCGAGATTTAATCCTCATGCAAAATATAAAACTTATCCCACGCACCCCTCAACTCACTGCATGCCCATCAGTCGCTTAAATGTCCCCAATGATTCTACTTCCACCACCTGGGCTAGGAAAGCATTCTATGCATTCACAACTCCTCACTGTTTTGTTTTTCACAAATGCACAATGTGGAGGATTAGATTAGATTACTTACAGTGTGAAAACAGGCCCTTAGGCCCAACAAGTCCACACCGACCTGGCGAAGCGCGACCCACCTATACCCCTACATTTACCCCTTACCTAACACTACAGGCAATTTAGCATGGCCAATTCACCTGACTCGCACATCTTTGGACTGTGGGAGGAAACCGGAGCACACCTACGCAGACACGGGGAGAATGTGCAAACTCCACACAGTCAGTCGCCTGAGTCGGGTATTGAACCCGGGTCTCAGGTGCTGTGAGGCAACTGTGCTAACCACTGTGCCTCCGTGCCACCCACAATGTTATTTAACTATGTTTCCAGAGTTAAAAATATAATCATTACACTTCTGCTGAACAAATAACAGATGAGACCTTGAGTCTCATTAACACATTTTATGAAAGGAGCTCATTAAATAAAATAACATTTTGATATTTAAAGCCCCTTCCTGCTCTATTTGAAAACCACAAATAGTTTCCAGAATTGGAGTCAAATCCTCTCGCACTGAGAATAGGATACATGAACAAATGATTTCTGAAAGAGCATTGTTCACAACTCTTCTCGTTGCATGCTCTTCCTGTACTACGTTATTCAACCAGTTCTACACAGCTCTTGGTCAATTCCATTTGTGAGAGCTGAGCCAATTCATTTTGAAGACTTTGCCTTAATAGCAGTACATTCACTTGTCTCCTTCTTCTGGGTGTGAATTTCAGTTTTGCAAATATCTCGAGTGCTGTGTGGCGAACCTCCTCAATTTGAGTTGAGTTGGGCATAGACACTTGAACATCAGTATAACTGTCTGGGATAGTCCTCCATAAAATTATTTGGTTTATTATCTAGGGAGTCAGATAGGAATATAATGTCAATGTTGGGGGAGTGGGGAAATAATAGATAATGTACCTACTAAGGTGAATGTGGAATTGTGAAGTGGTATACCGATAGAGTGGTATGGGAGCTCAGAGGTTAGCACTGCTTCCTCACTTTGTCAAGGACCCGTGTTCACTTCAGCCCTTGAACAGCTGTGTGGAGTTTACACATTCTGCGTGAATTTCCTCTGGATGCTCCGATTTCCTGTCGTAGTCCATGGATGTGCAGGCTAGGCGGAAGCCATGGGAAATGCAGGGATGAGGTGGGAATGGTTGGGATACATATTAGCAGGTCTGTGTAGGTCAAATGGTCTGCTTCCCCACTGTAGGGATTTTGTTACATGTGCCCCGAGTCACCTACTCCCCAATACTTAAGTTTGAAATCTCTCTACTATGTTCATAAGATAAATTGTAGTGGCTTGGATAGATTAGATTTATGTATTCACCTCATGCATTTTTATTCCTCTAAACTGTGCTGCCCAAGAATGAATCGTGAGGACAAAGTGGTGGTATAAACAGCTCAAGTAAACTCCTGGTTTTTGGAATTTATGACCCTTTCGATAATGTGCAAAACACTTTCCAACTTATTATCATTTTCCTCATCCTTTCTCGTTACCTTCTATAATCTTTACTTTTGTGTTCTGGCTAAATACTCTTCTGAATTAAGTTAAAAATCACACAACACCAGGTTAGAGTCCAACAGGTTTAATTGGAAGCACACTAGCAATTAAACCTGTTGGACTATAGCCTGGTGTTATGTTATTTTTAACTTTGTACACCCCAGTCCAACACTGGCATCTCCAAATCATGACTTCTGAATTAAATTAAGCAACTTGCATTTCTGTTCACTGAGCAACATTCGCCAACTCATTTCACCAACTTGTCGTTTTGAGATTCTGCCCCATCTCCACGCTCTGCATGGATTTTTTATCTGGAAAATCTGATATTGTGCCCTATTTGTCAAAGTCTACCCCTTAATTCATATCACAAACTGTAAACGTGTCAAAATGACCCCAGAGGCTTCTCACATCAGGCTTTGTTCCAGTTCAAAAGACGTATACGTGAGATTTCTGTTCCCTGTCACTTTCCAATCTCTGTAAGAGGAATGAAAAACAGCTGATTGCTGCCTATTAATCACATCTCCTTGGAAACGGGTCTTTCAATCAAAGCTGAAAAGCTCTTAGTGCAATCATATTCTCTGCTTTCCCTGTACAGCACCTTGCCTTCTACATAGGGTGTAATGACCTTTAACTTTGCGTTATCTCTCCCAAATAAAAAATTTACGGAGTATGGTCTGTGCTTCATGTTTGTGCAGTCAACAATCTTATATATGGTCCTTATATATGGCTTTCCCTGTTTTCTTTGGGCATTGAATTTGTTCTTTGTTGCATTCCCACACAAGGCCATGTGCTTGAAAAAGAGAGGAGAACGTTGCTTTTGACCAGAACGGACGTCATAGAGTCATAGAGATGTATAGCATGGAAACAGACCCTTTGGTCCAACCCATCCATGCCGAACAAATATCGCAACCCAATCAAGTCCCACCTGCCAGCACTTGGTCCATATCCCTACAAACCCTTCCTATTCAGATACCCATACAGATGCCTTTTAAATGTTGCAATCATACTAGCCTCCACCACTTCCTCTGGCAGCACGTTCCATACACGCCACACCCTCTGCTTGAAAAGGTCCCTTTTATATCTTTCCCCTTACCATATCTCACCCCAAACCTATGCCCTCTAGTTCTGGAGTCTCCCACCCCAGGGAAAATACTTTGTATATTTACCATATCCATGCCCCTCATTATTTTATAAACCTCTACAAGGATACCCCTTAGGCTCTGATACTCCAGGGAAAACAGCACTAGTCAGTTCAAACTCTCCCTATTGCTCAAATCCTCCAACCCATGCAACATCCTTGTAAATCTTTTCTTAACCTTTTCAAGTTTCACAGCATCCTTCCAATAGGAAGGAGACGAAAATTGCACGCAATATTCCAACAATGGCCTAACCAATGCCCTTTACAGCCGCAACATGACCACTCAACCCCTGTACTCAATACTCTGACCAATAAAGGAAAGCATACCAAACGCCTTCTTCACTATCCGATCTACCTGTGACTCCACTTTCAAAGAGCTATGAACCTGCTCTCCAAGGTCTCTTTGTTTAGCAGCACTCTCTAGGACATTACCATCAAGTTTATAAGTCCTGCCAAGAGTTGCTTTCCCAAAATGCAGTGCATCACATTTATCTGAATTGAACACAATCTGCCACTTCTCAGCCCATTGGCCCATCTGATCAAGATCATTTAAATCTGAGATAACCTTCTTCGCTGTCCACTACACCTCCAAACTTACTAACTGTACCTCTCGTGCTCACATCCAAATCATTTATATAAACGATGAAAAGTAGTAGACCCAGCGCCGATCCTTGTGGCACTCCACTGGTCACAGGCCTCCAGTCTGAGAAACAGCCCTCCACCACCACCCTCTGTCTTCTACCTTTGAGACAGTTCTGGATCCGAATGGCTAGTTCTCCCTGTATTCCATGTGATCTAACCTTGCTAATCAGTCTCCCATGGGGTACCTTGTCAAACGCCTTACTGAAGTCCATATAGATCACATCTACTGCTCTGCCCTCATTAATCCTCTTTGTTACTTCTTCAAAAACTCAATCAAGTTTATGAGACATGATTTCCCATGCACAAAGCCATGTTGACTATCCCAAATCAGTTCTTGACTTTCCAAATACATGTACATCCTGTCCCTCAGGATTCTCTCCAATAACTTGCCCACCACGGATGTCAGGCTCACTGGTCTATAATCGTGATGGTACTAAGGGTGCTCTTTGTGCTCTTGATCCTTCTGATTCTGGCTATGTGTCTACCATTGTTCCCTGGCACAATGATGGTTGGCAAGGCGGCTGCTTCCTCCTTTGGTTAGAAACTGGAGAGTGAGATGGCAATTTTTGACGGAAGAGGGTAATCTTAGCATGGTTTGGGAGATGCAGAGAGTACAAGAGAAGGAACAACAAGAAACAGGGAGTACAAACAGAGAGACGTACAGAGAGCAAAAGGCAGAGGGTCTGGAGTTCCATAGAATGTTACCGAGAATGACAATGAAAGAAGTAGAGATGTCAAAAGTGAACGGCGCTGAGTTGTGAGGGGAAAAATTATTTTGTTTTTCTCCATAGACATGCTTACTTCAGAGAAAAATTGTCCCAATTCCAATACCTACTGCTCGATAGGCGATGTTGCACAAGTGTGCAATATGAGAACTCAAAACCCACATTAGTCACAAAGAACCGGAATAGCCAGAGCTCAATGCGGAGATTGCAGGTTGTGTCAAAGGATGGCAAGTAGCCAAGATAAGGAATATGGAGCTGGGAATGCCCCAATGTCTCCTCCTCAATGCAGAATGGAAGATGACATGAGTGGAGTTGAAATCGAAGGCCCAAATGGTCTCATTGCAATCACGTGGGACACATTCGAAAAGAACACTTGAAGCTGCAAGGGATGCCAATAGAGGTTGTAAGAGGGAGTCTTAAATGGTAACCATAAAGGAAAGTGCCACGGATCATAGAAACGTAGAAAATAGGAGTAGGCCATTCGGCCCTTCTGGCCTGCACCAACATTCAATAAGTTCATGGCTCATCATACAATCACATATCCCATCCCTGTCCTTTCCTTGGACCCTTCTAACCACAACCTTTAGCCACAATGGCCGCCTCCAGCTCCCTCTAATGAACAGTTCCCAACAGCTTCCTGTGGGAGAGAATTCATGCCTGAGTGAAGCAATACATTCTCATCTCAATCCTGAATGGCTTCTCCCTTATTCTTCGACTGTGACCCCTAGTTCTGGACATCTCCAACATTGGGAACATACTTTCCACATCTCGCCTGTCATGTCCCATCAGAATTTTTAAAGTTTCTCTGAGATTACCCTTCATTCGTCTAAGTTCCAGTGAATACAAGTCCAGTTGGTCTAATCTTTCCTGTTATGTCAGTCCTGCCGTCCTGGGAATCTGTCTGGTATACCTACACTGGACTCCCTCAGGAGCAGGAATGTCCTTCTTCAGACTAGGAGACCAAAACTGCACACAAGGTGTGTCCTCACCAAGGCCCTGTGTAACTGCAGCAGGACACCCTTTCTCCAATACTCAAATCCTCTCGTCATGAAGGCCAGCATTACCTTTCCCTGCTGTACCTGCGTGCCAACCTTCAGCGACTGTTCCACCATGACACACAGGCCTCATATCACCTCACCTTTTCCTCAACTGCTGCCATTCAGATAATAATCTGATTTCCTATTTTTGCCACCAAAGTGAATCACCTCGCATGCATCCACATTATACTGCATTTGTCAAGTACTTTCCCACTGAGCCAGTCTGTCCAAGTCACCCTGCATCCTCCTCACAGCTCACACTGTCACCAAGCTTAGTATCAGCTGCAAATGTGGAGATATGCTATTTAATTCCTTCACCCAAATGTATATTGTGAACAGCTGGACTTAGCAGCATGCCACTTGTCACTGCCTGCCATAGTTCTCTATCCTTGTTAATTCATTACCTCCAATACCATGTGCTTTAATTTTGCTAACCAATCTCTTGTGTGGAAACCTGTCAAAAGCCACTTGAATGTCCAGATACATAACAGCTGCGTATTCACCCCTCTCCACCCCACTGGTCACATCCTCAAAAATGCTCCAGAAGATTTGACAAGCATGATTTCTCTTTACTGAATCAATGCTGACTACGCCCCGATTCTGTCACTGCTTTGCAAATGTTCAGTTATGACCTCTTTATCAATTGGCTCCAGCATTGTTCCCACCACTAATGTCAGGCCTACCAACCTAGAATTCCCCATTTTCTCTCTCCCACCTTTCTCAGAGAGAGGAGTTACATTAGCTCCCCTCTGGTCCATTGGAACTCTTCCAAAGTCTACAGAATGGTGGAAAATGATTGCCGAACTCATTACTTGTTCTAGGGTGACTTCCTTAAGTACTCTGGAATACAGAGCATCAGGTCTTGGGGACTTAGTGTGTCTTAATCCCATCATTTTCCCAAATACCATTTCCTGACTAATTAGGATTTCCTTCAGTTTCTCCTTCATGTTTGACCCACTTTCCCGAGCATTTCCTGAAAGTTATTTAGTGAAGACAGACCTTGTATTTGTCCAACCGTTCTGCCTTCTTTTAGTTCCAATTGAAGCCTTAACCAGAACAGTGAGACTAAAGATACGCACTGGTCTGAGTGCAGGGGATCCAAAATCAGATATTGCTATTAAAACTCAACAAGTCAGGCAGAATCAGTGGAGAGAAGCAGAATTCAGGTTACGATTCCACTAACTCTTCTCCAGGAAGTAACATGGATGCGAGATTTGAAAAGTTTTGTCAAAGCGAAAGCAATATTTAAGGTGGCATGGTAGCTCAGTGGTCAGCACTGCTGCCTCATAGCACCAGGTACCTGGGTTCAATTCCTACCTCAGGAAACTGTCTGCCTGGAGTTTGCACATTCTCCCCGTATCTGTGTGGGTTTCCTCCTGCAGGTCAGGTGAATTGGCCATACTAAATTGACCATCCTGTTCGGTGCAGTAGTCAGGGGTAGGGGAATGGGTCTGTGTGGGTTACTCTTCAGAGGGTCATTTTAGGCTGAAGGGCTTGTTTGCATACTTTAGGGAATCGAATTTAAAAATAAACACTCCTGCTTCTTCAAATAATGCAATATCTGAAATGTGGAAAGCAAGAGGTATTTAAATCTTTTTTGGAGAACAAGTTAATTTTTCTTTCAGGGAGAGAAACTAACATAAATGTGTGAGAGAAGTTTGGATGCTCTCTCTGTTCCATTGTACAAAGAGCAATTGAAATATAATTCCTTGTTGAGAGTAGTTGGAGTAATTGTTATGACGTTACCCACGGATGGAGTTGACATTCTCCGGGGTAATGACTTGGATGGAGTAAGGGTTACCTATAATCATGGAAAGTCCAAATGAAGGTAAAGAGGCAGTTTAGTTACTGTGACACAATTCAGGTAATTTTCCATTGCAGTGACCAGAAAAATGGCTCAACAAAGTCTACCATCAGCAATCAAATAATTTCAGAAGTGAATGTTATAGTTGCTGACAGTTTTGTTAAAGGTGGGGATAATTCAACCGTGGTATTTTGCACATTCTCCTTAATTGAATCTCAGAAAACAGGCCAGTAATTAAATGAGGAGGAAGTGAGGACTGCAGATGCTGGATATCAGAGCTGAAAATGTGTTGCTGGAAAAGCGCAGCAGGTCAGGCAGCATCCAAAGAGCAGGAGAATCGAAGTTTTGGGCATTCCTGAAGAAGGGCTCATGCCCGAAATGTCGATTCTCCTTCTCTTTGGATGGTGCCTGACTTGCTGCGCTTTTCCAGCAACACGTATTCAGCAGTGATTAAATAAGGTAACCCAGGCAGTTAAGGTTGAATGACCCTGGAGTGCTTTTAAGAATATTAAGAATGGAGTCCTGATTAGGATTTGGAGATTCTCTTGGATACCTGCAGTTGAGGAATGGTTGGCTGTTGATCTAATAATGGTACTCCCTTAATATGATAAGGACACATTCCAGGTAGCATGTGCAATTTCTGTGCCAGGCCATGGGGGAAAACAGAATGATCAAATATTGAAAAAATAAACAGTTTATTTGACCATCACTTCATAAGGATGCAGTACAGTTTTGAAAAACATGCCTCATTTTTCAGGTAGTAGGGAAGCAATTATGTTTAAGAAGCTTTCAACAATTGATGGGGCTTGGAGATGGATGTGGACGCTATTGTTCCTCTGTCTGTTCCAGTTAAAATCTAAGGTTCTCTTCCAGTTGCTGGAATTGCACGTGAGACAATCTAATTCACTGAATTTGCCTTTGCCAAGAGTGTGTTTTTGAGATGTTCCTATCTTGAAAGTTACTGTTTAGTAGATAAATAAGCCATTCTTCTGTGAAGTTTTTTTCAATGGAGATGTTATTCTAATTTCTTTTTTGCTTGTTGTATTTTAACTGTCGTGCATGAATAAAGTAATTTGCTTCACGCCTGATATCCTGAACAATCTAATTACATCCAGAATGCAACCCCTGCTATTTTCCTTTGCTATAAGAAAATCCTGGGGCATAGGCTGCCTCCTTGATATATTTTGAGGGGGCTTGGTCTGACTTAGAACACGCATAACAAACAAACATTGTTAGTAGAAGCAAAAGCAACATCTTTGTCCTCCACATTCAGGTTTCCATGTCACTTTCACGTTGCTTCCTGAGGTATTCTCCAAGCCCATGTTGTTTTCAACTTATGGTTGCATCCATACAATTATTGAAGAATTGACTGAGATGATCCAGTCTATTGTGACAATACTTGTTCTTTCAAGGACCTTTCCAAAGTTTTATCAAAACCCAGATATCTACAACAATCGAAAAATAATTAATGATGATAAATTTTGGGAGTTGTTTTGCATTCGGGAAAACATTTTTGTATCCTCAACAACGTTGTAGAATTCTCATGGCATAATGTAGCAAGAAAGTGGATTCCAACAACACCAAAACTGCTGCGAAGATTGAAATGGGTTGTTTTCATCAGTAATGTCTGCTTCAGGATTTCAGGCAATTCCTAGCCAAGATGCTACCGTTAAAATTTTTGATTAGTGCACCACATTACAGGAGGACGTGAGCTCAATTGCAAAAAGGAGAAATTTGTAAGGATGTCGACTGGGCTGGAGAATTTCAGCACTGAGAAAAGTTGGAATTAGTTAAATACTTGACCTAAATCTTACATCTCTAAGCTTTCTGTTTTGATGAAATTTATGGGTTTAGTATGTGAGCAGTTTTTCTACTCAACAGATGCTGCTAGATGTATTGGATATTTCCAACTTCATTTTTTTTAATGTAGTGTAGTTGGAATTATATTTGCAAAGGTAACTGAATCAACATATGATTTAGAATTAACATGGTAGACAGACTGGAAGTGTCGATCTTAGCTGTGTTATCATTAAGAATGCACATAGTTTAGGGGCATCCATACCTCCAACTATTCCAGCGGCGTGTCATACCCGTGCAGTTTTCATGTTGTTCCTTTGCTCATTGTGGTACAAAACTCATCAAAAGCATTTAGAGATCTGTATTTCACCAGCGTAATTAAACCAATTTGCAATATTCCAAAGTGAAATTGGACAGAGTTGCTGTGTTGCTGAGTGTTATTACCGCTGTTGCGAGTATGTAGTGAGCCTTGGGTTATATTGAAGTACACATCTATGGACTATTTGCACTGTGCGATGTTGTGGGCACGCTTAGACTTGAGGATGACAGCAGAAACATAAAAGTCAATGATTTCTTTGTGGAGAAATATGTTGATAATATGAAACCACTAGAGTCTCTTTATGTCGAGCATGGACAGAGCAAATGTGGGAAGAAGGGCACTACTCCCCACCTCAACCTCCGACACACAATCAATATTACAGATCCAGGTAAGTGTGAGTGAAAGCAATGAGGTTAATGCATAACTTGGGGGGTTTCAATCCAGTTACAAATAAAAGTTACTCAGTTATCATGATTAGATCTGAACTCATGCCCCCAAATTAACAGGGATGGCGGGCATTAGGTCATACATCCATGGACATCACAACCATACTATCTCTGCACCAGTTTTCCTTTCCCATTGTTCCAAAGAAGATGCATCAGAGACGTGATAGAGGTATTGTTATGCAGCCTGAATGTGAAATTGGGAAAACGCTGATTATTATCTTGGGTCAAAATCTTGAGATTTCTTTTGCAATATTGATAACATTGTACAAATGTCAATACAGCAATTAGGCCAATAAGTAAACAACAGCAAATCAAAATGCAATGGAAATCTACTTGAACTGGTGACAATTTACAAGGGTAGGCGACTCCCACCTCAGGTATACAGATGTAGTGTTTGAGTAATCAGGCTTATCATCGATATTTGTCGGCAATCTGTTCAAATGTGTTATGGAGCAGATGGAATAAGAACCAGGATTATCGAGCTGAGAGATGAGGAACACTGTTTCTGCGTAATGTACCAGAATGCTGCCTTGACTGGAAGGCTTGCCTT
Source organism: Hemiscyllium ocellatum (assembly GCF_020745735.1). NCBI lineage: Eukaryota > Metazoa > Chordata > Chondrichthyes > Orectolobiformes > Hemiscylliidae > Hemiscyllium > Hemiscyllium ocellatum. Next base: position 13,905,270 of record NC_083438.1, read on the forward strand.
ATGAAGAGAGGTTGACTAAGCTTGGACTTTTCTCTCTGGAGAGAAGGAGGAAGAGAGGTGACCTGATCGAGGTATGCAAGATAATGAGAGGAATGGATAGTGTCAATAGACAGAGACTTTTCCCCAGGGCAGGATTGACTGGGACGAGGGGTCATACGTTTAAGATCTTAAGAGAAAAGTATACAGGGCACGTCAGAGGAAGGTTTTTTAACGCAGAAAGTTGTGAATGCATGGAATGCGTGGTCAGCAGTGGTGGTGAAAGGGACATTTAAGCGACTGCTGTACATGCACATGAGTTGAGGGGTGCATAGCTTAAGTTATTTGATTTTACATTAGGATTAACCCTCGGCACAACATCGTGAGCAAAAGGGCCTGTTCTGTACTGTACTTTTCTATGTTCTACGTCCTAATGCCAAGCCATTGCATTCCCTCTATCTTATTGTTTTAAGTCCGTTGCCTCAGCATCTATTATTCACCAAAATTGCATAATGAAATTATTAACCTTCAATAGAGGGAGTTGTGATGTTATTCTGAAACATTTTAAGCATTTAACTTTGATTTTTCATTACATTGAGATATGTCATTATTTACAGGAAAACAGATGGAGATAAACACTGAAGTGAAGTTTGAGATGCCATGGATGAAATATTTATTCCATTTCATTTCATTTTATTTCATTTTACTTTATCAATGCATTAAATATGATTTCTTTTTTTGCAAGAAACTAGAAGGTACATAAAAGCAGGATCAATGATAAGAGGAAGGGAGTGAAAACGAGATGACTGTTACAAGGAATAGGGGATGGAAAATTGAGATATTGTGGCTGGATTCAATTGAACATGTTGTGGTATTCCTTAAAAATCAAATGAAAGATATGCACAAATGAAGCATAAAGCTAATTTGCCAAAGGGTTTCATCAAACAAGAATGTTTCATAGATACAATATTATTTTGGATGAATTGAACATTTTATTTATATAGTGAGCACAAATCCAGTGTTAGGATGGAAAGCAGGACAGACTTGCACTTGGATAGACTTATAATTACTTGCCAATAATGGGATAACATTTCGAGCACAATATTCTTCAGCTCCCTCCATTAAGACATTGATCTCAACCTTCACTCTTGGAAGTTTACAGCAAGAAATCTCAATGTTCAAATGTACAAAGAAACATTATTTACCCAAGTCATTATTCCATCATAATTGTAACATGTTTTATGGAGGGTGATTGATAAAAAAAATGTCTTGTACCAAAACCGAAAAAAATCGATAAAATGCACTAAACAAGTAACATAAATGAGATTTGTTTCGATAAACAAACGACAGGCAGGGACAAAGCAGAGAACAAGGTAGGATTGGTAAATTAAACTGCATTTATTTCAATGCAAGAGGCCTAACAGGGAAGGTAGATGAGCTCAGGGCATGGTTAGGAACATGGGACTGGGATATCATAGCAATTACAGAAACATGGCTCATAGATGGACAGGACTGGCTGCTTAATGTTTCAGGAAGGAAAGAAAGCGTGCAATATTTTAGATTTAAATTCTCTACAGTGTAGAAACAGGCCCTTCGGTCCAACAAGTACACACCGATCCTCCAAAGTGTACCCCACCCAGAACCATTTCCCTCTGACTAAAGCACCTAACGCTTTGGGCAATTTAGCAAGGCCAATTCACCTAATCCTGCACGTCTTTGGACTGTGTGAGGAAACCAGAGCACCCGGAGGAAACCCACGCAGACACGGGGAGAGTGTGCAAACTCCACACAGACAGTCACCCGAATCCGGGACCCTGGTGCTGTAAGGCAGCAGTGCTAATCACTGAGCCACCATGTCGCCAAGGAGGGGAATGGCGTTTTTGATTAGGGATAGCATTACAGCTGTGCTGAGGGAAGATATTCCTGGAAATACATCCAGGGAAGGTATTTGGGTAGAACTGAGAAGTAAGAAAGTGATGATCACCTGATTAGGATTGTATTATAAACCCCTTAATAGTCAGCAGGAAATTGAGAAACAAATTTGTAAGGAGATCTCAGTTATCTGTACTATGGTAGGTGATTTTTACTTTCCAAACATGCACTCAATAAAGGAAAGCATACCAAACACCTCTTCACTATCCGATCTACCTGCGGCTCCACTTTCAAGGAGCTATGAATCTGCACTCCAAGGTCTCTTTGTTCAGCAACACTCCCTAAGACCTTAACATTAAGCGTATAAGTCCTGCTAAGATTTGCTTTCCAAGAATGCAACACCTCACATTCATCTCAATTAAACTCCATCTGCCACTTCTCAGCCCATTGACCCATCTGATCAAGATGCTGTTGTAATCTGTGGTAACCTTCTTCATTGTCCACTACACCTCCATTTTTGGCGTCATCTGCAAACATACTCACTATACCTCTTATGCTCACATCCAAATCATTTATATAAATGATGAAAAGTAGTGGACACAACACTGATCCTTCTGGCCCTCCACTGGTCACAGATCTCCCCTCTAAAAAACAATCCTACACCACCACTCTCTGTCTCCTACCTTTGAGCCAGTTCTGCATCCAAACAGCTAACTCACCATGTATTTCATGAGATCTAACCTTGCTGAACAGTCTCCCATAGGGAACTTTATGGAAAACCTTATTGAAGAACATATAGTTCACATCTATTGCTCTGCCCTCACCAATCCTCTTTGTTACCTCTTCAAAACACTCAATCAGGTTTTTGAGACATGATTGTTCACGTACAAAGCCATGTTGACTTTCCCAAATCAGTCCCTGCCTTTCCAAATACATGTGGATCCTGTCCCCTAGGATTCCCTCTAACGATTGATATGATTTATTTACTTCTTTGAAACACCTTGATCAAAATCATGATTCGCTGGATAAATCACTAAGTAGAAAGAAAATGCAGAGAGAAATTAATTTTTAAATGATATCCAAATCTGTAATCTCAAACCTCTGATACCCTCAGTGAAGCTCTTTGAAGAGGCTCACGTTTAAATTAGAATAAATTCATTGCGTTTTATTGCAAATGAAGCATGACATTTCACATGGATTTCTCTATATAATTCAACTAAAATAGAACAGTAACCTTGTAAAATATACTATCATCTGCAGAAAATTGTAACTATTTGACTCATTGGATATTTCACCATTTCCATGAGCTCCTGTCTGAATTTAGTCTGTGTCACTGCATAAATAAATGTGTTTGTGCAGCAACTCAAAAGTACAAGCATGTATCCAGTTTCTTGCAAGATATAAACAGGGTCAGTGTAACCGGTGTAAGCATACGCATTAATGATTCTATAATACACATAATGTATGGTGAATGTCAACCATAATAGCAGGAAATTGCCAGATATGCTGAAGAGTAAAACTATAGACTTTCTCCTGTTCTCCATCTCAGGGTCAGGATTGTTTTCAGACCTGGCATTGACACGTAGTGCCTTACGGACTTTGCTCACCATTATTATATATCTCACGGTGAGAACATTGAGGACCAAAACAATGAGAAATGGGAGAAAAGGATTTGCGATGCATCCAAAATAAGAAAATACAAGCCACAGAGGTGAAGTATAAAAGCTTGACCTTATCCGGCAATACCAAGGCGTATTGTTAATTATATACAAAGGTTCATATACAAAGTACCAAGCAAGGTTCTTCAAACAACTCAGGGAGAGCACCATATCTAGGATCGATCCTGCAGTTTGCTTCCTGCAATATTGGCTCTTTAGTTTCTGATAGCAGATGGCTACAAAGCGATCAAAAGTAAACACAACAGTAAACCATACAGAACAGTCTCTTGTTATATAAACTAGGACACTTTTGATTCGACACAGTGGAGTAAGCAATAGATAATTTGTGGGAAAGTACATGCCAATGATCCGATTTAATATAACGCTGGTGATAACAACTGAGAGATCTGCTGTTGCCATAGCCACCAGATAATATGTGATGCAGCTGGAAAGACCACACTTGCCTTTGGCCAAGATCACAATTGCCACCATGTTGACTGTTGTGAAATGTAAACAGATAAGACACGATTAGTGAGATGGTTTGATAAAATCACAGTTTCCAAAAAATATCTGTTCATTTCAGAGCACTTATAATGCAACTCATTTTCCAGCAAGCAACCCATAAGAGTTGTCAAAAGCCTCAGAACATTCAATAAGAAACACATTCTCTTCTATTTCTGCAATTCATGCCTCAAAGGTAATGTGAACCCAATGTCTCGGCTTGTACTTTCACCTTGAATCAACAGATTTAGATTCCCAATGCTCTTGTCAAAGTTTACTCCTGAGTGCAGAGAAAGGTTACAGCATAAAAGTACCGTTTATGGACATTTGGACCTTCCTGATTGCCTTAGCTCTCCAAATGTGCACAACTTATTGATACTCCTCTGACTTTTTGCCATTACCTTGTGCATTTTGTCTCGATAAATAATCATGGGCGGCACGGTGGCACAGTCGTGGGCGGCACGGTGGCACAGTGGTTAGCACTGCTGCCTCACAGCGCCTGTAGACCCGGGTTCAATTCCCGACTCAGGCGACTGACTGTGTGGAGTTTGCACGTTCTCCCCGTGTCTGCGTGGGTTTCCTCCGGGTGCTCCGGTTTCCTCCCACAGTCACAAAGATGTGCGGGTCAGGTGAATTGGCCAAGCTAAATTGCCCGTAGTGTTAGGTAAGGGGTAAATGTATGGGTGGGTTGCGCTTCGGTGGGTCGGTGTGGACTTGTTGGGCCGAAGGGCCTGTTTCCACACTGTAAGTCTAATCTAATCTAATCTAATGTAATACTTTCTCGGATATTTCATGGAACCTCCCTTCTACAAGTGTCCAGACAGCCCATTCCAATATAATACACTACAGCTTTGTGTGTTCCTGTGGCAGCTTCTTGCTGCTAATTGTCAGATGCATTCCTCATATGCTAAAAACAAACTCTTCATTAAAACTAATTACAAATTTCTTATGTGAAATTATGATGATGAAACATGTACGAAAAAGTTTGCTAATTAATAAAAAAACGAGGGCTTGTTTTTGCATCGAATCTGAAAGCTATCAGGGAAATATCAGATTCAGAAATAAAATTGGTGTACAGCATATGAGTCACGAGCTGTAAAAGATTAGATTGTGCACAAATTATTTTCAATATTCAACTTCCACATAAATGAAATTTGTTAGAAAGGATACTGATTCAATTACTGATAAGTCAGTAATTGCTGATTCAGTTAATGAATAATAAGTCAGGAAACTCATATCAACAAACAGGACGTATGATGCAGGTCAAACGACAGTATCTGCTGCTAACATTGGGCAGCTGGAAGAGCTGAAATCAGGAAATTAGAATTGTGACCAAATTTGTATGCAACATTCCAAGTGCAGTCTAACCAACGTCCCGTATAACTGCAACATAACTTCCCAACTTCAATACTCAGTGCCCTGACTGATGAAGCCCAGTGTGCCAAAAGCCTTCTTAACCACCCTGTCTACCTGTGACTCCACTTTCAAAGAAATATGAACCAGAAATCCAAGATCCCTCTGTTCCATTATATTCCTTAAGACCTTACCATTCACCGTAAAACTCCTACCTTGATTTGACTTTCCAAAATATAAGACCTCACACTTTTCTTTATTAAACTTCATTTGCAATTTCTCAGCTCACTTTCCCAGCCTATCAGAGCCCTTCTGCAACTTTTGATAACGTTCCTCACTATTCACAATACCGCCTATGTTAGTGTCATGAGCAAACTATGTAATCCTACGTGGCACATTGTCATCCAAATCACTGATATAGATAACAAACAGCAATGGGCCCAGCACTGATCCCTGAGGCTTTCCACTTATCACAGAGCTCCTGTCAGATAAGAACCCTTCCACTATTACCCACTGCTTCCTACCATCAAACCAGTTGTGTATCCAATTTGCCAGCTCACCCTGGATTCCATGTGATTTAACCTTCCAGAGAAGCCTACCATGTGGAACCTTGTCAAAGGCCTTACTGAAATCCACATAGCCTACATCTACTGCTCTGCCCTTGTCAACCTTACTTGTCACTTCATCAAAGAACTCTTAACACATTGTGAGGCGTGATTTCCCATTCAGAAAGCCATGCTGACTATTTCTAATCAAAGCTTAACTTTCCAAATGCATATATATATATTTCCTCAGAATCTTCTCAGATCACTTACCCACCACAGGTGTTAAGCTTATTGGTCTGTTGTTCCCAGGCTTTTCTTTGTAACCCTTCTTGAATAATGACACAACATTCGCTACCCTCCAGTATTCTGGGATCTCACCTGTGGCTAACAAGGATGCAATAATATCAGTCAGGGCCCTCACAATTTCGTCTCTAGTCTCTTGCAATCTTCTTGGACATATCTGGACAGGACCAGGAGGTTTCATACATTATAACACAAACAACACCTCCTGTACTGTGGTATGGACTGTCCCCAAGATATCCTGACTAACTTCCCCAAGTTCCCTGGTCTTCATGTCTTCTTCCATGGCAAATACAGTGGAGGAATATTCATTGAGAACCTCATCCATCTTCCACGGTTCTACATAGACATGTCCATTTTAGTCCTCGATGGGCCCTATTGTCTCTCTAGTTATTCTATTTCCGTAACACATCTTTTTGGATTAATCTAATTTTCTCAGCTAAGAGTATCTCATGCCCCCTTTTCACCCTCCTGATTTCCTTCTTTAGTAATCTATTGTATTCCTGTATACCTTCAAGGATTCCCTTGATCCCAGCTGCATGTACCTGAGCCATGATTCCTTTTTTCTGTTCAAAGCCTCAATATGTCTTGCCATCTAGGGTTACCTATTCCTGGCATATTTGCCCTTCACCCTCACAGGACCATATAGATCTTGAGCTTTAGCTAGCTCTCTTTTAAATGCCTCCCACTTGCCTGATGTCCCTTTCCCTGCAAACAAACTATTCCAATCAACCCCTCCAAGGTCCTGTCTAATTCCATCAAAATTCGCTTTGCCCAGGTTTAGAACTTGAACCAGTGGAGCAGTTTTGTCCCTCTCCATAACTGAATTAATAGATCTATGGTCATTGGTCCCAAAGTGTCACCCTCCCCCACTGTCACCTCCGTCACCTGCCCTGCTTATCCTGAAGAAGGGTCACTGCACGCAAGGGGTGGCACAGTGGCTCAGTGGTTATCACTGCTTCCTCACAGCGCTGGGGTCCCAGGTTCGATTCCAGCCTCGTGTGACTCTCTGTGTGGAGTTTGCACATTCTCCCCGAGTCTGTGCAGGGTTTCCGCCTCCAAACCAAAGATGTGCAGGTCAGATAAATTGGCCATACTAAATTGCCCATAGTGTTAGGTGCACGAATCAGAGGGGTATGGATTGGATAGGTTACTCTTCGGAGGGTCGGTGTGGACTGATTGGGCCGAAGGGCCTGTTTCCACTCTGCAGGGGATCTAATATAATATTTGCTCCAGTTTCTCTCCACAGGTGCTACCACACCTGTTGAGATTTTCCAGCAGTTTTTGCTTTTGTTTCAGATTTCCAGAGTTTGAAATGGGTGAATAACTGGACTTGTCCTAGATATCTTTTAGCTGCTCTGTTCGGATGAGGTATAGTCGGAATAAGAACCAGGCAGAAAAGTGAAGAACACTATCATTGTGCAACATAACCTTTGGTTTCCTTTTTTTTTGGTTTAAATGCTATCTGTTATCTACTATCTACTAGAACCTACTATCGGCGAAACTTCCAGAAGGGAAACATTAATCTTCAATTGAGTAGACTATCAAGTTAATCACAGCCTGGGAAGCATTTCCTTGAGTACTACATTGAGATACGTTATCATGATTTGCATGAAAATAGACAAGGGAGAAGCACAGAAGTAGAGTTTGACATCCTGTGGTCGAATATTCATATACAATATGTCTTAATTATTTCACTTTGCTTCACTAGCTCACTAAATATAGATTTTTCAAAAAAGAAATAAAGTCGAAGACAGAAATAGATAGATTGTTTACAGTGTGGAAACAGGCCCTTCAGCCCAACAAGTCCACACCATCCCACCCATTCCCCTACATTTGACCATAATACTACGGGCAATTTAGCATGGCCAATTCACCTAACCGGCACATTTGTTTTCGGACTGTGGGAGGAAATTGGAGCACCCGAAGGAGACACACGCAGACATGGGGAGAATGAACAAACGCCACACAGTCAGTCGCCTGAGGCAGGAATGGAACCAAGGACTCTGGCGCAGTGAGAGAGCTGTACTAACCGCTGTAACACTGTGCCATCATGCTGCCCACTTTAGAATCAATAACAGGTGACAGAGAATGGAAACTAGACAATTGATGCAAACAGTTGAGACAGCTCCATCCCACGCTGGCAATATTTTTCTACAGCCTCTACCATTGGGGAGAAGGTACAGAAGCCTGAACACATGTACCAGCCGGTTTCAAAACAGTTTCTACCCTCCTGTTGTTAGAATAATGAATGGACTCACAAACTTTTAACACTCGCCTGTACCTGTGTTTTTGTTTTTGCTGCTGTTTACCTATTATTTACTTATCTATGCTACTTAACTCCGTGATCTGCCTGTATTGCTTGCAAGACAAAGGTTTTCACTGTGCCTCGGTACACGTGACAGTCAATAAATGCAATTCAGCGCAGGAGAAATGTGAATCCATGGCTGTACAGAATGAAAGGATGTTTTGATATTACTGAAAAAAATAAAAGATAAACTCGATTGAACTGAAAAACTAATCTACTAATATGCACTGCCAAACAAATGTGTTATAGAGACAATAATATTTTGGATTAATGGCAGATCGTTTTTACACAATGGTCGCAAATATTATGCTCGAATGGAAAACAGGGTAATGATGGACTTGGATGGGCCACAAAGCTCACCAACATGGGGAGAATGTTCAGAAAACAACATTTTTTTTATCTCTCAACACGAGGTCATGGATCATCATCTGCACCCTTTGGAAGTTTAAATCACAACTCTTACGAAGTCGTAAATCTTGTCTTGCAAAGGGAGGTGACTAAGCTCGGACTTTTCTCTCTGGAGAGAAGGGGGAAGAGAGGTGACCTGATCGAGGTATTCAAGGTAATGAGAGGCATGGATAGAGTCAATTGCCAGAGACGTTTCCCCAGTGCAGGATTGACTGGCACAAGGGGTCATAGTTTTAAGATATTAGGAGTGAGGAATAGCAGGGACCTCAGAGGTAGATTTTTTTATGCAGGGAGTTGTGAATGTATGGAATGTGTTGTCAGTGGTGGTGGTGGGAGCAGAGTCATTCGGGACATTTAAGCGACTGCTGGACATGCACATGGAGAGCAGTGAAATGAGGGGCGCGTACGTCAGGTTATTTTAGTTTAGGGTAGGAATACTCCTCGGCACAACACCGTGGGCCGAAGGGCCTGTTCTGCGCTGTAATTTTCTATGTTCTAAGATATATTCAAATTTACAATGAAATACTGCTCACACGAATCATCTCTCAGTGATTGAACTATGTTTTATGGAAGACAATTCCACTGAAGCAGAACAATGTGAATAAAACATATCAAGTTATTAACATAAATAGCACAGTTTAGTAGCCTGGATTTTGTGACCATTTTGTCAGCACTTTAACCCCGGTCAATTAAAGAGCGAACAGGCAGAAAGTACAATGAGCTCGTAACACACAGCTTTGCACAACTTTTACCTGGGATCCCCACAGCAACCAAGATTGGATAGTAAATTGCATACAGCAGGCCAGACGGTGGTTCATGCATATTCAATCTGAAATTGTAATCTCTCAGCAACTGCAAAATGATATTGATGCGGATTCCATATATAGAAAATATAACCCCCCACCAGGGACACTATTTTATGACATCATCACCATTCAATCTTCAGAATAATTGAGCAACTTGCTTTCATCTCATTCTCCCAACTACGTTTCCCCAGTGCCTTCAATCAAGGAAAGGAAGGAAAACCACCAATCCCTGATTTGTTATGACTCAGATTAATAAACTCAAACAGTGCAGTAATCAATGGTTTTCTTAGCAAACGAAGCAATATGTTTCTGTTGAGAAGAACAGTCTGTTTTTCCACACATTTTATCCTCGTGTTCCCATAGCTCTCAAACATTTCAACCATTCGAGTGTGCCGTCCGTGCTGTTTCTCTATAGCCACTCAGTTTTGAACATAGGGTAAATAGGCAAAGTCTTTTCTCTGGGGTCGGGGAGTCCAGAACTAGAGGACATAGGTTTAAGGTAGAGGAACAAGATATGAAAGAGACCTAAGGGGCAACTTTTACACGCAGAGAGTGATACATGTATGGAATGAGCTCCAGAGTATGTGGTGGAGGCTGGTACAATTGCAACATTTAAGAGGCATTTGGATGGGTATATGAATAGGAAGGCTTTGAAGGGATGTGGGCCTGGTGCTGGTAGGTGGGACTAGATTGGGTTGGGTTATCTGGTCGGTATGGATGGGTTGGACCGAATGGTCTGTTTCCATGCTCTACATCTCCATGACTCTATGAATCTAATGCTGTGATCCTAGATCAGTGAGCACAGTTGACTTGATATCAGGCTACAATTCAAAATAACAAAGTAGAATTATTTAAACACCATGCATCTAATATATTTGATGAGGATGTCGGAATGGGAAAAGGTGTCATGAGCTGTATAAAAAAATATTTGCGCAGGTCACTCTACAGGGCTGGTTATTGTGGGAATGTTGTGATTAGGTTAGATTCCCTTCAATGTGGAAACAGGCCCTTCAGCCCAACAAGTCCACAACGACGCTCCAAAGTGTAACCCACCCAGACCCATTTCCCTCCAACTAATGCACCTAACACTATGGGCAATTTGGGATGGCCAATTCACCTGACCTGCATATCTTTGGACTGTGGGAGGAAACCAGAGCACACCCACACAGACACAGGGAGAACGTACAAACTCCACACAGTCAGTCGCCCGAGGCTGGAATCGAACCTGGGACGCTGGTGCTGTGATGCAGCCGCGCTAACCACTAAAATGAAGAGTTTCATTTCTTTAAATGTCAGTAAACAAAATTATGATTCCTGGCGGAGACTGCAAAGTAGGAAGTAAATGCTTGGGGATGGGGAGTGGGGGTTGGGAGATATGTACGTTGGGGAGGGTAGATTGGGGTTTTGTTTACTGCTGTTTATTGCTTGTGATTGATTTGCTGTCTCTTTTTTGGAGACAAATCGATAAAAATAACAAAACGAAACAAAATGCAGAGAGATAATTATTTCTTAAATTCCCCACTCTTGAGCTTAAGCTTTCATTAATTTCAGTGAAGCTCAATGAATAGGTTTGAATTGAAAGTAGAGATATCCTAGCAAATCCCAGTGTTGGAACAGAATAAGTACTTTAATGCTCACACCGAAGAATAAATTTTCCATCTGGAAGTGTTTGGAACATTGCTTTATCTGTGAAACATCACTGTTGTGTATTTAAACAGTGAGAAGAATAGTGCTTTGCCTTATAATAGGTGTTACCTGACCATTAGAAAGCCATTTCATGAGCCCAAATGACACTAAATTATGTTTTCTCCCCCACACATTTCCTTGCCTTTCTCCATTTTGCTTCCATCATCAAGAACAGACATTCTCATATTCAAGCACAACACAAATTAACTTTCACCAATCTCACTTGAGTAGCCAACAACTCTCACAAAAATCCTTCAGTTTCTCGACTGACACTACAAACATTCTCAATGCAGCTGATCCACAGACAAACTACCAACTCTGTAGTATCCAATAAAGGAATTGTTCATGTATTATACCGCTGTGTTCAGTTTCTTTTCTTATCAAATGTGTCTATTGTAATAAAAAAAGTCATGAAAACTGATGAATAGAAATTTTCAGGGAAATTTGTTTCTTGATATCAGAATGAAAAATGCCTACATTGGAGCTAGACTAGAATAAGATCATAACAACATACGATATTGAAGCAGAAATTAGACCATTCAGCTCATCAAGTCTGCTGCCGTTCAATCATGGTGATAAGTTTCTCAATCACGTTCTCCGACTTTCTCCTTTTAACCCTTGATCCCCTTGATACTCAAGAACCCATCAATCTCAGACTTAAGTATACTCAGTGACTGGGATCCACAGCCTTCTGTGGCAGTGAATTCCATTGATCCATCACTCTCTGGCTGAAGATGTTTCTCCTTATCTCCATTCTAAAAGGTCATGCCTTCACTCTAAGTGTGTTCCCTCTGGTCCTAGTCTCTCCGACCAATGGAAACATCTTCCCAACATCTACTCTGTCCAGAGTGGCTTGGCTGTACTTAAAATCAAAGAGTTTAAGCTCGAAACCGATCATTACTGGAGCTAGGGATGTTGCAGTTGTTTACAATGTCAGCTGTCATTATGTTTTCCTTTCTACTGCATTATATTGTTCACTGTAACCAAGTTGCAGTATTTTAACCATTGTGTAGCAGGACAGGATTAGACATCCAAACATGTTAAACAGCTGCAGGAAAGAACACACTGCTATGAGACTACGAGAACTGATGATTTCTTATTGTGGTGTCATCATTGATTTCATCCTTTGATACCAAAAATCTTCATTACTTTCCACTAGTAAGACAGGAAACAGATTAACATATGGGATGGCAAATAGACTGACAAGTGGTTTGTAGCATTTGGCATATGTGGCTGAATGACCATTGTCATTCTCAAATTAACAAAACTTGACATGTTACTGAGTATTGCAATTGACAACCTTGTAATCTTAATGAGTGTAGGAACAATTTCGTGATCCAATAACTGAGAAACGGCTTTGTGACTCTTCTGCCACAGTAATAGAAACCGTATATTTAATCGATGAAGATTCGGATTCCAATTCCACTTGCTCCAGAGGCTTGTCATGCCTCAGCTGCTTGATTGAAGTATGTACAAACTGTTTATTTTCTCCAGAAAGTGCAAAAGTCATTGAAATAATGTAGAGAGATTTTTTTCTCCCAATTATAATTAAACAAATGACTTGCAGTGCACAATAGGGTGGCACGGTGCCTCAGTGGTTCATACTGCTGCCTCACAGCACCAGGCACCCAGGTTCATTTCCAGCCTTGGGCGACTGTCTGTGTTGAGTTTGCCCGTTCTCCCCTGTGTCTGCGTGGGTTTTTCTTCAGGGGCTCCAGTTTCCTCCCACAGTCCAAAGATGTGCAGGTCAGGTGAATTAGCGGTGCTAAATTGTCCACAGTATTTGGTGCATTGGTCAGAGGGAAACTGGTCTGTGTGGATTAATCTTTGGAGAGTCGATCTGGGCTGGAGGGCCTGTTTCCACACTCGGGAATGAAATCTAAAAACAGATTGTACATTGTTGCAGTACTCCTGATCTTTTTTTCTGTGCCTTTGAGGGTAAGTAGCGAACCTTAGGTAATTTTGAAAAGCACCATTCACAGTATGTGATGCAGAGAGGGATGCCAGCAGAAATATTCAAGTCAGCGATTTTCTTTCGTTATGACTCAAGTAACTATTACACAAAAGCAGTAAATATAAATTTTTCATGAGTAATAATAACAATTTGTGAAACCGCTTGATTTCTTTATTCATTCATTGCTCAGTCAATAGCGTTTGCACATCATCTTGGACTGATAAACAACAGATGAGGAGGGGAGTGCATTTTAATTCTCACAATAGACATTAAAGAATTGATGCAAATGTGAGCGATTGTAATAAGGTTGCTTTATTTCAAAATTTAACAGAGTTAAAAGTTAATCAGTTGTCAGTTTAGAAAACCTGAAATAGAAATTTGAAATACTCTGCTTATTTTGGACTAAATAGTTGTGTAATCTTTTGCCAGTATTTCAAAGAGTAGACAAATCTCAAGATAACAATTAATACCAGCATTTAGACAATGTAATCAGAGCACACGAAAACATTAGTCAGTTTGAACTGTTGTGGTAACAACTCACAAGAATGAGCAACTATCTTCCAGGAGGTACAAATGAAATGAATGAGCACTTCACCTTATTTGAGATAATTTTAGCTTCCCTGTTCAAATGTGTTATGACACTGATGCATTCAGAGCAGGCGTTTTCTGGCTGAGAGTTGAGACACCTAGTCTTCTTTGGCTTCCTCTATTTTACTGTTTTGCTTCAGCACCTACCCATTGTCAAACCTTCAGTTATTAACCTTCAGTTAATAGTCTTATTCCCAGCCGAGTTACGCATTTAATTTTGCTTGACCATTACGTGGAAATATGTTATCATTGTTTCCTAGCGACTAGAATCGGGGAAGATAGAAGCACAGTTTGTGATCCTATTAGTAATCCTTAATTTTTTTTAGTTTACGGTATGATTAACCTATTTCACTTTGAGTTATCAGTGTTATTGAACTGAAAAGAATGCAGAAGAGATCTACAAGGATGTGGCGTAGACTCAAGGATCTGAGTTACTGGGAGACTTTGGACAAGCTAGGACTTTCTTCTTTAGAGTGAGGGTGGTGAAGAAGGGGCGGCGGGGGGGAGTTGGGGGAGCGTTGATTATAGATATGTTTAAGATCATGAGAGGCTTGGATTGGATGAATGCGCTTAGTCTGTTGCTCAGCATTTGGGAATCAATGACAAGGGGCCATCAATTTAATGTTAGAGGGGAAAGAATAAAACTGAACCTGAGAGGCAATATTTCTTTTAACATATGGAATGAGCTAGCAGCGGAAGTGATTAAAGGGGGTACACATTTAAAACACATTTTGACAAATACATGGTTAGCAAAGGTTTAGAAGGATATGGGCCAAGAGCAGGGAAATGGGGTTAGCGTGAAAGGACATTTTGGTCGGCATGGACCGGTTTGGGTCAAAGGGCTGTCTCCATGCTCTAAGTCTCCATTCACTTGTATATTGTGTGATGATGCTGCTCCTTTCACAAGTTTATGTGCTCTCGACATAAAAGCAGTGATTCTGAAAGGTCTAGGTTTGAAGGGTTTTAGGGCTAATTTGAATATAACTAACGGATACTGCCTCAGGAAAAAGGTTTCCAAATTTATGTAAAAAACACAGTTGGTTAATGGAAGGGGAGTGACCAATTCTCCCAGCTCCACTTTACTCTGGTTTGATTTGGTTTGGTTTTAGCAGTGTGGCTGGTCACTGAAAGCAGTCGGTCATTGTGAAGCTGCCAGTTTCAAAGAGGTCAGACTATGCTGAGCTGCCCTCTCTCTGACCTGTCTCATATAAGACCCTATGTTTCTCTGGGTGCTCCGGTTTCCTCCCACGTTCCAAAGATGTGCAAGTCAGGTGAATTGGCCGTGCTAAATTGCCCATGGTGTTAGGTGCATTGGTCAGACGGAAACGGGCTTGGGTGGATTACCCTTCAGAGGGTCAGTGTGGTTTTGTTGGGCTGAAAGGCCTATTTCCACACTGTAGGGAATCCAATCATATTGAAGCATTGCCTATATTTGATGAGAAGGATGTGGAAGACGTTTTCATCTCATTTGAAAAGGTGGCTCAACAAATGCAGTGGCCAGTGACCATGTGGGCCTTGTTAATCCGAAGGAAACTTGTAAGTAGAGCTAGTGAGGTATTCTCATCATGATCAGAGGAGGTATCTGGGGCGTATGAGGAGGTAAAGAAAGCCATCTGGAGTGCATGTGAACTTATGCCAGAAGCCTACAGACGACATTTCAAAAATCTCAGGAAGGTTCCTGGTCACACCAACATTGTGTTTTAAAGGATAAAACAAAGTCATTTTTTTAGATTTCCTACAGTGTGGAAACAGGCCCTTTGGCCCAACAAGGCCACACTGACCTTCTGTAGAGCAACCCACCCAGACCTATTCCCTTACATTTATCCCATCACCTACAGGCAATTTATCATGACCAATTCATCTAACCTGCACATTTTTTGACTGTGGGAGGAATTTGAACAAACCCACGCAGACACGGGGAGAATGTGCAAAAACCACACAGATTGTTGCCTGAGGCAGGAACTGAACCGAGGTCTCTGGCGCTGTGAGGCAGCAGTGCTGACCACTGTGCCACCGTGCTGACCATTATTTTGATAGGTGGATAAAGGCACTAAAAATAGAGCAAACCTCTGACACTCTCAGAGAGATGGTTATTTTGGAGGGTTCAAACCTTCACTTCCAGAAGCAGTGAGAAATCTTGTGGAAGAGCAGAGAGTTAAAACAGCACGATTAGCGCTTGAAATGACTGATGATCATGAGCTTGTTCATAATTCAAAGTTTGGCTTCCAAAATCAATTTCAATCCATGAGGGAAAGAAATTGGGGGAAGAGAAATCCTCACGTGCATAGGGAAAGTTAGATGCGTTGAAGATCTTTAGGATAACTTACCACAGGGTAAGAAGTAAACCCTTGAAGTGGAAAGGGAAGTTGAAAAGCTCCAATGTTTTCACTGCAATGAAGTAGGACACATGAAATCATGGTGTTGGTGGGTTAGGAAAAGCACTGGGAAACTAGATATAGGAAAATCAGATCAGCAAGTGACTTTTGTTGGAGTGATAACGAAAAGCGTAATGGAGACCAGAAAGCTGCATCAGAATGTACAAGCTGGTCAGAGGTTGGTAAAGGAGGAAGGGCCAGATCTTCTTAAACCTGCGTAGGTAACATTTACTCACATAGGCCAGGAGCAGCAGGTGAAGAGGAGAAAGTGAGGATTGCAGATGCTGGAGATCAGAGTTGGAAAGTGTGATCCTGGGAAAGCACCGCCGGTCAGGCAGTATCCGAGGAGGAGGCGAGCCAATGTTTCAGGCATAAGATCGAGGGGCTTTCCCTCATTCCTGATGAAGAGCTTATGCTCAAAACATTGACTCTTCTGCTCCTCGGACGCTCCCTGATCGCCTGTGCTTTGTCAGCAACACACATTTTGGCAGCAGGTAAAGAGGTCACCATATTAAGAGGTACAGGATCTTCTCAATCTGTGATATTGAAAGATGAGCAGATGTGTATCGTAGAAAGACTATTGTCAGAAAAGGTGCTAGTAACAGGAATTCACAGTGAGACAAGAAGTGCTCAATTACGTAGAGTCTTCAGCGAACAGCGGAGAAGTTCTGGCAGAAGTACTAGAAAAACTCTCAGCTCCAGGAATACAATTTGTTCTTGATAATAGTAGAGCTGGTTCACAGGTAGGAGTGCTGCCTTATGTGGTTGAAAAGCCAGTGGAAACTCAGACAACTGAACAGGATACATATTCTGGGATTTTTCCCGACTATGGAGTAACAAAGTCATTATAGCACCAGTTGAAACAGGAGAGATCAAAGAGAAAAAATAAGCAAGTTGAAATGCAAATACGAGAGGCCCAGTTTGATCAAATGGTTGACACAAAACAGGAGCAGATAGATGACAAAGTAGAGATCTTTAGCTCATATAAATTAGTTGAATTACAGCAGAAAGATGAAAATCCAAAGCAATTGAATCAGAAGATATATACAGAAAAAAGAACTTGAATGGATCCCTGAATGCTACTATATTAAAAATGATGTCTTAATGAAGAAATGGAGACCATCACACATTCAGACAAATGAGAAATGTGCAGAAGTTCATCAAGTCATATTGCTAGTGCGTTACAGAAAAGAGTTGTTGTACGTAGCACACAAGTTACCAGTTAGGAGTCATTTAAGAGTGTGAAAACACAGGCTAAAATACAAACCCAGTTTTACTGGCCTGGACTGCACAAGGAAGCCGTTGAACTATGCCAGTTATCTCATGCATGTCAGGTAATTAGGCAGTATTAAAATTCACACATTTAATATGTATTCCTGCTTATTAGGAGCCTTAAACAAGAGTCTTAATTGATTGCATTGGATCCCTGCCTAAAACTGCAAGTGGGAATCAGCATTTGCTAGTGATAACAGATGTGTTCACTAGATTTTCAGGGTCTGTTCCATTGTTTAACAACATAGCAAAAGAGATTGTCGAGGAATTACTCAAATCTTTCTCTAGATACAGACTACCCACAGAAATACAATAAGATCAAGGGTCAAACTTTACATCAAAATTATTCAAGGAAGTTATGGATAGATCAGGAATAAAACAATTTAATGTACCGTCTATCATTAGTGACAGTGAGTACTGGAAAGGTAGCTTCAGACATTAAAGACCAATTTGAAGGCTTACAGTTAAGACTATCCTGATGTTTGGGATAAGGGAATTCAATTTGTACTTCTTGCACCAAATAAATTGCTCAAATTCAGTCCATTTGAATTAAGTTTTTGGGCATGAAGCAAGAGGACCGCTAACATTGATTAATGAGAAATTGGTAAGTTAGAATTCAGAGACCACGTATTTGGAGTATGTGTCAAATGTTACAGAATGATTAAATAGAACAGGGAACTGGGCTAGACAGCATTTAAAAGTATCACAGCATACAACGAAACAGGAAGCAGGCAAGAAATCAAAAACTCATTTTTTTGCCATTGGAGATAAAATGTTAGTGTTACTTCCCGTGATAGGTGAACCTTTAAAACCAAGGTTTAGGGGACCTTGTCAAGTCAAAAGGAAATTGAGTTCAGTGAAATATTTAATAAGGACTCCACACAAAATGAACTCTCACAGTGTGTGACATGTGAATATGGTCAAAAGCGATTTTGACAGGGAAGGAAAGCCAAAGGAAACTGTGTTGTTGGCTACAACACAGGGTGACGAACCAAGTTTGGAAGATTCTGAATTGGTCATTTCTCAAATTAATTTGGACAATGAGGAGATTGCCAAAAATTGGGATACATTATTGAATTATCTTCCACAGGAAAATTGAAATGACCTGAAAGAGTTATTGGTATCGCGTGGGGAGATTAGATTGCTTACTTACAGTTTGGAAACAGGCCCTTCGGCCCAACAAGTCCACACCGACCTTCTGAAGAGTAACCCACCCAGGTCCATTCCACTACATTTATCCCTTCACCTAAGCACTGTGCCACTATGTAGGAATAAGCTGGGAAATACTACCCTAATTATTCAGGATGCATGTATAGGAAATGCTATTCCAATTAAGCAACATCCTTATAGGCATAACCCTCTAAAGTTGGTACAGTTTAATTGGAGCCCCAAGATGACATAATCGAAGTGTGTTACGGTGATTGGAGCCCACATATAGTTATGGTGCCAAGACCAGATGGTACCCAATAGTTATGCGTGAAGTATTGCAAGGTCATAGAGTCATAGAGATGTACAGCATGGAAACAGACCCTTTGGTCCAACTTGTCCATGTCGACCAGATATCCTAGCCTAACCTAGTCACATTTTCCATAACTTGGCCCACATCTCGTTAACCCTTTCCTACTTGATGCTGTTACACAGACTGGTGTAGATCCAAGTCCACGTTTGGAAGACTGTGTTGAAATGATGGGGCAAGGAAGTTATACTTCTAAGTTGGACTTGCTCAGAGGATGCTGGCAGGTATCTTTTGTCGGAAAGAGTGAAGACATTTTCAGCTTTTATAACGCCAAATGAACTTTATCAGTTTGATGCCATGCCATTTAGTGTCTAACACGTGCCAGCCACATATCGGAGACTAACCAATAAGGTCATTTCCGGATTCTCAATTATGCCATATATATAGGTGACCTGGTGATTTTTAGTCACACATGGAAGGACCATGTGCACCATTTGCCAACATTGTTTAATCAACTTCTGGAAGCAGGCTTGGTGATAAACCTGGCTAAAAGTGAATTTGTTATAGCCCAAGTCACCTTCCTGGGCCATGTTGTTCTACATGGACAAGTGGTCCCATGGAATGCAAAATTAATGGTAATTGGTGAGTTTCCAGTATCATCGACAAAAAGAGCAGTACTACAATTCCTGGGTTGAGTGGATTGCATCGAAAATTCATACCAAATGTTAGCAGTATAGCTCCTCCATTCATTGAATTGCTGAAGAAAGGAAAGACGTTTCAGTGGACAGTGGACCATCAGAAGGTATTTATTAGCCTGAAAACTGTGTTCATTACAGCCCCAGTGTTAGCCACACCTAATTACGCAAAGCCATTCAAGGTGGCTAGCAATGTGAGTGATGTGGGTGTCAGTGTTATGCTCTTGCGGGAAGACAATGAGAAAATACAAAGACCTTTTGGGTATTTATCCAGGAATTTGTATATTCATCAGTAGAAACAATTATCAATTGAAAAGGATAGTTTCAGCTTGGTGTTGGTGTTACAACATTATGTTACGAGTAATGTATCTGATTCAACCATATACACTGATCCTAACCCATTGATGAATTTTATTGACAAAAATACCCGAGTCTTTAGATGGAGCTTATTCAATGCCATTCAATGTGAAAATGTTGCATGTGGCAGTATGAGAAGGCATGATTGCCAATGCATTGTAAAGACTTGAAAGGGAAAGCAGAAACATTCGGTGGCAACAGTAAAACAGCCTGAAACAAAATGTAGTAGTGCACGTTTGCATGATCATTGTCAATCTAATGGATATGTGGGTTGTAGTGTTCTAACAATTTAAGATTAAGGGTTTTTAAATGAAGCTATCTTTGGATATTGTTGGATCACTATTTTTAAATGCGGGCGGTCATAGAGTCATAGAATCATAGAGATGTACAGCTCGGAAACAGACCCTTTGGTCCAACCCGTCCATGCCAAACAGGTATCCCAACCAAATCTAGTCCCACCTACCAGCACCCAGCCCACATCCCTCCAAACCGTTCCTATTCATACACCCATCTAAATACCTCTTAAATGTTGCAATTGTACCAGTCTCCACCACATCCTCTGGCAGCTCATTCCATACACGTACCACCCTCTGCGTGAAAAAGTTGCCCCTTAGGTCTCTTTTATGTCTTGTCCCTCTACTTTACACCTATGCCCTCTAGTTCTGGACTCCAAGACCACGGGGAAAAGATTTGGAGATACTGGTGTTGGACTCGGCTGTACAAAGTTAAAAATCACACAACATCAGGTTATAGTCCAACAGGTTTAATTGGAAGCACACTAGCTTCCAATTAAACCTGTTGGACTATAACCTGATGTTGTGTGATTTTTAATCAGGGAAAAGACTTTGCCAATTTACCCTATGTTCAACACTGAGTGGCTAGAGAGAAACAGCACGGACTACACACTCGAATGGTTGAAATGTTTGAGAGCTATGGGAACACGAGGATAAAATATGTAGAAAAACAGACTGTTCTTCTCAATAGAAACATATTGCTTCATTTGCTAAGAAAACCATTGATTACTGCACTGTTTGAGTTTATTAAATTGAATCATAACAACTCAGGGATTTGTGGTTTTCCTTCCTTTCCTTGATTGAAGGCACTGGGGGAAACATAGTTGGGAGAATGAGATGAAAGCAAGTTGCTCAATTATTCTGAAGATTGAATGGTGATGATGTCATAAAATAGTGTCCCTGGGGGGTTATATGTTCTATATATGGAATCTGCATCAATATCATTTTGCAGTTGCTGAGAGATTATCATTTCAGATTGAATATGCATGAACCACCGTCTGGCCTGCTGTATGCAATTTACTATCCAATCCTGGCTGCTGTGGGGATCCCAGGTAAAAGTTGTGCAAAGCTGTGTGTTACGAGCTCATTGTACTTTCTGCCTGTTCGCTCTTTAATTGACCGGGGTTAAAGTGCTGACAAAATGGTCACAAAATCCAGGCTACTAAACTGTGCTATTTATGTTAATAATTTGATATATTTTATTCACATTGTTCTATTTTCTGCTTCAGTGGAATTGTCTTTCATAAAACATAGTTCAGTCACTGAGAGATGATTCGCGTGAGCAGTATTTCATTGTAAATTTGAATATATATATATACCTTAGAACATAGAAAAGTACAGCATAGTACAGGCCTACCCTAAACCAAAATAACCTGATGTACGCGCCCCTCATTTCACTGCTCTCCATGTGCATGTTCAGCAGTCGCTTAAATGTCCCGAATGACTCTGCTTCCACCACCACCACTGGCAACACATTCCGTACATTCACAACTCCCTGCATAAGACATCTACCTCTGAGGTCCCTGCTATACCTCACTCCTAATATCTTAAAACTATGACCCCTTGTGCCAGTCAATCCTGCCCTGGGGAAACGTCTTGCCTATTGAATCTATCCACGCCTCTCATTACCTTGTATACCTCGATCAGGTTATCTCTCTTCCTCCTTCTATCCAGAGAGAAAAGTCCGAGCTTAGTCAACCTCCCTTTGCAAGACAAGATTTACGACTTCGTAAGACTTGTGATTTAAACTACCAACGGGTGCAGATCATGATCCATGCCCTTGTGTCGAGAGAGAAAAAATATTGTTTTCTGAACATTCTCCCCGTGTTGGTGAGCTTTGTGGTCCTTCCAAGTCCATCATTACCCTGTTTTCCATTCGAACATGATATTTGCGACCATTGTGTAAGCAAAATCTGCCATTAATCCAAAATATTATTATCTCTGTAACACATTTGTTTGACAGTGCATATTCGTAGATTAGTTTTTCAGTTCAATCGTGTTTATCTTTTATTTTTCTAAGTAATATCAAAACATCCTTTCATTGTGTACAACCATGGATTCACATTTCTCCTGCGTTGAATTCAATTTATTTACTGTCACGTCTCTCGATGGTAGAGGATGTAGAAAAATATTGCTAGGGTGGGATGGATCTCTCTCAACTGTTTGCATCAATTATCTAGTTTCCATTCTCTGTCACCTGTTATTGATCCTCTAGTGGGCAGCATGGTGTCACAGTGGCACGGTGGTTAGCCCTGCTGTCTCACAGCGCCAGAGTCCTGGGTTAAATTCCTGCCTCAGGTGACTGACTGTGTGGAGTTTGCACATTGTCTGCGTGGGTTTCCTTCGGGTGCTCCAATTTCCTCCCACAGTCCAAAAGCAAATGTGCAGGTTGGGTGAATTGGCCATGCTAAATTGCCTGTAGTGGTAGGGGTAAACGTAGTGGTATGGGTGGGTTGTGCTTCGGCGGGTCAGTGTGCGCTTGTTGGGCTGAAGGGCCTGTAAACTTTCTATTTCTGTCTTCTACTTTATTTCTTTTTTGAAAAACCTGTATTTAGTGAGCTGGTGAAGCAAAGTGAAATAATTAAGACATACTGTATATGAATAAATATTCAACCACAGAATGTCAAACTCTGCTTTTGCGCTTCTCCCTTGTCTATTTTCATGCAAATCATGATAACGTATCTCAATGTAGTACTCAAGGAAATGCTTCCCAGGCTGTGACTAACTTAATAGTCTACTCAATTGAAGATTAATGTTTTCCTTGTGGAGGTTTAGCCACTAGTGGGTTCTAGTAGATAGTAGATAACAGATAGCAGTTAAACCAAAAAAATACAGGAAACCAAAGGTTATGTTGCACAATGATAGTGTTCTTCACTTTTCTGCATTCTTCTTATTCCGACTATATTTCATCTGAACAGGGCAGCTAAAAGATATCTAGAACAAGTCCAGTTATTCACCCATTTCAAACTCTAGAAATCTGAAACAAAAGCAAAAATTGCTGGAAAATCTCAACAGGTGTGGCAGCACCTGTGGAGAGAAACTGGAGCAAATATTATATTAGATCCCCTGCAGAGTGGAAACAGGCCCTTCGGCACAACCAGTCCACACCGACCCTACGAAGAGTAACCTACCAGATCCATTTCCCTCTGATTAATGCACCTAACACTACGGGCAATTTAGTATTGCCACTTCACTGACCTGCACATCTTCGGATTGTACGCGGAAACCCTGCACAGACTTGGGGAGAATGTGCAAACTCCACACAGAGAGTCATACGAAGCTTGAATCGAACCTGGGACCCCAATGCTGCAAAGCAGCAGTGCTAACCACTGAGCCACTGTGCCACCCTTTGCGTGCAGTGACCCTTCTTCAGAATAAGCAGGGTAGGTGACGGAGGTGACAGTGGGAGAGGGTGACACTTTGGGACCAATTATCATATATCTATTGATTTAGTTATGGAGAGGGACAAAACTGCTTCACTGGATCAAGTTCTAAACTGGGGCAAAGCGAATTTTGATGGAATTAGACAGAATCTTGGAGGGTTTGATTGGAATAGTTTGTTTGCAGGTAAAGGGACAGCTGGCAAGTGGGAGGCATTTAAAAGTGAGATAGCTAGAGTTCAAGATCTATATGTTCCTGTGAGGGTGAAGGGCAAATATGGCAGGAATAGGGAACCATGGATGGCAAGAGACATTGAGGCTTTGAACAGAAAAAATGAATCATGGCTCAGGTATATGCAGCTGGGATCAAGGGAATCCTTGAAGGTATACAGGAATACAATAGATTACTAAAGAAGGAAATCAGGAGGGTGAAAAGGGGGCATGGGATAGTCTTAGCTGAGAAAATTAGATGAATCCAAAGAGATGTGTTAAGGAAATAGAATAACTAGAGAGACAATAGAGCCCATCAAGGACTAAAATGGACATGTCTATGTAGAACCGTAGAAGATGGATGAGGTTCTCAATGAATATTCCTCCACTGTATTTGCCATGGAAGAAGACATGAAGACCAGGGAACTTGGGGAAGTTAGTCAGGATATCTTGGGGACAGTCCATACCACAGTACAGGAGGTGTTGTTTGTGTTATAATGTATGAAACCTCCTGGTCCTGTCCAGATATATCCAAGAAGATTGCAAGAGACTAGAGACGAAATTGTGAGGGCCCTGACTGATATTGTTGCATCCTTGTTAGCCACAGGTGAGATCCCAGAATACTGGAGGGTAGCGAATGTTGTGTCATTATTCAAGAAGGCTTACAAAGAAAAGCCTGGGAACAACAGACCAATAAGCTTAACACCTGTGGTGGGTAAGTGACTTGAGAAGAGCCTGAGGAATAAGATATAAATGCATTTAGAAAGGTAAGGTTTGATTAGGAATAGTCAGCATGGCTTTCTGAATGCGAAATCACGCCTCACAATGTTTTGAGTGTTATTTGGTGAAGTGACAAAGAAGGTTGACAAGGGCAGGGCAGTAGATGTAGGCTCTGTGGATATCAGTAAGGCCTTTGATAAGGTTCCACATGGTAGGCTTCTCTGGAAGATTAAATCACATGGAATCCAGGGTGAGCTGGCAAATTGAATACACAACTGGCTTGATGGTAGGAAGCAGTGGGTAATAGTGGAAGGGTTCTTATCGGACTGGAGGTCTGTGATGAGTGGAATGCATGAAGGATCAGTGCTGGTCCCATTGCTGTTTGTTATCTATATCAGTGATTTGGATGACAATGTGCCACGTAGGATAACATAGTTTGCTGATGACACTAACATAGGTGGTATGGCGAATAGTGAGGAACATTATCAAACATTGGAGAAGGGCTCTGATAAGCTGGGGAAGTAGGCTGAGAAATAGCAAATGAAGTTTAATAAGGAAAATTATGTGATCTTACATTTTGGAAAGTCAAATCAAGGTTGGAGTTTTTGGTGAGTGGTAGGGCCTTAAGGAACGTAATGGAACACAGGGATCTTGGAGTTCAGGTTCATGTTTCTTTGAAAGTGGAGCACAGGTAGACAGGGTGGATAAGAAGGCTTTTGGCACACTGGTCTTCATCAGTCAGAGCACTGAGTATTGAATTTGGGAAGTTATGTTGCAGTTATACGGGTCGTTGGTTAGACTGCACTTGGAATGTTGCGTTCAGTTTTGGCCACCTTGCTATAGGAAGCTTGTTCAGTGTAGGAGTTTGAGGGGGGATGTTGGAGAGGTTTATAAATCTTGAGCGTCACTGATATGAATGCCCTCAGTCTTTTTCCCAGGGTTGGGGAATCGAGTACGAGATGACATCAGTTGAAGTTGATAGGGAAAGTATAACAAGGAACCTGCGGGGTAATGATTCTTTTATGCAGAGGGTGGTATGAATATGGAATGAACTGCCAGCAGAAGTAATTGAGGCAGGGATATTAAACACATCAAAAAGACATTTGGACAAATACGTGGATATGAAAAGATTTGAAGGATATTGGCTAAGTGCAGGGAAATTGTGTTAGCGTGAGTGGACATTTTGTTCGGCATGGACCAGTTTGGGCCAAAAGGCCTATAATCGTGCTGTAAGACTTGATGAGTTGATGATGCTTCAACTCTGATCCTATGAAGAAGCATCAATGGATCCAAAAGGTTAACCCTGGTTTCTCTTCACAGAAGCAGGCAGGCCTACGGAGATTTTCCAGCAATTTTTGCCATTAATTCACTCATCTCATCTGTTACCTAGAAGGGAGTTCCATATTCTTGCAGATGGGGACAGTTACAGTTCAAATTAAATTCTGCTGTGTAAATCATCAGTATTGCTGGTGGACTTGTCTAATTGCTGATATTAATTGTAATCTTAAGATCTATGTAATGTTGCCCAAAGATAAGTCATTAATTTCTCCCAAGAGAATAAGAGGACTTTTTCAAATTTCGAGTTCAGGCTAAATACCATCACTGTGTCTTTCAGTCCTCCAATGCATATCCTGTGCAACAATGAGAAGCAAAAGCTGCTGAGGTGTAGGCGTCGTGGAAATGGCATTGGCTTCATAATCCAAAGCTCTCGGCAGCTGCGTTGGAAGCAAGGGGTTTGAATCTAACGTGAAAACTGCTTAATTTGTAACTCCGTTTTTCAAAAATCCAGAATAAAACACTGACATACTGACAACAGCTCACAGTTGTCCTGTTTTTAATCAAAGTCCTGGGAAGAAAACAATCCTTCACGCGTCATCTGGTCTATAAGTCACAAGCGAACATGAAGAAAAACTGCTCTCTGAGCAATGAATAATTACCAAGGAAAGTCCATAATATTTCTAATATAAAAAACATCTTCAAAGTTATTCACTGCTCTTGGGTATAATTTAAGGATGTGGAGGCTCAGTGGTTCGCAAAGATGCCTCACAGCACCAGGAAGCTAGGTTCGATTGCAACCTCGGGCAACTGTCTGTGTGGAGATTGCACATTCTCCCTGTGTCTGCGTGGGTTTGCTCCAGTTTCCTCCCACAGTCCAAAGATGTGCAGGTTAGGTGAATTGGCCATGCTAAATTGCCCATAGTGTTAAGTGCATTAGTCAGGGGTGAATGTAGGGGAATGGGTCTGGGTGAGTTGCTCTACAGCGCGGTGGTGTGGACTTGCTGAGTTGAAGGGCCTGTTTCCATATTGTAGAGGATCTAATCTAATCAGAAACAAAGCATTGATTTCAATGAATCTGCAGGCATCTTTGAATCTATCTGTGCTCACCACATGAGAAATGACAATTAGACTATAGATGTTTATTTCACTTTAACTTAAGTGACAATACGCACCTTCAAAAGTTACTCTAACACTCAGAAACACTGCATCTCTACGCAATACACATAGAACCATTGCAAATGACTGAGTTTCATTTGAATGAGGAATGCACACCTCTAAAGGCTTTCGATCAGTTTTGCATCTTCATGTACCAGAAATCTTCTGTAACCTCAATTCTAATTTCCTGGTTTCAGCTCTTCCAGTTGCCCAATGTTAGCAGCAGATACTGTAGTGAGACCGACATCATATGTCCTGTTTGTTGATATGAGTTTCCTGACTTATCATTCATTTACTGAATCAGCAATTACTGACTTATAAGTAATTGAATCAGTATCCTTTCTAACAAATTTCATTTACGTGGAAGTTGAATATTTAAAATAATCTGTGCACAATCTAATCTTTTACACCTCATGACTCATATGCTGTACACCAATTTTATTTCTGAATCTGATATTTCCCTGATAGCTTTCAGATTCGATGCAAAAACAAACCCTCGTTTTTTTATTAATTAGCAAACTTTTTCGAACATGTTTCAGCATCATAATTACACATAAGAGATTTGTAATTAGTTTTAATGAGCAGTTTGTCCTTTAGCACATGAGGAATGCATCCTACAATTAGCAGCAAGAAGATGCCACAGGAACACACAAAGCTGTAGTGTATTATATTGGAATGGGCTGTCTGGACACTTGTAGAAGGGAGGTTCCATGAAATAGCCGCGAAAGCATTACACGATTATTTATCGAGACAAAATGCACAAGGTTATGGCAAAACGTCAGAGGAGTATCAATAAGTTGTGCACATTTGGAGAGCTAAGGCAGTCAGGAATGTCCAAATGTCCATAAACGGTACTTTTATGCTGTAACCTTTCTCTGCACTCAGGAGTAAACTATGACAAGAGCATTGGGAATCTAAATCTGTTGATTCAAGGTGAAAGTACAAGACAAGAAAATGGGTTCACATTATTTTTGAGGCATCAATTGCAGAAATAGAAGAGAATGTGTTTCTTATTGAATGTTCTGAGGCTTTTGAGAACTCTTATGATGGCTTGCTGGAAAATGAGTTGCATTATAAGTGCTCTGAAATGAACAGATATTTTTTGGAAACTGTGATTTTATCAAACCATCTCACTAATCGTGTCTTATCGGTTTACATTTCACAACAGTCAACATGGTGGCAATTGTGATCTTGGCCAAAGGCAAGTGTGGTCTTTCCAGCTGCATCACATATTGTCTGGTGGGTATGGCAACAGCAGATCTCTCAGTTGTTATCACCAGCGTTATATTAAATCGGATCATTGGCATGTACTTTCCCACAAATTATCTATTGCTTACTCCACTGTGTCGAATCAAAAGTGCCCTAGTTTATATAACAAGAGACTGTTCTGTATGATTTACTGTTGTGTTTACTTTTGATCGCTTTGTAGCCATCTGCTATCAGAAACTAAAAAGCCAATATTGCAAGAAGCAAACCGCAGGATCGATCCTAGGGATGGTGCTCTCCCTGAGTTGTTTGAAGAACCTTGCTTAGTACTGTGTATATGAACCTTTATAAATAATTAACAATACGCCTTGGTATTGCCTGATAAGGTCAAGCTTTTATACTTCACCTCTGTGGCTTGCATTTTCTTATTTTGGATGCATCGCAAATCCTTTTCTCCCATTTCTAATTGTTTTGGTCCTCAATGTTCTCACCGTGAGACATACAATAATGGTGAGCAAAGTCCGTAAGGCACTACGTGTCAACGCCAGGTCTGAAAACAATCCTGACCCTGAGGTGGAGAATAGGAGAAAGTCTGTAGTTTTACTCTTCAGCATATCCGGCAATTGTCTGCTATTATGGTTTACATTCGCCATTCGTTATGTGTATCATAGAATCGTCAATGCGTATTCATACACCGGTTACAATGACCCTGTTTATATCCTGCAAGAAACTGGATACATGCTTATGCTTTTGAGCTGCTGCACAAATACATTTATTTATGCAGTGACCCAGACTAAATTCAGACAGGAGATAATGTAAATGGTGAAATGTCCAATGAGTCAAATAGTTACAATTTTCTGTAGATGATAGTATATTTTACAAGATTACTGTTCTATTTTAGTTGAATTATATCGAGAAATCCATATGAAATGTCATGCTTCATGTGCAATAAAACGCAATGAATTTATTTCTAATTTAAACGTGAGCCTATTCAAAGAGCTTCACTGAGATTATCAGAGGTTTGAGATTACAGATTTGAATATTATTTAAAAATTAATTTTTCTCTGCATTTTCTTTCTACTTTGTGATTGATCCAGCGAATCATGATTTTGATCAAGGTGTTTCAAAGAAGTAAATAAATCATATCAATCGTTAGAGGGAATCCTAGGGGACAGGATGCACATATATTTGGAAAGGCAGGGACTGATTAGGGAAAGTCAACATGGCTTTGTACGTGAGCATTCATGTCTCAAAAACCTGATTGAGTGTTTTGAAGAGGTAACAAAGAGGATTGGTGAGGGCAGAGCAGTAGATGTGAACTATATGGTCTTCAATAAGGTGTTCCATAAAGTTCCCTATGGGAGACTGTTTAGCAAGGCGAGGTCTCATGAAATACATGGTGAGCTAACTGTTGGATGCAGAAGTGGCTCAAAGGTAGAAGACAGAGTGTGGTGGTGAAGGATTGTTTTTTAGAGGGGAGATCTGTGACCAGTGGAGGGCCAGAAGGATCAGTGTTGTGTCCTCTACTTTTCATCATTTATATAAATGATTTGGATGTGAGCATAAGTGGTATAGTGAGTGAGTTTTCAGATGACGCCAAAAATAGAGGTGTAGTGGACAGTGAAGAAGGTTACCTCAGATTACAACAGCATCTTGATCAATGGGCTGAGAAGTGGCAGGTAGAGTTTAATTGAGATGAATGTGAGGTGTTGCGTTTTGGGAAAGCAAATCTTAGCAGGACTTATACGCTTAATGTTAAGGTCTTAGGGAGTGTTGCTGAACAAAGAGACCTTGGAGTGCAGATTCATAACTCCTTGAAAGTGGAGTCGCAGGTAGATCGGATAGTGAAGAGGTATTTGGTATGCTTTCCTTCAGTGAGTGTATGTTTGGGAAGTAAAAATCACCTACCATATTACAGATAACTGAGATCTCCTTACAAATTTGTTTCTCAATTTCCTGCTGACTATTAAGGGGTTTATAATACAATTCTAATAAGGTGATCATCGTTTTCTTACTTCTCAGTTCTACCCAAATACCTCCCCTGGATGTATTTCCAGGAATATCTTCCCTCAGCACAGCTGTATTGCTATCACTTATCAAAAACGCCATTCCCCTCCTTGGCGACATGGTGGCTCAGTGATTAGCACAGCTGCCTTACAGCACCAGGGTCCCAGACTCGGGTGACTGACTGTGTGGGGTTTGCACACTCTCCCCGTGTCTGCGTGGGTTTCCTCCGGGTGCTCTGGTTTCCTCCCACAGTCCAAAGACGTGCAGGTTTAAGTGAATTGGCCTTGCTAAATTGCCCGTAGCCTTTGGTGCTTCAGTCAGAGTGAAATGGGTCTGGGTGGGTTACTCTTTGGAGGATCGGTGTGGACTTGTTGGGCTGAAGGGCCTGTTTCCACACTGTGGGGAATTTAAATCTAAAATCTTGCCTCCCTTTCTGTCCTTCCTGGAACATTAAGCAGCCAGTCCTGTCCATCTATGAGCCATGTTTCTGTAATTGCTATGATATCCCAGTCCCATGTTCCTAACCATGCCCTGAGATCATCTGCCTTCCCTGTTAGGCCTCTTGCATTGAAATAAATGCAGTTTAATTTACCAGTCCTACCTTGTTCTCTGCTTTGTCCCGGCCTGCCCTTTGTATATCGAAACATGTCTCATTATGTTATTTGTTAAGTGCATTTTATCGATTTGTTTCGGTTTTGGTACAAGACAATTTTTTATCAATCACCCTCCATAAAACATGTTACAATTATGATGGAATAATGACTTGGGTAAATAATGTTTCTTTGTACATTTGAACATTGAGATTTCTTGCTGTAAACTTCTAAGAGTGAAGGTTGAGATCAATGTCTTAATGGAGGGAGCTGAAGAATATTGTGCTCGAAATGTTATCCCATTATTGGCAAGTAATTATAAGTCTATCCAAGTGCAAGTCTGTCCTGCCTTCCAACCTAACACTTGATTTGTGCTCACTATATAAATAAAACATTCAATTCATTCAAAATATTATTGTATCTCTGATACATCCCTTTGGCAAATTAGCTTTATGCTTCATTTGTGCATATCTTTCATTTGATTTTTAAGGAATACCACAACATGTTCAATTGAATCCAGCCACAATATCTCAATTTTCCATCCCCTATACCTTGTAACAGTCATCTCGTTTTCACTCCCTTCCTCTTATCATTGATCCTGCTTTTATGTACCTTCTACGTTCTTGCAAAAAAAGAAATCATATTTAATGCATTGGTAAAGTAAAATTAAATGAAATGGAATAAATATTTCACCCTTGGCATCTCAAACTTCACTTCAGTGTTTATCTCCATCTGTTTTCCTGTAAATAATAACATATCTCAATGTAATGAAAAATCAAAGTTAAATGCTTAAAATGTTTGAGAATAACATCACAACTCCCTCTACTGAAGGTTAATAATTTCATTATGTAATTTTGGTGAATAGTAGATGCTGAGGCAACGGCCTGAAAACAATAAGATAGAGGGAATGCAATGGCTTGGCATTAGGACGTAGAACATAGAAAAGTACAGTACAGAACAGGCCCTTTGGCCCACGATGTTGTGCCGAGGGTTAATCCAAATGTCAAATCAAATAACGTAAACTATGCACCCCTCAAATCATGTGCATGTGCAGCAGTCGCTTGAATGTCCCTAATAATTCCACTTCCACCACCACCGCTGGCCACGCATTTCATGCATTCGCAACTTTCTGCTCAAAAAAACCTTCCTCTGACGTCCTCTGTATACCTTTCTCCTAATATCTTAAACCTATTACCCCTCGTACCAGTCAATCCTGCCCTGGGGAAAAGTCTCTGTCTATTGACACTATCCATTCCTCTCATTATCTTGTACACCTCGATCAGGTCACCAATCTTCCTCCTTCTCTCCAGAGAGAAAAGTTCAAGCTTCGTCAACCTCTCTTCATAAGGCAAGCCCTCCAGTACAGACAGCATCCTGGTAAATTACGCAGAAACAGTGTTCCTCATCTCTCAGCTTGATAATTCTGGTTCTTATTCCATCTGCTCCATAACACATCTGAACAGATTGCTTACAAATATCGATGATAAGCCTGATTACTCATACACTACATCTGTATACCTGTGTTGGGAGTCGCCTACCCTTGTAAATTGTCACCAGTTCAAGTAGATTTCCATTGCGTTTTGATTTGCCATTGTTCACTTGTTGGCCTAATTGCTGTATTGACATTTCTACAATGTTATCAATATTGCAAAAGAAATTTCAAGGTTTTGACCCAAGATAATAATCAGAGTTTTCCAAATTTCACATTCAGGCTGCATAACAATACCTCTATCAAGTCTCTGATGCATCTTCTTTGGAACAATGGGAAAGGAAAACTGGTGCAGAGATAGTATGGTTGTGATGTCCATGGGTGTATGATCTAATGCCCGCCATCCCTGTTAATTTGGGGGCATGAGTTCAGATCTAATCATGATAACTGAGTAACTTTTATTTGTAACTGTATTAAAAACCGCCAAGTTATGCATTAACCTCATTGCGTTCACTCACGCTTACCTGGATCATTAATATTGATTGTGTGTGGGAGGTTGAGGTGGGGAGTAGTGCCCTTCTTCCCACATTTGCTCTGTCTACGCTCGACATAAAGAGACACTAGTGGTTTCATATTATCAACATATTTCTTCACAAAGAAATCATTGACTTTTATGTTTCTGCTGGCATCCTCAAGTCTAAGCAGGCTCACAACATCGCACACTGCAAATAGTCCATAGATGTGTACTTCAATATAACCCAAGGCTCACTACATACTCGCAACAGCGGTAATAACACTCAGCAACACAGCAATTCTGTCCAATTTCACTTTGGAATATTGCAAATTGGTTTAATTACGCTGGTGAAATACAGATCTCTAAATGCTTTTGATGAGTTTTGTAGCACAATGAGCAAAGGAACAACATGAAAACTGCACGGATATGAAACGCCGCTGGAGTAGTTGGGACTTCAGCCCAAGCTTTCATGGATTTCAGGTATGGGTGCTCCTAAACTATGAACATTCTTAATGATAACACAGCTAAGATCGACACTTCCAGTTAATACTAAATCATGTGTTGATTCAGTTACCTTTGCAAATATAATATTCCACCTACACTACATTAAAAAAAATGAAATGAAGTTGGAAATATCCAATATATCTAACAGCATCTGTTGAGTAGTAAAAATGCTCACACACTGAACCAATAAATTTCATCAAAACAGAAAGCTCCGAGATGGGTCAAGTATCTAACTTAGAACACAGAACATAGAAAAATACAGCGCAGTACAAGCCCTTCGGCCCTCGATGTTGCGCTGACCGAAGCCTACCTAACCTACACTAGCCCAATAACCTCATATGCTTATCCAATGCCCGCTTAAATGACCATAAAGAGGGAGAGTCCACCACTGCTACTGGCAGGGCATTCCATGAACTCACAACCCGCTGAGTAAAGAATCTACCCCAACATCTGTCCTGTACCAACCTCCCCTTAATTTAAAGCTGTGTCCCCTAGTGACAGCTGACTCCATTAGCGGAAAAAGTTTCTCACTGTCAACCCTATCTAAACCCCTAATCATCTTGTACACCTTTATCACATCTCACCTAAACCTTCTTTTCTCCAATGAGAACAGCCCCAAGTGCTTCAGCCTTTCCTCATACGATCTTCCTACCATGCCAGGCAACATCCTCGTAAACCTCCTCTGCACTCGTTCCAATGCCTCCACATCCTTCCTCTCGAATGGCGACCAAAACTGCACACAATACTCCAGATGAGGCCGCACCAGAGTCTCATACAACTGCAACATGACCTCAGGACTCCGGAACTCAATTCCTCTATCAATAAAGCCCAATACGCCATATGCGTTCTTCACAGCACTATTTATCTGGGTGGCAAGTATCAGAGATCTGTGTCCATAGTGACTGGGGCTATCCCTACTCCCCTTCTTGAACAAGGGGACCACATTCGCTATCCTCCAGTCTTCTGGCACTATTCCTGTAGACAACGAGGACATAAAAATCAAGGCCAATGGCTCCACTATCTCCTCCCCAGCTTCCCAGAGGATCCGACGATAATTGCCTTCAGTCCCAGGGGACTTATCTATTTTCACCCTTTCCAGTATTGCCCGGACCTCTTCCCTACATACCTCAAAGCCATCCATTCGAATCACTTGTAACTCAATATTCACATCAGCAATAGTGTCCTGTTCCTGTGTGAATACTGATGAAAAGTATTGATTTAGTGTCTCTCCAATTTCCTCCCCCTCCATGCACAACTTCCCTCTACTATCCTTGACTGGACCGATACCTACCCTAGTCATCCTTTTATTTCTGACATATCTATAGAAAGCCTTTGGGTTTTCCCTAATCCTACCAACCAAGGACTTTACATGTCCCCTTCTCGCTGCTCTTAGCTCTCTCTTTAGATCCTTCCTGGCTACCTTATAACTCTCAATCGCCCCAACTGAACCTTCACGCCTCATCTTTGCATAGACCACCCTCTTCCTTTTCACAAGGAATTCCAATTGCTTATTAAACCACAGCTCCCTCACAAAACACTTTCCTCCGTGCCTGACTGGTACATATTTATGCAGGACACCCAATAGCTGCTCCTTGAACAATCTCCACATATCATTTGTGGACGGCACCGTGGCACAGTGGTTAGCACTGCTACCTCACAGCGCCTGAGACCCGGGTTCAATTCCTGACTCAGGCGACTGACTGTGTGGAGTTTGCACATTCTCCCCGTGTCTGCGTGGGTTTCCTCCGGGTGCTCCGGTTTCCTCCCACAGTCCAAAGATGTGCGGGTCAGGTGAATTGGCCATGCTAAATTGCCCATAGTGTCAGGTAAGGGGTAAATGTAGGGGTGTGGGTGGGTTGCGTTTCGGCGGGTCGGTGTGGACTTGTTGGGCCGAAGGGCCTGTTTCCACACTGTAAGTAATCTAATCTAATCATTTGTGTCCTTCCCTTGAAGCCTATTTTTCCAATCCCCGCATCCTAAGTCATGCCTCACCGCATCATAATTTCCCTGTCCCCAGCTATAACTCCTGCCCTGCAGTGCGCACGTATCCCTCTCCATCACTAGAGTAAAAGTCACCGAGTTGTGGTCACTGTCCCCGAAGTGCTCACCTACTTCCAAGTCTAACACCTGGCCTGGTTCATTACCTAGAACCAAATCCAGTATGGCCTCACCTCTTGTTGGCCTATCTACATATTGTGTCAGGAAACCCTCCTGCACACATTGCACAAACACCGACCCACCTAACGAACTCGAGCTATAGCTTTCCCAGTCAATATCTGGGAAGTTAAAGTC
Organism: Hemiscyllium ocellatum; assembly: GCF_020745735.1. Lineage (NCBI taxonomy): Eukaryota > Metazoa > Chordata > Chondrichthyes > Orectolobiformes > Hemiscylliidae > Hemiscyllium > Hemiscyllium ocellatum. The sequence continues at coordinate 13,940,958 of NC_083438.1, forward strand.
CCCCATAACAACCACCCTACTACTTTCACACTTCTCCTGAATTATCCTCGCAATACTTTCCTCTACGTCTCTTGGACTATTAGGAGGCCTGTAGAAAACTCCTAACAGGGTGACCTCACCTTTCCTATTCCTAACCTCAGCGCAAACTACCTCAGATGGCAAGTCTTCCTCCATCGTCCTTTCCACCGCTGTAATACTATCTTTGACAAGCAACGCCACACCTCCTCCTCTTTTACCTCCACCTCTGACCCTACTAAAACATTTAAACCCTGGAACCTGCAACAGCCATTCCTGTCCCTGTTCTATCCACGTCTCTGTAATTGCCACAACATCGAAGTCCCAGGTACTAACCCACGCTGCAAGTTCACCTACCTTATTTCTTTAACTTCTGGCATTGAAGTATACACACTTCAAGCCACCTTCCTGTTTACAGGCACCCTCCTTCGAGATCGATGCCATGTTTCTAACCTCCCGACACTCAAGGACCTGTACCCTAAAGCTACAGTCCAGGTTCCCATGCTCCTGCAAAGTTAGTTTAAACATTCCCAAAGAGCACTAGCAAACCTCCCCCCAAGGATGCTGGTGCCCCTCAGGTTCAGGTGTAGACCATCCTGTTTATAGAGGTGCCACCTTCACCAGAAAGAACCCCAGTTGTCCAGAACCTGGAATTCCTCCCTCCTGTACCATACCTGTAGCCACGCATTTAACTGTTCTCTCTCCCTATTCCTCGACTCTCTATCACATGGCATGGGTAATAAACCAGAGACAACAACTCTGTTCGGTCTAGCTCTGAGCTTCCAACCTAGCTCCCTGAAAGCCTGCCTAACATCCTCACCCTTCTTCCTACCTATGTCGTTGGTGCCAACGTGGACCACGACCTGGGGCTGCTCCTCCTCCCCCTTAAGGACCCGGAAAACATGATCAGAGACATCACGTACCCTTGCACCTGGGAGGCAACATACCAATCGTGAGTTTCTGTCGCCCCCTGCAAAACCGCCTATCTGTGCCCCTCACTATTGAGTCCCCAATAACTATCGCTCTACCTTTCTCCAACCTTCCCTTCTGAGCAACGGGGACAGGCTCCATGCCAGAGGTCTGAACCTTGTTGCTCAACCTGCGTAAGTCATCCCACCCACAAGTATCCAAAACGGTATACTTGTTCTTGAGGGGGATGACCGCAGGGGGTCCCTGCACTGGCTGCTTTCTCCCAGTCCCCCTCACTGTCACCCATCTCTCTATAATTTTTGGAGTAACTACTTCCCTAACGCTCTGATCTATGACCTCCTCTGCCTCCCGAATGATCCTGAGTTCATCCAACTCCAGCTCCAGTTCCCTAACACGGTCTTGGAGGAGCTGGAGATGGGTGCACTTCCTGCAAGTGTATTCAGCAAGGACACGAATGGCTTTCCTCACCTCATACATGTTGCAAGAGGAACATTGCACTGCCTTCGCTGCCATCCCTCGAAAAGGTAAACTTTAAAAAAGAAAACTAGATCTAAAGAAACAAACAAGCAAAATGCAGCACTTACCTGCTGACCACTTATTCCAACTTTTCTCAGTGCTGAAATTCTCCAGCCCAGTCTACATCCTTACAAATTTCTCGTTTTTGCAATTGAGCTCACATCCTTCTGTAATGTAGTGGACTCATCAAAAATTTTAACGGTAGCACCTTGGCTAGGAATTGCCTGAAATCCTGAAACAGATGTTACTGATGAAAAAACCCCATTTCAATCTTTGCAGCAGATTTGGTGGTGTTGGAATCCACTTTCTTGCAACATTATGCATTGAGAATTCTGCAAAATTGTTGAGGATACAAAAATGTTTTCCCAGAATGCAAGAAAAGTCTCCCAAAATTTATCATCATTAATTATTTTTCGATTGTTGTAGATATCTGTGTTTTGATAGAACAAATCAAAGGTCCTTGACAGAACAAGTATTGTCCCAATAGACTGGATCATCTCAGTCAATTATTCAATATTTGTGTGGATGCAACCATAAGTTGAAAACAACATGGGCTTGGAGAATACCTCAGGAAGCAACGTGAAAGTGACATGGAAACCTGAATGTGGAGGACAAAGATGTGGAACCACAACAACGAGCACCCGAGCTACAGATCTTCGCACAAACCTTGAACTACCGTTGAATTATCCACACCTTGAACAAAACTTTCAGCAACTATAACATTCGCTTCTGAAATTATTTTGATTGCAGATGATAGACTTTGTTGAGCCATTTTTCTCGTCACTGCAATGGAAAATTACCTGAATTGTGTCACAGGAACTAAACTGGCTAGTCCCCTTCATTTGGATTTTGTATGATTATAGGTAACCCTTACTCCATCCAAATCATTACCCCGGAGAATGTCAACTCCATCCGTGGGGAACGTCATAACAACTACTCCAACTACTCTCGACAAGCAATTATATTTCAATTGCTCTTTGTACAATGGAACAGGGATAGCATCCACACTTCTCTCACACATTTATGTTAGTTTCTCTCCCTGAAAGAAAAATTAACTTGTTCTCCAAAAAAGATTTAAATACCTCTTGCGTTCCACATTACAGATATTGCATTATTTGAAGAAAAAGAACTTCTTTAATAAAAATAGATTCCCTAAAGTATGGAAACAATCCCTTCAGCCTAAAACGACGCTCAGAAGAGTAACCCACCCACACCCTACCCCTGACTAATGCTCTAACACTATGGGCAATTTACCTGACCTGCAGGAGGAAGCCACACAGATATGGGGAGAATTTGCAAACTCCAGGCAGACAGTTGCCTCAGGTAGGAATTGAACCCAGGTACCTGGTGCTATGAGGCAGCAGTGCTGACCACTGAGCTACCATGCCACCTTAAATATTGCTTTCCCTTTGACAAAACTTTTCAAATCTCGTATCCATGTTACTTTCTGGAGAAGAGTCATTGGACTTGTAACCTGAATTCTGCTTTCTCTCCACTGATTCTGCCTGAACTGTTGAGTTTTAATAGCAATATCTGATTTTGTATCCCCTGCACTCAGACCAGTGCATATCTTTAGTCTCGCTGTTCTGGTTAAGGCTTCAATTTGAACTAAAAGATGGCAGAACGGTTGGACAAATACAAGGTCTGTCTTCACTAAATAACTTTCAGGAAATGCTCGGGGACAGTGGGTCAAACGTGAAGGAGAAACTGAAGGAAATCCTAATTAGTCAGGAAATGGTATTTAGGAAAATGATGGGATTAAGACCCACTAAGTCCCCAAGGCCTGATGCTCCGTATCCCAGAGTACTTAAGGAAGTCACCCTAGAACAAGTAATGCATTCGGCAATCATTTTCCACCATTCTGCAGACTTTGGAAGAGTTCCATTGGACCAGATGGGAGCTAATGTAACTCCTGTCTCTAAGAACGTTGGGAGAGAGAAAATGGAGAATTCTAAGTTGGTAGGCCTGACATTAGTGTTGGGAACAATGCTGGAGTCAATTGATAAAGAGGTCATAAATGAATATTTGCAAAGCAGTGACAGAATCGGGGCGTAGTTAGCATTGATTCAGTAAAGAGAAATCATGCTTGACAAATCTTCTGGAGCGTTTTTGTGGATGCGACCAGTGGGGTGGACGGGGTGAACCTCGAGATGTTATGTATCTGGGCTTTCTAGTGGCTTTTGACACGTTTCCACACAAGAGATTGGTTAGCAAAATTAAAGCACATGGTATTGGATGGAATGAATGAACAAGGATAGAGAACGATGGCAGGCAGGAAGCAATAAGTTGGAATACACGGGTCCTTCTCAGAGTGACAGGCAGTGACAAGTGGCATGCTGCTATGTCCAGTTGTTCACAATATACATTTGGGTGAAGGAATTAAATAGCATATCTCCACATTTGCAGCTGATACGAAGATTGGTGGCAGTGTGTGCTGTGAGGAGGGTGCAGGGTGACTTGGACAGACTGGCTCAGTGGGAAAATACTTGACAAATGCAGTATAATGTGGATACATGTGAGGTGATTCACTTTGGTGGCAAAAATAGGAAATCAGATTATTATCTGAATGGCGGCAGTTGAGGTAAAGGTGAGGTGATATGAGGCCTGGGTGTCATGGTGGAACAGTCGCTGAAGGTTGGCACACAGGTACAGCAGGGAAAGCTAATGCTGGCCTTCGTCGTGAGAGGATTTGAGTATTGGAGAAAGGCTGTCCTCCTGCAGTTACACAGGGCCTTAGTGAGGACACACCTTGTGTGCTGTTTTGGTCTCCTAGTCTGAGGAAGGACATTCCTGCTCCTGAGGGAGTCCAGTGAAGGTACACCAGACAGATTCCGAGAATGGCAGGACTGACATAGGAGGAAAGATTGGATCAACTGGACTTGTATTCACTGGAATTTAGACGAATGAGGGGGAATCTCAGAGAAACTTTAAAAATTCTGATGGGACATGAAAGGCTAGATGGAAAAGTATGTTCCCAATGTTGGGGATGTCCAGAACTAGGGGACACAGTCGAAGAATAAAGGGAAAGTCATTCAGGATTGAGATGAGAATATATTTCTTCACTCAGGCATGAAGTCTCTCCCACAGGAAGCTGTTGGGACCAGATCATTAGAGGGAGCTGGAGGCGGCCGTTGCGGCTAAAGGGATAGAGGGGTCCAAGGAAAGGACAGGGATGGGACGCTGTGATTGCATGATGAGTCATGGCCTTATTGAATGGTGGTGCAGGCCAGAAGAGCCGAACGGCCTCCTCCTATTTCCTACATATCTATGATCCGTGGCACTTTCCTTTATGGTTACCTTTTAAGACTCCCTCTTACAACCTCTATTGGGATCCCTTGCAGCTTCAAGTGTTCTTTTCGAATATGTCCCACGTGATTACAATGAGACCATTTGGGCCTTCGATTTCAACTCCACTCATGTCATCTTCCATTCTGTATTGAGGAGGAGACATTGGGGCATTCCCAGCTCCATATTCCTTATCTTGGCTACTTGCCTTCCTTTGACACAACCTGCAATCTCCACATGAAGCTCTGGCTATTCTGGTTCTTCGTGACTAATGCCAGTTTTGAATTCTCATATTGCACATTTGTGCAACATCGCCTATCGAGCAGTAGGTAGTGTAATTGGGACAATTTCGCTATGAGGTAAGCATGTCTATTGGGGAAAACAAAATTATTTTCCCTTCACAACTCAGCTCCTTTCACTTTTGACATCTCTATTTCAAAGTCTTCTTTCATTGTCATTCTCGGTAACATTCCATGAAACTGCAGACTCTCTGCATTTTGCTCTCGGAATGTCTCTGTGTTTGTATGCCCTGTTTCTTGTTATTCCTTCTCTTGTACTCTCTGCATCTCCCAAACCATGCTAAGGTTACCCTCTTCCGACAAAAATTGCCATCTCACTCTCTAGTTTCTAATCAAAGGAGGAAGCAGCCGGCTTGCCAACCATCATTGTGCCAGGGAACAATGGTAGACACATCGCCAGAGTCAGAGGGATCAAGAGCACAAAGTGTACCCTTAGGACCATCATGACTATAGACCAGTGAGCCTGACATCCATGGTGGGCAAGTTATTGGAGAGAATCCTGAGGGACAGGATGTACATGTATTTGGAAAGGCAAGAACTGATTAGGGATAGTCAACATGGCATTGTGCATGGGAAATCATGTCTCACAAACTTGATTGAGTATTTTGCAGAAGTAACAAAGAGGATTGATGAGGGCAGAGCAGTAGATGAGATCTATCTGGACTTCAGTCAGGTGTTTGACAAGGTACCCCATGGGAGACTGGTTAGCAAGGTTAGATCACATGGAATACAGGGAGAACTAGCCATTTGGATACAGAACTGTCTCAAAGGTAGTAGACAGAGGGTGGTGGAGAGTTGTTTCTCAGACTGGAGGCCTGTGACCAGTGGAGTGCCACAAGGATTGGTACTGGGCCCTCTACTTTTCATCATTTATATAAATGATTTGGATGTAAGCATGTGAGGTACTGTTAGTAAGTTTGGAGGTGTAGTGGACGGCGAAGAAGGTTATCTCAGATTCAAATGATCTTGCTCAGATGGGCGAATGGGCTGAGAAGTGGCAGATGGCGTTCAATTCAGATAAATGTGAGGCGCTGCATTTTGGGAAAGCAAATCTTAGCAGAACTTATATACTTAATGGGAAAGTTCTAGAGAGTGCTGCTGAACAAAGAGACCTTGGAGAGCAGGTTCATAGCTCTTTGAATGTAGAGTCACAGGTAGATAGGATAGTGAAGAAGGCGTTTGGTATGCTTTCCTTTACTGGTCAGAGTATTGAGTACAGGAGTTGAGTGGTCATGTTGTGGCTGTACAGAACATTCGTTAGGCCACTGTTGGAACATTGAGTGCAATTCTGGTCTCCTTCCTATTGGAAGGATGTTGTGAAACTTGAAAGGGTTCAGAAAAGGTTCACAAGGATATTGCCTGGGTTGGAGGATTTGAATATATGGAGAGATTGAACAGATTAATGTTGTTTACCCTGGAGCATCAGAGCCTGAGGGGTGATCTGTGCTCTGCTGCCCTCATTATAATTCCTGTGGGAAAGGAGTGGAACCAGCACAGGTGGCCTTGTAAGTCTGGTCAATAACATTCAATGCAGAGAGATGGAAAATGGTTCCTTCCTTTCAAGAAAAGGGAGGGTACAGTAAATGCACAGATACCAGTTAAAAGATTTGTTGGGTGATCCATATGTGCTAAGGCTCTCCCCCTTGTGGTCACAGAAGGAAACACCATCATTACGTCTCAAGTTTATGCGGGTACTCATTCTCAAACCTTTTATTCTCATGGAACAGCTACCTGCAACTTTCTTTCTGTTCAGAACCTATCTTTATCTACTGATGTGACATTTTTTGAGAAAACTAAATTTTTCTACATTCCTTGTATTTCTTTTTAGTGCACCAGAATCTTTTAAAACTTGTCAGTGTTTCTCCAGCAGCAGTGCTCACCAGGTCCTTTCAGCACACCTCAGCCTGACTTTGTCCAGCTTTTCCTTCTGTTTCTCACTTTGTGTTTCCTATTCCCTAAAGCCCCACTTGGCTCTCTCTTGTGTTTGCATAAACTTCAGAACTTTAATAACTTTTCATGGATTGAAAGAAACAGCAGTAAGTCTTTCAGAAATAAACTGGTTCCTGAGGTGAGAGGGACGAGGAGAAACTGGCATAGAGGAATTAAAAGTAACGTGTTCACTAACCATCCTGGGAAGGAGATATTGAAACAATATGAACAAGCTGTTTCTTGGGAAGAGGAGTATGACATTCAGCCCCTGGACCCTGTTCTGACATTCGATGAGGTCATGACTGATCTGTGGCCTCAATCCATCTATCTGCCTTTGACAATGTCCCTTAATTCTTTTGATGTTCAAAAATCAATTTCAGATTGGAAATTAACAACTGATTTCCCACCAACTGCCATATGTGGAAGTGAACACCTACCACACTGTGGATGTTGAAATGTTTCCAAACATTGCAGCTGAACTGTCTGGCCCTAATTTTTCAATGATGCCTTTTTGTATTACGTCCGAGAGGCCCCTAATGGTTTCAATGTGAACATGAGGTTTATGAACAGGAATAGATTATTTCACTTCTCAAACGTGCTGATCCAACCACATTGAATGGACATCCACCCTGACCATGGACACTGTGCCCATGAAAGGACAGGCATAGACAACATGTCACCGAATTCAGGATTAACACGGTCGTTCCCGTGAATGTGGGGTGGGATCCACTGGTGGCGATTTTTGTCTTTGTTGGCACTCTGGGCACTGCCCACCAATGCAGCTATGTCGGTATCCAGTCCTGGACACAAGACATAGCTTCTTCCCAGGATATCTTGGAAACAATTGGATGATCCTGGTCGACTACAGCCTGTATCTGGTGGTGACTTTTGCCTGGGATAGTCAATCTTGCTCCCCACTATGTCACCCTCTGCAGTGAACTGGTCTGGTGGGAGCACAAAGGTTTCAGCCCGGGTTGTTGGCCCTACCATTTTCCCCATTCCCACCAGCTGTTTTAGCCTTGCTAGGACAGAGTCCTTCTGTGTCCACAGTCTCTGTGTAACCCACTGTTATTCCTCATGGATAGACGTCCAACACATATTCTGGAGCTGGCTGAGGTTGTAGTCTCAGGGAGGGAGGGAGGATGGAAGGAAGGAACATGTGCAAAAGTAGAAAGAAGAGATCAAAGAGAAAAAAGACAAAAGGAAAGTATGCCAGTGAGAGAGAGAAAGTTTAAGAGAGAGAGAGAGGGAGAGAGAGCGACACAAGTAGAAAGTGAGTGAGATTGAGTAAGAGAGGGAAGAGGAATATCAGACAGATACAAGGACAAGTCAAGGGATGACATGGAGAGATTAAGGAGGTGAGATTCATCTGTCCAGATAGCCCCAGGTCTCTTGATGGTCTCTCACACCCAATCTCTCCAATCAGGGACAGACCCTGCTCCAGGGCCTTGCTTCAGGAGAGCTGTTCAGGGAAGGTGTGAGGTTATAGGATCAAAACCAGAATAGAGACAAACTCTCACACAGAGATGGACAGAAACACAAAGATATTTCCCCCCTCCGACCCTGTGCCCACCCCGACCCCAGCCTCTTGCTCGGTCCACGGGGTGAAAGGAATAATCACTGCCAGAACCTGGCTGGAACTGAAAAACCCTCCTAATTTCAAAGGACCCATCACTTCATGTCAAAATATTTATTCAAAGGGAGTAAACTGAGTCAGTTTGTTTGGGTCCCCTCTAATGGCAAACAATATGAATGGGTTGCCCTTATCCCAATCATTCGGATAATCCTGTTAACATGGTCTTTAGAGTCTGATTCCACCTTTCCAAGGCTCCAAGATGGTACACATTTGATTTTACGTGTTGCATGCTTAACCTCTCCATGACTTCCTGCAACAGCCAAGCAGTAAAATTAAACCCTGGGTCATATTTTACCTCTCTGGGTACCCCATACCAACCCCTCCACCAAACTTTTTCCCTGAACACTTTGGAATGGAGTTGTCTCTGGAACTCTAGTAGACGCACCCATTATGGGTAGAAAGTACTGCTTCACACTTTAGGTTTGGTTTTAAGGAGGGGACCTGCACAATCAATCATAACCTGTGTGAAAGGTCTTCGAATGCAGGAATTCCTAACAAAGGTGCTGGTTTTATTACTGTCTGTCACTTCCCTCCCATGTGTGATACGTACGGCAAAATGTAAACACATGCTTATACAGACCAGGCCGAAAGAAGTGCTTTTGTATCTGAGCCTGAGTCCTCCTCACCCCTCAGTGACTTCCTACTTGTAACTAATGTGCTTCCCGTAATATTTACTGTTTGGATGCTCCAAGCAACACAATCTGGTGCATTTCTGCTCATTTCCCCTCTCACTCACATGTTGTCGACTCCATTTTGGTCTCAGGGTTCTTCCTCCACCGCCGCTCCCTCACTACCTGGCGCCTGGAGGAAGAACGCCTCATCTTCCGCCTCGGAACCCAGCAACACTTCAACACCATGGTATCAATGTGGACTTCAACAGTTTCCTCATTTCCACTTCCCCCCACCTCACTCGAGTCCCAAACTTCCAGTTCAGCACTGCCCTCATGGCCTGTCCTACCTGTCTATCTTCCTTCCCACCTGTCCACTCCACCCTCCTCCCTGACCTATCTCCTCCATCCCCACCCCCACTCACCCATTGGACTCTATGCTACTTTCTCCCCACCCCCTCACCACTCTCATTTATCTCTCCACTCTGAGGTACACTGCCTCTATTCCTGATTAAGGGCTTTTGTCTGAAACGTAGATTTTCCTTCTGCTCGGATGCTGCCTCAACTGCTGTGCTTTTCCAGCACCACTCTAATCGAGACTCAGTCCAATCTCTCCGTTTCTTTATCTTTTATCTCCAGTTCCCTCATGTGCAGCGTATGTTTCTCTAACTCTCCTGCGCCTGTCTGTGTCTCTGATGCACCTAAGGGCTTACCAATCGCTACATTTTCACCTTTCCTTTGGTCCCTGGTTGAACCCAATTCTACCCTATTGGCTAATTCCAAAAGTATATCCTTCCACTGTATTTCTAAACTCCCTTGGAGGTTTGGGAAGCATCTTCAAACTCCAGAACCTCTTTAAGAATCTAAAGAGGGATTTACCGAATTTAATTTTACTTTACCCAAACACAGGTAACCTAAATTAAACAATTTTCCTCACCTAAGTTATGTTTAATATTCTAGGACAGTATTTGGTAAATGTTTAAATCAGCTGGGACATTTCACACTCCAAATCTGTTCAAATCTCAGCCTGGATCTGTCTAAGCTTACTCACACCTGTCCAAATTTCAGGCTGTTAGTTAAACCAACTCCCTGAAAACCTCACCAGCAGTGGGATTGAGCCAGAATACATGGGATCAATTCCCCACTGCTGGAAGGACACCCGACACCCTACCAGAGGATTAGACCCCAGCAGGCTGGCCATAAGTGAGTGTTGCTGTCATTCTGCTCTCTGTGGGGTTAGGTAATTGATTCCTGTAGTTTTATTACTGGGGTCGGAGAGGGTGGATGGGAATAATAGATAATGGTAATAGATCATGGATCCACTGTCTAAATCACACATCCCCCACATGCTGAACACATTTTGACAGCAGGCAGTGGTTAATTACGGGATAAAGGATTTAAACAAAGCTCACTTGAGGAAATGCAGATAAGTTTCTGAAATCTGGTTGACGGATCTCATTTGTAAAGTGCCATACCCTCGAATGTGCATGTAGATTATCGTGTTAAAGGCAGGATTCTTGGCAGGATGGAGAAACAGAGAGATCATGGGATCCAAAACCACCCAGTTGGCAGGTTTGTTATGAAGGCACATGGTGTGTTGCCTTTCATTAGCAGTGGGATTGAGTTTCGGGGAGATGTCAGAGGTAGGTTCTTTACACAGAGAGGGGTAGGTGCGTGGAATGCACGGCCAGCCAGTGGTAGTAGAGTAAGCTACATTCGGAATATTTAAGGGAATCTTAGATACTCACATGGATGATTGTGAATGAAGGGTATGTAGGTTAGTTTGGCCTGAGATTAGGATAAAATGTCAGCACAATATCAAGGAGTGAAGGATCTTTTCTGTGCTCCACTGTTCTGTGTTGTATGTTCCAACACTGAACTCTCTTTGATCACCAATGGGATTGTCTGCAGCTCATTCAGGGACTGTAGAATGTTGGAGTAGTTTCCCAAATTGATTCTGTTCTCTGCATGAAAAAGCTTTGGTGTATGATCTCCCAGGTGTGATGGTAAGACAGCAGGACAGCTCAGTCAGAGACACCTTTCCCCATTTGTCCCAGTAAGTATGGTGAGAGAAAAATGGAAGGAGAGCAAACTGGAACTGGATGTCTTCATTCTTCACTCCTGGTGAAGGGTTCCACCTGAAACGTTGCCTTCTCCACCTCCTGATGCTGCCTGGCTTGCTGGGTTCTTGCAGCCTCCTGTCTGTCTATTGTGGATTCCAGCATCTGCAGGTTTTATTTGTCTCTTCATTCTTTTGTTGAGCAAACCCCAACCTCAGGCGGGAAATAACCCTACATTAAAGCTGTAATTCAATCCCCAACCTCAGGTGGGAGCCACCCTACATTAAAGCTGTAATTCAATCGTGGTTAGAACACAACATTGTCGGCAGATTTTTTTCTTTCAGTTGCCAGTAAAAATATCTGATGCTACTTCGACATTGAATTATTCACTAAACTTTGAGAAACCGGCCTGTCCCATTTTGAGTGAGAAGCCTATACTCCATCACCAAATGTATAGGCTGTTTCTAAATGCTTTTCCACCCTTTACGTCATGAATTCTTTCTGTAGGATTTCAGATAAAAGGGAAAATAAAATATTTTTCTTTATTTACATTCGGGGACCAGCTATTTTCCATAGGCTGCGCGGTGGCTCTTTGGTTAACACTGCTGTCTCATAGCGTCATGACCTGGGTTCAATTCCAGCCTCGGGGACAGTCTGTGTGGAGTTTGCACATCCTCCCCGTGTCTGTGTGGGTTTCCTCCGGGTGCTCCAGTTTCATCCCACAATCCAAAGATGTGCAGGTTAGATGAATGGGTTTGGGTGGGTTACTCTTCGGTAGGTCTTAGGGCGGCACGGTGGCACAGTGGCGCAGTGCTGACACTGCTGCCTCACAGCGCCAGGGACCTGGGTTCAATTCCTGACTCAGGCGACTGACTGTGTGGAGTTTGCACGTTCTCCCCGTGTCTGCGTGGGTTTCCTCCGGGTGCTCCGGTTTCCTCCCACAGTCCAAAGATGTGCGGGTCAGGTGAATTGGCCAAGCTAAATTGCCCGTAGTGATAGGTAAGGGGTAAATGTAGGGGTATGGGTGGGTTGCGCTTCGGCGGGTCGGTGTGGACTTGTTGGGCCGAAGGGCCTGTTTCCACACTGTAAGTCTAAGTCTAAGGTCGGTGTGAACATGTTGGGCCAAAGGGCCTGTTTCCACACTGTGGGGATTCTGGGATACTGGAGTCCCATCAGAGGATATTCCATGACACTAATTGGGGAAGGTATGCCAAACAACAAGAACTGCAGTGAAACAAGTGACATTGTTAACAGTACGTCTACCAATCCTGGTTCAGGCCAGTTTCAAATGCTGTCTGTGCTTCAGACACTTCAATCAGTCTGTGTATTAAAACAAAAAATTTGCCCCAAGATATTGTCAATGATGCAGACAGAGGGAAACCGAATTTGATTTGCGATTCAACTCGACTTTATTCACAAAGTTAACATGACTCTGTGAATAATTCCCAAATTCCCACAATATTTACTCTCTGCATAGCTCTATCCATCTGAGAAAGGATATTAGCTGCAATGATCCACATGTTTGAGCTGTTCCGTTGGAATCTCCTTCCTTTCCGACCGAGGGCTGGTTCTTTTCCTCAAAGGTGGCCTCCCTGTCAAGCAAGATCTTTTCCTGGGCCTTATTGGGTTGTTCCATGGTCTTCTCCCAGGAGTCTTGATGTCAGCCTTCACTGAGGGTGTGCCTTCCAGGTGAGTATTTTTATTCCCCTCATCCTGGACCTTCCACAATGTTCCGTGGTCCTGTGCCGGGGCTAATGTAAATTGCACATCCTCGGGCACAACGAGGATGTCAAGTTGTCAGAAAGTCTGGTCTAATATTTTGGTCTAACACACAATCGTCAGGCCAGTTATAACTGGTTCCACTTCAATCTATGTGAGCTTTTTGACCTTTGTTTCCACTGTTCTCTGTCACCAATACCTGCCGGCTGGTGTTAAGTTTGGCTAATTTTCTGTTGTGCTTGATTTCTCTCGTTGTAGGTCAATTGTATCGGTTCAATATTGGACCCGGAGATAACTTTACCATTCAACATTTTGATTTCAACACATGGGATCAACACAGATCTCCAGAAAGTTGAAATAATTCACACTTTGTCCCCCTCTTCTTTGCTCATTTCTCCACTCAGGCTGTAATCAGTGTAACTTTATTCCAGCTTTAACTAAGTTGGTAGAATCACTGAAAGAATGCTTAAAAGGTTACAGTTTTCAGCCAGAATGGATGGAATGCTACACTAAAGTGGGAACAACGTACAAAGTAGGAGTGAGTTGGATTGTGTCCATCATGTTGAAATTATTCTTCCTGCAAGACAGAGCCAAGTCTAAACTCTGTCGTTTATTAGGGACAAGCCGGAACTGTGTAGCCAATTGTGCAGTCGGTGTACATACAACAAGGAGAAGTGAGCACCTGTCTGTCCATGAAGGGCAACTGCTTTTGGGGGATCCATCATTTTGCACACACTGCAGGTTTGCAGCAAGTAATCCTGTCCTCACCACACATGCTACTGACTCGATTAAAGACTCACTGCTTTCACCCCAGTGACTCAGCAAATGCAGCTCAGAACGATTGTGCCCAGACATTGATGTCACACTGAAAGCAATATGTTATTGGTTTATTCGAGGACCGTCATAAACTTCTTGTTCCTGTTATTACTTTCATTCATATCTTGTGGTCGCAGAAACATCTCAGGATGCAACAGATGAGTGTATTTTTCCCCCACTTGTAGGGAGTGTGGTATAACTGCGATGCTGTATTATTAACAGGAAGAGTTATTAAAAGGCACTATAGCAGGCAACCTTCCCACTATTCTCAAATAGTCCTGCTGTTAGATGCTGTCAGGGAGACATCCACTGAGTCAGTAAATATCTGGCCTGCTGCTGCCTGTGCTGCAAATGCAGTTTCAGCCTTGCTCCTGAAGCATGGATCATCAGAGTTTACTCCTGAAGGTGAAACCTTAAACCATGGCCGAAGACAAACATGCTCCAGACAGCAGTGAATATTAGGACCAGACCCGATCAGATGGGAAAGGTATGGGCCCACAAAAGAGGGCAATCACAGAGTGAGTGTAAAGCAGGACCTGATCAGGGGAGTTGCTGTCCGAGTGGTAATATCACTGGGCTGTTAATCCAGAAACCCAGGCAATGGACTGGAATTTGAGTTCAATAAAAATCTGCAATTACGAATCTAATGATGATCATTAAATATTGTCAATTGTCGGAAAACCCTGTCTGGTTCAGTTGTGTCCTTTAAGGAACGAAATTGCCATCCTTACCTGGTCTGTCCTACATGTGACTCCAGACACAGCAATCTGGGTGACTCTTAACTGCCCTCTGGCCATTTTGGGATGGGTAATAAATGGTGCCTGGGCAACGATGCCCTCATCCTGGGAATGAATATGAGGCAGTTAAAGGGGCTGGTACATCAGGAGCATGGGGAACAGGGTGCGCTGACTTCCAGTGCTCTTCTCCATCAACACAAAAAATCTGCGATCCCATAGACCGAAAATGCAGGAAAAGGAGCATCCACAATCCGTCGTTCCCATTCAGTCACAGAAACAATATAATCCTCTTCCACAGCGAGATGTTTGGGTCCCTCACATTCCGATTTCTAAGGCTCATGATTCAAATGTGCAATTGATGCACAAATTGACAAGATGGTAACACAGTAGCAAGGCTGTGTGGGAGGTGCTTGAACCCAGGGCCCATCCAAACCCATCTGCTTGCTTTCATTCTCTTCCTTCCTTCTGTATGCCCGATGATGTAACATGTAGGTTGTGGCACCCACCAAGAATGCCTTGCCAGTAGTTTGGGGCCAGCGGTAGCAGCAATGGTGGCAAAGCTTCTCCAGCAATCAGGGGCAGCGGCTGTGGGATTTTCAGGGTGACAGTGTACACAAGTCACCATCTTGGAGGAGCGTGTTGCATTCCCGTCGAATTTCGATTGGTTACACTCCTCGATGTTAACCTAAACACACTTCATCTTTACACGAAAACTAAAATATAGACAAAATAACAAGAAAAGATTTGGCTGAATTGTAACATAATCTAAAGGCTTAACAATGCATATATTAACTTCAATAATTAACTCTTCCAATACAGTAAGTTCCCATAAACACAACCTGAAGAAAAGCAAATTCAGAAAACCCATAACAATCTCCAACCCAGGAGATAAAACACCAAGAGAAAACTCAGAGAGAGAGGAGCACGGAGAGATGTACTGCAGCTTCCAAACCCAGCTTCAAGACCCCAGCGACTGTGACTGAAACGTAAAACTAAAAATCGCGGTTCTGTCGGAGCCTGACCCCAACCATTCAGGCTCCTTCTGTTGGTCTCAATTAAAGAAAACCCAAGGCCTCACAAGCTGCTCAAAACGTCCCACTCCAATTTTCTTCAAATAAAAACCTAGAACAATATACAGCTCTCCGAGCCATAGTATCACTACGCCATCCAGTACCGAGCTCCCACCCAGTTTGAGGAGCTTACCAAGTCCTCACTGGGGCCGCAGCAGATCACCTCCCTTTCTGTCTTTGAGCAGGACTCAGCCACTCACATTGCCCCAGGGGCAAAGGAGGATGTGGTGTTGGGTCTCTTGAAGAGCATTAAGGTGGTTAGGTCCCTAGGTCCAAATGTTAACTACCACAGTTTATTGAAAGAGTCAAGAGAGGCGATTGCTGGGGCCTGGACCAAGACCTTTGTATACTCACTAGCCATGGGAGAGGTCCAGAGGACTGGGACTAGAAGGGAAATTGAGATTATCTAAGAAATGATGGACCAGTGAGTCTCACATTGGTGGTTGGGAAGCTATTGGAAAGAATTCATATGGGAAGGATTGATGCCATTCGGGAAAGCATGTTCTAATTTGGGACAGTCTGCATGCCTTTGTGCAGGGCAGGTCTTGTCTTAGGAACGTAGTTAATTTTTTAGAGCAGGGGACAAAGGTGATCGATGAGGGTGTAGCAATGGATGTTGTCTGCATGGAAAGGCTTTCGACAAGGTCCCTCGTGGCAGGCACATGCAGGAGATTAAGATGCATGGGATCCCCGGTAACTTGGCCACATGGATTCAGAATCAGTTTGCTTATTGTAGGCAGAGGGGAGAGGGGGAAAGGTGGTTTTCAGGATGGAGATCCGTGACTAGTGGTGTTCCACAGGGTTCCGTACAGGGACCTCTACTGTTCCTGATATATGCAGGTCACTTGGAGGAAAATTGGGTGGGTTGGTTAGAAAATTTACAAACAACAAAGATGAGTGAAGCTGTGGATAGTGTGGAAGATTTTCACAGGATACAACATGATATAAATCAGTTGCAGATGAGAGTGGAGAAATGGTTGAGAATTGGCACATGGAGTTTAATCCAGGTAATCCGGGTAAGTACGAGGTTCTGCACTTTCAGAGATCAAATGGTAAATTAAAGTATCCAGTTAATGGCAGGACCCTGAACTTCATTGATGGACAGAGGAATCTTGGGAGTCATGTCTAAAGTTCCCTCAAAGTGGCCACACACGCAGATAAGATGGTGCAGAAGGCAGAAGGTGTGCTTGCCTGTATTGTTCGGGGAATTGAATACAAGAGTGAGGATGTCATGTTGCAGCTTTATAACACTTTGATTAGGCATATCCTCGGACGCTGTGCAGAGGCAAGGAAGTGATTGCTGGGCCTCTTCCTGAGATATATGTATCATCGATAATGACAGGTCAGGTGTCGTAAGACTGGAGTTTGGCTAACATGGTATCACTATTTAAGAATGGTGGTAAGGACACGCCAGGGAACTGTAGACCGGGAGGCTGATGTCAGTGATGGTGGGCATTTTGTTGGAGGGCATCGTGAGGGACAGGATATATGTGTATTTGGAAAGGAAAGGGCTGATTAAGTACAATCAACACAGCTTTGTGCGTGGAAATTATGTCTCTTAATTGCGTTTTTTGAAGAAGTAACAAAGTGGATTGATGAGGGCAGAGCAGTAGACATGATCTATGTGGACTTCAGTGAGGTGTTCAACAAGGTTCCACATAGCAAGGTTCAATCTCATGGAATAGAGGGAGGACTAGCCATTTGGATACAGAACTGGCTTAACGGTAGAAGACAGAGGGTGATGGTGGAGGGTTGTTTTTCAGACTGGAGTCATGTCCGCACTGGAGTTCCACAAGGATCGGTGCTGGGTCCACTACTTTTCGTCATTTATATAAATGATTTGGATGTGAGCATTAGAGGTACAGTTAGTAAGTTTGCAGATGACACCAAAATTGGAGGTGTAACCGACAGTGAAGAAGGTAAACTTGGATTACAGCAGGATCAGATCAGATGGGCCAATCAGCTGAGGAGGGGCAGATAGAGTTTAATTTAGATAAATATGAGGTGCTGCATTTTGGGAAAGCAAATCTTAGCAGGAAGTGTATACTTCATGGTAAGGTCCCAGGGAGTGTTTCTGAACAAAGAGACCTTGGAGTGCAGGTGTATAGCTCCTTGAAAGTAGACTCAAAAGTCGATAGGATGGCGAAGAAGTTATTCAGTATGCTTTACGTGATTGGTCAGAGTATTGAGTACAGGAGTTGGGAGATCACGTTGTGGCTGAACAGGGCATTGGCTAGGTCACTTTTGGAATGTTGTGTGCAATTCTAGTTTCCTTCCTATTGGAAGGATGTTGTAAAACCTGAAAGTGTTCAGAAAATATTTACAAGGATGTTGCCAGGGCTGGAAGATTTGACCTCTTGGGAGAGGTTGAATAGGCTGGGGCTGTTATCCCTGGAGCGTCAGAGAAGGAAGCATGACCTTACAGAGGCTTATAAAATCATGAGGAGCATGGATTGCGTAAATAGACAGGGTCTTTACCCTGGGGTGGGTGGGGGGATCCAGAACTAGAGGGCATGGATTTAGGGTGAGAGGCGAACGATATAAAACAGACCTTAGGGACAACTTTTTCTGCCTTGGAATAGATTATCTATCCTTATTAATTCATCACCATTCGATTTTACTGAAGAGTTCTGGCAAAATTTGTAAATAGTTTTCATAGGAGCAGGAAGAGGCCGTTCAGCCCATCGGGACTGTTCAGCCTCCCGATAAGATGGTCGTTGATCTGTGGTCTCTCCCCATTTGCCAATGTTGATAGCCCTTGCCTTAATTAAAAAGAAAACTATCTCAGATTTAAATGGAACAATTAAATTGGAATGGCCCACCATTTGACGAAGAGAATTCCAAACCCTGTCACTCTTCGCCTGTCCGAGTTCTCTTCCTTTGCTCAGTCACCGGCGATCCTCCTGGTCTGGAGCGGCTCCGGCCTGATATAAAACGGTGCCATCCTCATGGTGGCGGTGATCAGCCATCCCTCTCCCTTCACCGGCTGCTCACCATCTCACAGTATCCTCCAGTTTTAAACGCACACCCTCTGGCTGGGTGAGGGTATTTCTCATTATTACTCACACAGACAGAGAGTGGGAGGTGATGATGAAATTGTGTGTCGGTGCATCAATTCTAAAGCGCACCCTTCCACAGGAACACTCCCCAAACTCGGAATATTGACTCTGCTTTCCCGCTCTCTCTCTGAACAGATGCTGCCAGGCCTGAAACACAAGAAAGATCCTCGCGGGGTGAGTCCTAGTTGAGGGTTTTCTAAGTTTGTGTTGGCAGATGGATAAAACTTTGGGAAAGTCCGTGAGGTGATGCACTGTGATTAGAAGAATAAAGATGTAGACTGGTTTCTAAATGAGAAAGGTTTCAGAAATCTGAAACACATAGAACCTTGGGAGACTGAGTTCAGGATTCCCTTCAGGTTCACAGGCAGCCTCAGTTGGCAGTGAGGAAGGTAAATGTAATGCTACCATTCATTTCAAGAGGGATAGAACACAAGAGCAGAGATCCCCTGCTCAAGATCTGTGAGGCTCTGGTGAGACCAGATTTGTAATATTGTCAGCAGTTTGGGTTTCAGTATCTAAGGAAGGGAGTGCTGGACTTGGAGAGTGTCTAGAGTGGGGTTTACAGGAAAGGTTCTGAGGATGAAGGTCTTGGTGCATGAGGAGAGGTTGGGGATTCTGAGTCTATACGCGATAGAGTTTAGAAGGATGAGGGACAGTCTAATTGAAACCTCGAGAAAACCGAGAGACCTGTACAGAGTGAAGGTGAAGAAAATGTTACTGAGAGACCTGTACAGAGTGAAGATGGAGAAGTTATTGAGAGACCTGTACAGAGTGAAGATGGAGAAGATGTTACTGAGAGACCTGTACAGAGTGAAGGTGAAGAAGATGTTACTGAGAGACCTTTATAGAGTGAAGATGAGGAAGATGTTACTGAGAGACCTGTACAGAGTGAAGATGAGGAAGATGTTACTGAGATCTGTACAGAGTGAAGATGGAGAAGATGTTACTAAGAGAGCTGTACAGAGTGAAGGTGAAGAAGATGTCACTGAGAGACCTGTACAGAGTGAAGGTGGGGAAGATGTTACTGAGAGACCTGTACATAGTGAAGATGAAGAAGATGGTTCCATGAATCTCAGAAACAAGGGCCCATGGACACAGCCTCAGAGTGAACGGATGACCCTTTGCAACGGAGATGAGGAGGAATTTCTTCAGCCAGATGGTGGTGATTCCGTGGCACACATTGCTGCAAAAGGCTGGAGAGCCCAAGTCATTGAGTGCGTTTAACACCGAGATGGACAGGGTCCCGATTGGTAAGGGAATCAAGGTTCACAGGGTGAAGGCAGGATTTCATTTGATTTGATTCATTTTATCACATGCATTTAAGTACAGGCAGGAGCTAGAGAGGTCCGTTCATCAGTGTAATACCAGCTGGGAAGTCGCTGTTCTTGAACCTTTTGGTGATGTGTGTTTTAGCTTTTATATCCACTACATGAGGGAAGAGATTGGAAGATTGCACAGCAACGAGAAATGTCGGGGTTGAACAATCCCATGCTGCCTCCACAGGATCTGAAGCTCTGCATCAATGCTCATCTCCATTTATCATGCATGGACTAAATTTAGATCACAGTGCACGTTTCTGACATTTACATATATTGATAAAAACATAATGAGGCATTGTGCACTCAGTTGTAAAAAGGATGTAGAGATAGCGGAGATGGTGAAATAGACATTTACTAGATTGTCATCAGAAGTTGTTGGTTAGATCCATAGTATTCTGGGGCTTCTTTCTCTCGAAGGGAGCAGGCTGTGTCGGATATATTTCCTCACAAATAAAATAGTTGCCAACTTAATAAATGTGGATACACCAAACCGAGGGGCTGTCAATATCAGAGAGTCACTTCTCCAGAGCGTAAGGAGAAAGTGGAGCTCATCAACATAGGAAGTGGTCAAGATGAATCATGTTGCTATAAGCAGGGAGCTAGATAAATCTATGAAGCAGGAAGGAATTGAAGTCTCTCGAGATGGGGTGAGATGAAGAGAGGCTGGAGGAGGCCCATGTGGAGCAGGAAAACACCAGCATGGAGCAGGTGGGTAGAATACTCTCCATTTTTGCTGTAGATCCTTTCTTAGATTATGACATGAACATAAAGTTGCAGCTTTGAGTGTGTGTGTTGGTGACCTCCCTGTAATTACGGAGCTGTTGCAGAGCTCCGACTGGCTGCAGGTATCGGATGTTTCCATTGAGAATGTTCCAACATTGAAGGACAGATTGCCGACCCACCTCCCACACCCACAAACACCAAACTGTGTACTCGACAGCTGAATAAAAACAGAGCTAGACATTTATCTGAGTGAAACCTGGAGAAAGAAGGAAGGACCATTCAGGCAGATTTATTTTGTTCTGGCTGCAGTTCGTTCATGGAGGATTGTGCTTCCAAAGTTAAAGCCTTTCCTTCTCGAGCCCCTATACCCCTCCCTGTCTCTGTCACCTCCTCCAGCCCCTACACCCATCCCTATCACTGCACCCTCCTTCAGCTCCTACACCCCTCCCTGTCTCTGTCATTTCCTCCAGCTCCTACACCTATTCCTAAATCTGTACCCTCCTCCAGCCCTTACACCCCTCCCTGTCTCTGTCACTTCCTCCAGCTCCTACACCCATTCCTAACTCTGTACCCTCCTCCAGCTCTTACACCCATTCCTATCCCTGCAACCTCATCCATGCCCTACACACTTCCATATTTCCATCAACTCCTCCAGGCCCTCCACCCCTCCCTATCGCTGTGACCACCTCCAGCCCCTACATCCCTCCTTATCTCTGTAACCTCCTCCAGCCCCGAAAGTCTTCCCTATTGCTGTAACCTCCTTCAGCCTCTACATTATCCAAATCTGATCTTACTGATCTTACATTTCCCACTAAGCTACAAAAGGAAGGTAACTCTCACTCATTGCTGTAAGATTTCTAATGTTAGTTCTGAGATGGAGTTAGTTATCTGGAAAGTTTTATGTTCATGCCTCCGCTTAACATTCTTTTGCTAATTAACTGTGAGCAGTTTCGGTTCCACCTGACCTTGGAGGATCAATTGGAGACTGCCACTCTGTCTTGCAACTGCATTATAACTCATTCTCGTCACATAATATCTACTGAGGTGAAATTTACTGTCCCTCCTCTGACTAACTCTTTTTACCCATGAGGGCAACATCTTTTTTCATTAAAAATCAATCACTTTCAAAGCTTAATGAGCTTGTCTGATCGCTTAGATTTTTTTCAAGATGTAATTCCAGTTTTAAGATTTGTCTTTGTTATTGTGGAATCGTCCTTTACTTTTTAATGCTTGGTAGTGTTATGAAGTTGAAAGCGTGTGCTGTGCCTTTAAGAGATAGTGAATGCTGTTCTGTACTGAGTGCTGACAAGCATCTACGTATATGACCAGACAGCAGTCTCAGAGTGTTCTCAAAATTGAAAATATGCAGCTTTTATCTGTGAAATGGATACCTGATTTGGTTGCTGTTTTAACAACATTTCGAATTTCACCAATCAATTTAAATGATGCCCGGGGTATCAAAGCCTAATCGAATTTGAATTTAATGTTTTGCCAAAATCGAACCAATGAGATGATTCCAATGTCGGAGAGGAAAGAAGGCAGGGATTTTGAAATTCGGGCGGAGTGTTTGTCATCAACACACATCCAAGAAATTAGAAAAACACTCTGTCAATTAGGTAACTTTTCATCTGAAACATATTCACAGAAAAAAAAAAGACGGATCAGGGAGATATTCAGCTGGAAGAAGAAAAACACGGAAGATGACAGCGGCTGTTTGGTTTTGAAATTAAATTGATGTAGTTTTCAAAAGTGTTTTATTGGAACAGTATAATGTTATAGAGTTGGAGGCAGGTAATAAGCAGGGAAGAGAACGGGGGTGTTCAAGTTGTAAATAGTTTTTGTTTAATGTTCATTTTTAAAGTTATGGAATAAACTGATATTTAACGAAATGTTGTTCTCATTCACTCATTTTTTAACAGGCTACGAGGTGAGGTAAGATTTTCTGGGAGTTTGGTTTAATTAACAGAGAGTTCATCATCATGTCGTAACGGTTCGGGGGCACAGGTTCAGTATTGGAAAGGTTCAGACAGATCTAGTCTGAGATTTGGACAGATTTGAACAGATTTGGGGTACAAAAGATCCCAGCAGATTTAAACACTTGCCAATGAGTCTTCCACATCTTCAAGAGGCCATTTTAAAAATTTCCATGAGTTGTGGTTGGTTAAATTAGAAGTGAGGGGCATGGCCCTTAACATTGCTAAAGAGGTTGTGGGGTTTGAAAATGCTTTACAAATGTGCCAAGAGCATTTGGAAAGACATACTTTTAGAGTAAGCAAATAGGTTAGAATTGGGTTTATTCAGAGACAAAAGGAAAGCTGAAATTGTAATGGAGTTGTTCAAGTACTTAGGATTTATTTATTATTCATTTGTGGGATTTGTGCATCGCTGGCTGGCCAGCATGGATAGCCCATCCCTATTTGCCCTTGAGAAGGTGGTGGTGAGCTGCCTTCTTGAATCGCTGCAGTCCACTTGCTGTGGGATGACCCACAATGCCGGTCGGGAGAGAATTCCAGGATTTTGACACAACGACGGTGAAGGAACGATGGTATACTTCCAAGGCGGGTGGTGAGTGGCTTGGAGTGGAACTTGCAGATGGTGATGTTCCCAAGTACCTGCTGCCCTTGTCCTTTTCGGTGAAAGTGGTTGTGGATTTGGAAGGTGCTGTTCAGGGATCATTTGTGAATTTCTGCAGAGCATCTTGTCTATAGTACATACTGCTGCTACTGAGCACCAGTGGTGGAGGGATTGAAGGTTTGTAGATGTAGTGTCAATCAAGCAGGTTGCTTTGTCCTGAATGGTAGGAGAAAGTGAGGACTGCAGATGCTGGAGATCAGAGCTGAAAATGTGTTGCTGGAAAAGCGCAGCAGGTCAGGCAACATCCAAGGAGCAGGAGAATCGACGTTTCAGGCATGAGCCCTTTCTCCTAGAAAAGAAGGGTTCATGCCCAAAATGTCGATTCTCCTGGTCCTTGGATCCCGGATGGTGTCAAGCTTCTCGAGTGTTGTTGGAGCTATAACCATCCTGCAAAATGAGGAGTATTCCTTCCCACTCCTGACTTGTGCCTTGCAGATGGTGGATTGACTTCAGGGTGTCAGGAAGTGAGTTACTTGCCACAGTATCCCTGGTCTCTGACTTTCTCTTGTAGCCACTGTGTTTATGCAGTGAGTCCCATTGAGTTTCCGGTCAATGTTAAACCCAAGGATGTTGACAGTGGGGGAAACAATGATAGCATACCGTTGAATGTCAAGCGGCGGTAGCTAGACTGTCTCCTATTGGTGTTGGTCATTGTCTGGCATTTGTGTGGCATAAATGTTACTTGCCACTTGTTGGATCATGCTTGGATATTGTCCAGATCTTGTTGCAATTGAGCATGGACTGCTTCAGTATGTGAGGAGTCGCAAATGGTGCTGAACACTGTGCAAGTATCGACGAACATCCCCAGTTCTGCCTTTTGACCGTTGGAAGGTAATCGTTGAAGCAGTTGAAGGTTGTTGGGCCTAGGACATTATCATGAAGGACTACTGCAGAGATGTCCTGGAGCTGAGATGACTGACCCTCCCCAACCGTGATCATCTTCCTTTGTGGAGATAGTGAGGACTGCAGATGCTGGAAGTCAGAGCTGAAAATGTGTTGCTGGAAAAGCGCAGCTGGTCAGGCAGCATCCAAAGAGCAGGAGAATCGACGTTTCGGGCATGAGCCCTTCTTCAGGATTCAGATTCCTGAAGACGGGCTCATGCCCGAAACATAGATTATCCTGTTCTCTGGATGCTGCCTGACCTGCTGCGCTTTTCCAGCAACACATTTTCAGCTCATTTTCCTTTGTGCCAGGTATGACTCGAACCAGCAGAGTGTTACAACCACCGCCCCCCCAACGCCCACCCCGATACCCATTGATTCCAGTTTTGCCAGAGTTTCTTGATGCCATACTTGGTCAAATGCAGCCTTGATGTCAAGGGCTGCCACACTGACCTACCCTCTGGAATTCGGCTCTTTTGCCCATGTTTGACCCAAGGCTGTGATGAGATCAGGATCTGGTGACCCTGGTGAAACCCAAACTGGGCGTCACTGAGCAGGTGCTGAATGATAGCCCTGTTGGTGACCCCTTCCATTACTTTACTGATAATGGAGAGTAGACTGATTGGACGGTAATTGGATGGGTTGGATTTGCCCTGATTTTTGTTTACAGGACATAACTGGGTCATTTTCCACATTGTCGGGTAGATGCCTGTGTTAGAACTGTACTGGAAGAGCTTGACCAAGGGAGTAGCAACTTCTGGAGCACACGTCTTCAATACTATTGCTGGAATTTGATTAAGGCCCATTGCCTTTGCAGCATCCAGGGCCCCCGGCCTTTTCTTGATATCATGTGGAGTGAATTGTATTGGCTGGAGACTGGTACCACTGATGCTGAGGAACACTGGAGGAGCCCGAGATGGACCATCCACTTGGCGTGTTCAACTGAAGATTGCTGCGAATGTATCAGCCTTATCTTTTGCGCTGATGTGCTGGGATCCTCCATCATTGAGGATGGGGATATTTGTGGAGCCCCCTCCTCCTCCAGTGAGTTGTTTAATTGTCCACCACCATTGTGTGTGCAACAATGCAGAGCTTAGATCTGATCCCTTGGTTGTGGAATCACTAAGTTCTGCCTGTACCATTTACCATGCTCGTAATCATGTTTGGTAGCTTCACAAGTTTGTAACCTCCTTTTTAGTAATGCTAGATTCTGCTCCTGGCATTCCCTCCTGCACTCTCCATTGAACCAAGGGTGATCCCCTGGCTTGGTGGTAATGGTTGAGTGGGGGATGTTCCTGGCCATGAGGTTACAGATCGTGCTGGAGTAAAGTCCTGCTGCTGTTGATAGCCCACAGTGCCTCATGGATGCCCAGGCTTGAACTGCCAGACTGGTTCAAAATCTGTCCCATTTAGCACGGTGATAGTGCCACACAACACAGTGCAGGTTGTTCTCAATGTGAAGGTGGGATTTCGTTTACACAAGGTCAGTGCAGTGGTCACTTTTCGATTGGATCCTCTTTAGTGTAGAAACAGGCCATTTGGCTCAACAGGTCCACACTGACCCACTGGAAAGTAGGCCTCCCTGACCCATTTCCCTCTGACTAATGCACCTCGCACCATGAGCAATTTAACACGGCCAATTCACCTGACCTGCACATCTTTGGACTGTGGGAGGAAACTGGAACACCTGGAGGACACCCACACAGACACGAGGAGAACGTGCAAACTCCACACAGACAATCGCCCGAGGCTGGAATTGAACTCGTGTCGCTGGTGCTGTGAGGCAGCAGTCTAACCACTGAGCCCCCGTGCCATCCATACTTTTACCTGTACTGTCATGCACAGACACATGGGCAGCTGGCAGATCAGTAAGGACGAGCCCAAGTTTCTTTTCCCCTCTTGTTGTTTCCTTCACATCCTGCCTCAGTCCCAGATTAACAGGTATATCCTTTAGGACCCGACCAGCTCGATCAGTAATGCTGCTTCTGAGCCACACTCGGTGGTGGACATTTTAATCCCCCAGCCAGAGTACATTTTACACCCTTACCACTATCAGCGCTTCCTCCAAGTGTTGTTCAACAAGAAGGAATACTGATTCATCAGCTGAAGGAGGATGGTAAGAGTTAACAAGGAAAAGGCTTCCTTGCCCATGTTTAACCTGAAGCCATGAGATTTCAGTGGCCCTGAGTAAATGTCTCAGCCTCCCAGAGCAACTCCATCCCGAGTGCATACAACTGCGCCATTACCACTGCTGGGTCTGTCCTGCCAGTGGGACATTTCCAGGGATGGTAATGGTGGTGTCTGGGGTGTTATCTGTCAGTTATGATTCCATAAGAATGACTGTGTGAGGCTGTTGCTTGACTAGTCTGTGAGAGACAGCTCTCCCATTTTCAGCTCTAGCCCCCGATGTTGGTAAGGAGGACATCACATGGTCGACAGGGCTGTTTGTGCTTTTGCTGTTGTCTTTCCTGTTCCAAGGTCGATGCCAGGTGGTCTGTCCGGTTTCATTTCTTTGTTGATTTTTTTCTAGTGATTGATACAACTGAGTGTCTTGCTGGGCCATTTCAGAGGGCAGCTGAGAGTCAACCACATTGCTGTGGCTCTGGAGTCACATGTAGGCCAGACCAGGTAAGGATGGCAGATTTCCTTCCCAAAAGTACATGGGTGAGCAGTTAGGTTTTTAAGTGTATCAGAGAAAGAGATAAGTGCAGTAGAGTTAGAAAAACTGAAATTACAACTGAGGCAAATGGATTTAGAGGATAAAGAGTAAGAAAGAAGAGCAATGAAAGACAAAAAGGGAAGTCAGAGAAGGTTATTAACTGACCAAGGAGAGAGAGAAGAAAGAGAGAGGAAAAGAGAGAGAGAAGAACAAGAAAGGGAGAGAGAATTTCAACTTCAGCAGTTGTGAATTAGTCAGGAAAATCAGGTTAACAAGATGGAGATGAAGAGAGAAGGTAGTGATGTACACAGATATTTGAAAACATTTTGGGGAGAAAGAGAGGACGGCAGATGCTGGACATTAGAGTCAAAAAGTGTAGGGCTGGTGAAGCACAGCCTGTCACACAGCATCTGCGGAGCAGGAGAATCGATGTTTCGAGCATAAGCTCTTCATCAGGGAAGTGTTGGGGCGGGGGGGGGGGTGCAGGGTCAGGGTGCTGAGAGATAAATGGGAGGGGTTTGGGTTTTGGGAGGAATGTGGCTGCGAATGCAGTAGGTAGATGAAGATACGGGGTGGTGGTGGTGATCGATCAGAGTAGAGGGTGAAGTTGACAGGTGAGGAGGAAGTTGGAAAGCTAGGACAATTCAAGAGGGTGGTGTCGAGTTGGAGGGTTGGATCTGGGATAAAGTGGTGGGAGGGGAGATGAAGAAACTGGTCAAATAAACATTGATCCCATATGGTTCGAGGGTCCCAAGGCGGAAGTTGAGGCATTTTTTCTTCAGGTATTGGGTGGCCTGGGGGCTGTCGTTAGAACAGGCCCAGGACTTGCATGTCCTTGGCGGAGTGTGAGGGGTATTTGAAGTCACGGGGTGGTAGGGTTTCTTTGTGTATGAGTTCCAGTGATATGTTCCGCAAGTTGGCCTCCTGTCTCCCCAGTGTAGAGGGAACCACACTGAGAGAGACAGACACAGCAGATGAGGTGTTTGGAGGTGCAGGAAAATCTCTGTTGTATCTGAAAGGATACTTTGGGGCCTGAGATGGATTTGAGGGAGTAGGTGTGGTCGCAGGTTTTACACTTCTTGGGGTGGCAAGGGAACATGGGAGTGGAGGGTGAGTTGGTGGGGGTGCGAACCTAACAAGGGAGTCACAGAGGGAATGGTCTGTGCAGAACACAGATTGGGGTGGGGAGGGAAATATATCTGGTGGTGGGGTCTGTATGTAGGTAGCAGAATTGCAGAAGATGATGCGTTGTGCAGGGAATGCAATGGCCTAGAAGTATTGGCTAGAGTGTTAATCCTGAGACCCAAGTAATGTTCTGGGCACCCTGGTTCGAATCCCACCCTGGGACATGGTGTAATTTGAACTTGTTAAAATTTGGATTGAGAGTCTGAAAATGACCATGAATCCATTATCGATTATTGGAAAATCCAGCTGGTTCACTAATGTCCATCAGGGAAAGAAACTGCCATTCTTACCCGCCTGGCCAACACGTGACTCCAGACCCACAGCAATGTGGTTGGCTCTGAACCGCCCTCTGGGCAATTAGGGATGGGTAATAAATGCTGGACTGGCCAGTGTTACCGCATTCCACGAATGAGTAAAAAGGAAGTATCCAGAGAGTGGTTGGGTGGAAGGTGAGGACAGGCTGTTGGGTGGGGGGTGTTCTGTCCTTTTTATGATTGGAAGAGTGGGATTCAGGAGTGGAGGTGTGGAATGTCGTGGAGAGGTGCTGGAAGGTGTTGTTTACCAGATGGGAGGGGAAATTGCAATCCCTGATGAATGAGGCAATCTGGAATGTTCTGGAATGGAATTGGTCCTCCTGGGAGCAGATACAGTGGTGGTGGAGGATTTGGGAGTTAAAACGTTGCACATTTTGATGAGAAAGATGTCGAAGCCATCCTTGTTTCATTCGAAAAATTAGTGAATCAGATGGAGTGGTCAGAGGACATGTGGACAATCCTGGTTCCAAATAAGCTGGCAGGCAGAGCTTGTGAGGCATTTGTAATGCTCTCAGATGAGGGGTCAAGAGGTCACGCAGATGTCAAACAGGCTAATTTGTGTGCTTATGAGGTGGTACCAGAAGCATTAATACCAGTAATTCTAAAAAACATAATGAAGGAACCAGGTCAGGTTGAAGTTGCGTTCGAAAGAATTAAACGTAGTAATTATGATAGTTCGATGCAGGAGTTAAAAACAGACAAGATTTTGAGAATATAAGAGATTATTCGGCTGTAGGAATAGAAAAAGACTCACTTGCTGAGATGATAAGAATTCATGTGGATGGACAGAGAGTTCAGGATGTGAGAAGAGCAGCAGGGATGGCAGCTGAATCTGCATTGGTGCATAAAGCAGAATACTAGAGCACACAGGTAATAGTTTACCACAGGTGGAAAAAAGAATTGAATTGAATGTGTTGTCACATGTACCGAGGCACAGTGAAAAGCTTTGTCTTGCGAGCAATAGAGGCAGATCACAGAGTTAAGGAGCAAAGGTAAGTAAATAATAGGTAAATAGCGGCAAAACCAAAAACACAGGTACAGGCAAATGTTAAGAGTTTGTGAGTCCATTCAGTTTTCTCACAACAGGAGGGTAGAAACTGGTACGAAACCAGCTGGTGCGTGTGTTCAGGCTTCTGTACCCTCTCCCTGATGGTCAAAGTTGGAGAAAAACATCGCCAGGGTGGGATAGATCTTTAAGAATGCTGGAGGCCTTTCCTTGACTGCGGGCCTAGCAGATGGATTCTATAGATGGGAGGTTGGCCTTTGTGATTGTATGGGCTGAGTTCACCCAAGGTGGTGAAAAGGAGGTGAAAAACCTCAGGTTATTCCACTGTGTTAAGGTCGACGTGTAAAGTCATAGTGGGAAATGATGTGATAAAAGAGGTTAAGCTAGCGACATTAGTGAAAGTAGTAAAGGAAACACAAAGAGAAGGTTGCAGAGCTGAAGGAGAGTGCACAGCATATGCAGGGGCTGGGTATTGAGTTAGTGCCTGGTCTCTATAAAGAGAGCCTGGCCTCTTGGGTAAAACTTACTCAGAAAGAACAGGGGCACAAGGGAAAGAAGTTATAAGTTTGGGAGATACGGAATCGAATCAGCCTCTAATAGTAAGAAGTGGACGTTCTTGTACTCCTTCTGACATGGTACCTGAGAGGAAGGTAATTTGTGGGATAAATGGACAGAAATTCAACATTCCCCTGTATAAGATCAGGTTGGAAAAACAAATCAAGCCTGGGGAAGTAAGAGTGGGAGTGATTGACAGAGTGTCAGTTCCAGGAATACTGTTTGTTCT
This sequence comes from Hemiscyllium ocellatum, assembly GCF_020745735.1. Lineage (NCBI taxonomy): Eukaryota > Metazoa > Chordata > Chondrichthyes > Orectolobiformes > Hemiscylliidae > Hemiscyllium > Hemiscyllium ocellatum. The sequence continues at coordinate 13,971,143 of NC_083438.1, forward strand.
TGGGAATGATTGAGCAGGATCCAAGGTGGGAGTGATGCTGGTTGTGGAGAAGGCAAGGAAAGACCAGAGTTGAGTAAAATGAAAAATATCCTGGTATTTTTCCAGACTGAGCAGTAACAAAACCCAACAATAATAAGTCACAGGACGAAGCAAAAACGAAACAGAAAGATGGTGAAGTTGAGGGTCAGTTAATGGCTGTCCCGTTTGATGTAATGGTGCAGAAAAAAACCTGAACAGGCAGAGGGTCAGGCAGAAGAGCTTTTGTCCTGAAAGGCTAAGGGACTTACAACAGAAAGACCAGGCAATAAAAGATATAGATGTATTCTCAGAAATGGAATCAGATGTATTCCTGAGGGTTACTATCTTAAAGATAGAATCCAAAAATGAAAATGGAGACCACGGCAGGTTAGTGCAGAGGAGAAATGGGTGGAAGTGCGTACAGACAGGAAGTGTTACGGGTAGCGTATGAACTACCAGTAGGAATTCACATCGTTATAGGAAGACTCAGGTTATGGTACAAATGCATTTCTGCTGGCCTGAAATGTGATGTCCATATCATGCGTGGGAAATGGTAGGTAAGCCCCAGGCAGTAATAAACCCAGCTCCTTTGTTGCCAAGTCCCACATTCGAAGAACCTTTCACGCCAGTTATAATTGATTGAGTCAGTCCCCTCCCTAAAACTAAAAGTAGTAACCAAGACTTGCTAACCATAAAGAATGTGTCCACCCGAGTTCCAGAGACAATTCCATTACAGAGTATGAAGGTAAAAACGGTGGTAAAGGAGTTAGCAGCTTTCTTCACACGGTATGGGCTACCCAGAGAGATTCAGTCAGACCAAGGGTTTAACTTTACTGCTCGCTGTTTAATGAATTCATGGATAGCTTTGGCATACAGCCCTGTAAATCCCAGGGATCTTTGGAAAGGTGGTATCAGACCTTGGAGAGCATGTTAAGAGTGTACCGTCAGGATTACCTGAATGTTTAGGATAAACGTATCCCATTTGTTTCATTTGCCATGAGAGATGCCCCAAATGAATTGACACAGTTTATTCACATTGAGTTAATGTTCGGACATGAAGTGAGAGGGCCTTTGAAATTAATTAAAAAGAAATTGACAGGACTGAAATCAGGTAGCTCCCCCTTTTTATTATTTATCTCAGATGAGGGAGAGATTTATTCAGGTGAGTAAGTTGGTTAAACAGCACCTGAAGAGGGCACAGCACAGAATGAAGCAGGTGACAAATAAATAGGGATGTTTTTCCATGTGGGTAACGTAGCAGCATTGTTACCAGTCAGAGGAGATCCCTTCAAAGCTCAGTTTAGTGGTCCCTTTCAAATTGAGAAAAGCTTTATTCAGGTACACTATCTGGGGAAGATGCCAGATAGGAAAAACTCTATCGTGTATGTCCTGTGAATATGTTGAAACCTTATTATAATAGACACAGGGAACTGGAGAAACAGGTGTTAGTGACTACCCTGCAGAGAGGAATCAAATCCATATGTCGTGGAGTATGATTTGCCTCAAAATATGTTAAATAAGGAGGAAGTCCTTCAGTACTGGGATAGGTTAGTGAAGTACCTGTTTCAGGAACAAAGAACCCAGTTGAAAGGTCTGTTGCAGCAATATGAGGACATATGTAGGGATAAGTTGGGGAGGACTAATGCTATTGTGCATGAGGTAGACGTAGGGAATGCTGTTACAAAAAACAACACCCCTACAGATTTAATCCTTTCAAAGTCACACAGGTCCTGAAGGAAATGAATGTAATGCTCAATGGAGATATCATCGAACTGGGTCAGAGTGGAGTTCACTGATCATGTTAGTTCCTAAACCTGACAGGACTCAACGATTTTGTGTGGCTTATCGGAAGGTCAACACTGTAACAATATTGACCTCATCCCCAATAGCAAGATTGGAGGACTGTATAGAGAAAGTTGAACAAGCCAGTTATATCGCAAAGGTGAACTTACTGTGTGATAACTGGCAGGTACCTTTATCAGAGAAAGTGAAAGAAGGTTCTGCTTTTGTAACCCCAAATGGGCTATATCCCCTCAAAGTGATGCCTTTTGGAATGAAGAATGCACCAAACACTTTCCAAGGACTGATAAACAGAATTGTAGCTGTACTAACAAACTGTGCAGATTATTTGGATGACGTAGTGATCTTTAGCGAGTCACGGAAAGCTCACATGGTACAGTTGGCAGAGCTCATCGCACAATTATGAGATGCAGAATTAGTAATAATCTTAAAGAAACAAAATTTGCGAAGGCAGAGGTGATGTTCTTGGGACATAACATCAGGAATGGATGAATAACTCCAAGGAGTGTGATGATGAAGGCCATCGAAGAATTTCCACGACCATTCTCCAAGAAAGAGGTGCTTCAGTTTTTGGGACGAAGCGGATTCTACTGGAAGTTTGTTCCAACCTTCAGCAGCCGGCTGACACTGCGAACAGATTTACTGAAGATGGACACAAAATATTGGTGGGCAGAACAATGCCAGGGATCATTTGACAATTTAGCTCAGTATTAACCACCGCATCAATTTTAGCTTCACCGAACGTTTTGAAAACCTGCAAAAGAGTTGGAGCCGCACTGTTACAGGAAGATAATGATGGAATTGAACAGTGAATTGGCTACTTTTCAAAGACCTCAGCACTCACCAGAGAAAATACTCTTCCTTTGAAAAACAACTATGCAGTTTGGTACTGGCTTTACAACATGTTAATGTTTCTGTGACAAACAATGTGGCAGAGAGCGTTGTGTGCACGGACCACAATCCTCTTCCATTCTTGGAAATATTTAAATACAAAAACATGAGACTATTTCAATGGAGTCTAGTGTTCCAGACTTTTAATGGACAAATTATACATGTTGCTATTCGTACAAATGTGATAGCAAATGCGTCATCATGGATTTAAATGAAAACGTACAGATAAGATTGAACTGATTGCAACATTATATATACATATGTGTGCAGAAACTAATATGAAAGTATAATTTTGATTAATGTCCTATGTATTTCATTGTAATGAGATTAGGAATTAGAAAAAAAATAATGAAGACATCTTTTCATTGTGATGGTTTTTTCTTCGGGCGGGGTAAGAAGTGTTATGAAGTTGAAGACATGTACTGTACCTTTAAGAGATAGTGAATGCTGTTCTGCATTGAGAGCTTACCAGCACCTGTGTATATGATCAGATGGCAGTTTCAGAGTGTACTGGGAAATTGGAAATATGTAACATTTGGCTATGAAATTGGTACCTGAGTTGCTTGCTGTTTTGATAACAACTCAAGTTTAACCAATCAGTTTAAATTATGCCGCAGGATGCTAAAACTCATTCAAGCTTGAATTTATTCTTTTGCCAACACTGAAGTAATAAGATGATCCGATGTTGGTGAAATTGAAAAGACAGGCATCTTGAAAATCCAACAGACCAACTGTCATCAACAACCCAGATCCAAGGAATTCGGAAAAACTCTCCAGTAAAAGTATCTTTTCATATGAACGGTATTAGCAGTAAAAACAAAGAAGATGAACTAGAGAGATCTTCAGCCAGAAGAAGGAAGACTCTGAAGTTGGCAGTTGCATTTTTGGTTTTGAAATTAAGTTCATGTCATTATAATAGGGGTTTTATTGGAACAGTATATTGTTACAGAGTTGGAGGAAGGGGATAAGCACTTCAGACAAAGGAGGTCTAGAGTTGTGAACACGTGTTGTTTAATGTTCACTTTTAGAGTTAAAGACTAAATTGATTTATTTTCGAATATTAGACTTTGGGAGTTCTCTGTCACTCATATTTTAACAGATAACAAGGAGAGGCGATCTTTTCTGGGTGTTTGGTTGAATTAATATAGGAGTTCACTGCCATTTTGTGACAGTACAAACTGCAGGCTATCTGTTGTGATACATCTCTTATTCAACTGTCTCCTGTTGTTTTTCTATAGAATTCTCTGTATATTACGTTGTGATATTCTTTGTTCAAAGTAGACCCTGTTACTTTGGGATAACTCCTCATCAAACCTACCATTGTGCTCACTTATCATCTCACTTAAATGCTGGATCGATCAAGGTAATTCCATAGTGCAGACATATTTATGCCAACGGGTGACAGTGTTGTGCCACCTCTGACCAGGTGCTGCCCCAACAGGTGCAAATGGCAATGGTCAGGCAACTATGTAATGTCAAGATCACTGATGTTTTCATTCTGAAAGTGAGCAATTCAGGAGGAGCAGGCAGTGAAGAAGTCAGATGGGATGTTGGCCTTCATAGTGAGAGGATTTGAATCCTGGAATAGGATGTCTCGCTGCGATTGTACAGGATGAGAGCCCAGCGATGACGTGCTCCTCATGTTCATAGATCCAGCTGACCTGTGGACGATGCCCGAGTGCCGGCATCCTCTCCAAGATGTAACTGGAACATGTGTTTGGCATTTCTGTTCGGTCTGTGGCAGTGGGCTTCCAAATGAACTGACCCCTGTCTATCTGGTAATCTACACTGGTCCCACACCGGGGACCATCCTCTGTGACATGGTCCCCACAATCTGAGCCATCTTGGGGATATCCTCCCAGTGGCCTTTCGAATGGCACCGATGCATTATTTGTACGGGTTGGTGCTGCGCACTCTCCATTACCGTGCAGCTCAGACACACCTTGGCATGACGGTTTTCCCTCTGGCGGTGGAGATGCCCAGTGGAGGGTCCTCTATGAAGGGGTCCCACCCTCTTAGATCAGGGATCTGGGATAGAGAGTGTTCCATGTGGTGGTCCCCTGCAATCAGCTATGGGGCAAGTTCACCCGCTGCCTGACCACTTATGCATCATGTGTGTTCGTCTGAAGCCCCATTTTAGTTTTTAGAAACGTTGCTAAAATTGTGGCTGCACGTCAGTGCCACACTCCTGCTCTACGGGCTCCCAGTGCGGGGATGGACAGACATGGCTTTGTTCCTGAGCTGGCCATGATGGCTATGAACAGGCCCAGGCCAATGAGAGGCTTGTTGTTCCTGACTATCTGACCCTTTTGTGGTTACGTCTATGCTCAGGTATCCCGGGAGAAGGAGCATGTGGTGCTCACTGTTACAGTGGTGGCCTTTTGAGACCACTAGGTGCCACGGGGACCAGAGTACATAATCACTGTGGATAATGATATTCTGATTTAGTTGCTTGTTTCTGTCGTATATGTTTCCGTTTTGCCTTATGAGGGGGTGTTTGCGCTTAGATTCGAGCCTCAGGAAGAGGACTGCCTTATTTAGTCTTTGTTCCAGGTTTGGGCCCTTTGGAAGAGCCAAGAGGGCTTTTATTTTAGTCCCGGACTGTCCCTGTCCCAGATACACTTAGTGGGGATCGGTGAGAGGAAACTTTAATTTTTAGTTGAAGTGAGCAGGGAAACTACCTCTGGATTTTAAATCATTGTTGTCCCTGTCCCAGGAGTGTTCAATGGGGATGGGAGAGAGAGGATTTATCTATTTAATTGTTTAGTTATTTGTTTAATACGTTATGAAGGTGAAGCCGTGCACTGTAACTTGAAGAGAGAGTGAAAGCTGTTTTGCACTGAGAGTGTACAAACCCCTGTCATGTGGCTGACCATCAGTCTCAGAGTATACTGGATCATTGAGAATATGGAACATTTGACTCTGAAACAAATACCTGAGCTTTGATTGCTATGTTTTCATAACAGTTCGAATTTAACCAATCAGTTTAAATTATGCTCCAAGATACTAAAACCCAATCGAATTTGAATTTAATCTTTTGACAGCATCAAACCATTGTGACGATTTGATGTTTGAGATACAGTGAAGGAGGCATTTTGAGAGTGAACCAGAGAGAGAGAGAGAGAGAGAGAGAGTGAGAGCAACCAACTGCCATTGTCAGAGTACCTTCCAGCAAACCCCTCTCTATCCAAGCTATCTTTTCATGTGAAGTATCTTTTCAGTATTAAGACTGAAGATGACCCAGGGAGATCTACTGCCAGAGGAAGACAGACACCAGAGACGATAGCGACTGTAGGATTTTGAAAATTAATTTGATGGTGTAATTTTAATATGGGTGTTTATTGTGACAGGAGATTGTCATAGAGTTGGAGGTAGAGAGCAAACCTTTCAGAGAAAGGAGGATGAGAGACGTATGCAGTTGTTGTTTAATGTTCACTTCTCGAGGTAGAGAATAAATTGATTTTTTTAATCTCAAATTAGTGGAAGTTGAGTATTTTCTGTCATTCATACATTCAAAATTTATGAGGCAAGGTGAGCTTTTCTGGGATTTGGTAAATTAGCAGAAGGGTTCACCATTGTGTCGGAACAAATTATTTTTTTCTTTGATTTTGCTTTTGTTTTGGCCCCTTGTGGTCCCTGCCCGAAAGTGGTTGTTGGGGATGGAGTCATGGGAGAGCCATTTTGTGTTTGTTTATTTTTTCCACTGAGTAAGAGATTGTTGTTTAGAAAGAACAGAGTGGGCCTTGCTCTGTGTTTCACACAATTCTGTCCATGTCCCAAGAGTGTCTGATGGGCACATTATGGGAGGAAGTGGTGGGGCAGGGTGGACTTTATTTTTTTTTCTGCGTACGCTTTTGTCTGAAAGAGTTGATGATTGTTTTTGGACTGGAGGCCTCTGACCAGCGGTGTGCCGCAACTGGTAAAGCCGGGTGCAACCACCACATTTTAAAGGGACCTGGATGGGGAGATATATTGAAAGGGTTTAAGGTGTTTAAGAGCCAAATGCTGACAAATGGGGCTGCATCAGTTTAGGGTATCTGGTCAGTATGAACACGCTGGACTGTAGAGCCTCTCTCCATATTGTGAGACATAGAACGTAGAACATGGAACATTTTTTTCCAGCGCAGTACAGGCCCTTCGCCTCTCGATGTTGCATCGACCAGTCTAACCAATCTGAAGCCCATCTAATCTACACTAATCCATGTACGTCTATATGCTTGTCTAATGATGACTTAAATGTACTAAAAGTTGATGAATCTATTACTGTTGCAGGCAAAGCATGCACTCTACACTCTGAGTACTACCCTGACTACTCTATGACTTAATCTTTCCAAGCCAGGGATCATTCTGGTAAACCTTCTCTGAACTGCCTTCAATAAAATCAGATCTTTACTGAAATAAAGAGACAGAACCTATTCACATTATTCGGTATGTGGTCTGAACAGCCCCTTGTACATTTGCAGTAAGACCTCTCTACTCTTGTACTTTTGACGCACTTGAAAGAATGACCAACATTCCATGAGCTTCCTGATTCCCTGTTGTACCTGAGTGTGAGCTTTCTGTGCTCCACTTACATGTCACACCAAGTCCTGGTGGATTACAGCTTCCTGCAGGTTTTTATTTCTCTGTTTGTGTAGTTATTCTGTTATTTTATTCCTCTGTCTGAAATTAACAATGTCCCATTTTCCCACAATATAGGCCATTGCCAACTTTATGCTCTTTTCTTTAACAAATCAATTTTACCTCTGCCTCGCACAACCTGCCTTTCCAACTTCATTGTGGGTTGTTTCAAAATTTGGATGCAATACATTCACTTTCCTCTCCCAAGTCCATCTTCCAAATTTATCATCAAACAATAAGTTATCTACAAACCGGCTCTGTACTTTGAGAGTAACAATACAGGCGTGTATTTACTTTCTATTAGATTCATTTGAAATATTTGATATCACTTCCTTCAGAGGTGTATGTAAATGACAGCGTGTGTTACCCAAAATCCACCTTGGCAGATTTGTCATCAGACAATCAGATCTTTCAAATATGATGTGGATTTCCACTGACTTATCCATGATGCTTAATCTTTATTTATCCACTGCCTCACCTTTGAGATTGATACATGTTTATCTATGCGGCTTGTTTATTTATTTTCAATCAGTTAATTATCATTCTTTATTTTCTTATTTTCAAACAGTCAGAATTGTTGCTCTGAATTATGTTCTTTCAAGTGTTGCCATCACTGATGTCAGGTGGCATCGTCTGTCAATTTAAATCTTGCTTTATTTTTTAAAACATGCAAACCTTTGATCCTAAGCAATGACAACTTTATTTTAAAAAGAAACCTGCAAACTACTTGAATTATTTCCTCCAAGATTTTTGACAATAAATTCCTACACGGACCAGGTCAATGTCCTTATCTATTGTGGGACAAAACTGATTTGATTCAAAGGGGTTAACTCCAAATGTTTGTTCATTGACTGGAATTCATGTCTGACTCACTGAAATTAACTGTGTCCCTGGGGGAGCTGGGAGCTGCTCCATCAGTTGCTTATTAAGCGATTCCCTTCAATTGTTTATCACAGAATGACAGCAGGAGCAATATCTCTGCAGCAATCAGAGATCAGCACAACTGCAGATATGGAGCGATGGTATTGGTATCGGAGAACATTAGAGTGGAATATTACTGCAATTAGTGACAATCAGAGGGAAAAGGATTGGAATAATCCAGTGATGGGAAGGAGTATCTCTGGCTGGCTTTACTTCCTTTACAGCAATTCAGATTGGATTACGTTAGTCTACCGAATCGAAGCCGCATTTAAGATTTTTGCTTATGTTTACTTTCCTACACTTGGCATTGTTGGTGTCCCTGGTAAGTCTGTGCCTCACGATGAGTTCTGTATACCATGTTGAACGAATTGACAGATCTTACCATTTATGGTGCCATCCTTGTTGATGTGCCTGTTCTTTCCAATTCTCTGCACCTGAATGTTCACTGGGTAAATGTGATTAATTTGTCCACTTTCTTGTCATTGCTTCTTTGATTTTCATTTCCATGTCCACCCTGCCACTTTCCTCCATTACTGATCTATCATTTAATTTATTTGTACCTTCCCTCACACTCGCTGCCTATCTCTAATCTGTCCTTTGCTTTTGTTGACCCTGGGGCAGACTGTCAATGTTTTGACTGCAGTATGACCACTCTTTATTCCTCTGACAGTGGGAATGAGCTGTTTCTCTCAGTGTTCACCCCGTCACCCGTAAACACAAAGCATTGAACTGGCAAATATCTCTCTCTGATGCAGAACATTTGTCCTGAGAAAATGCCTTAGTTTTATTCCTCTCTCCCACACTCCCCTTCTCCCTCTCCATGGAGTGACCTTTGACATGACATAATGTTAATCTATTCTTCCTTCAGATTCTTTGCCTCTGTAACCAAATGTTTAAATCAGATTCTTCTTCCAACCCTTCACTCGCCTCCAATACTCTCACTCCACTTCGTCTCCTCCTGGCATTTTGGTGTCACTCAAACTAGCTTGTTTTTCTTTTGAGGATTCTCTATGTTGCATTAGCCACCTAAATTTACCCCTGCCCCACCAGCTGAAACCTCTCTCCCTCTGAACTGAATGCACTCCATGCTCTCAGGCCTATTTTTGGTCTCTTTGGGTCATCTCCACTTAGTTCCTGAATGCTTCCCCGTTCCCTTACCCCATCCTTCTCTTCAGCATATAATCTATCTTTTCCTGGCTGTTGTCAGTTCTGATGTAGGTTCACTGCATTCGAAACATTACCTTCACTTCCTCCGAATAGATGCTGCCAAACCTGCCCAGTTTCTCCAGCAATTACCAAAAGAGAAAATACTGGAAAATCTCAGCAGTTCTGGCAGCATCTGCAAGGAGGGAAACAGCTGACGTTTCGAGTCTAACTGACCCTTTTCAAAGCTGCTGGACCTGCTGAGATTATCCAGCATTTTCTCTTTAGGTTACAGATTCCAGCATCCAAGTAATTTGCCTTTCTCCAGCAATTACTATTTTTATAAACAGAAAGTTATTGTTTTCCTGGTCACCCTGTGGTCGAGATGTTAGTATTGGTCATACATCTTCTGTTCTTATTCTACAGACTTGCTGACTATTTCCCCCAGGACTCAACTTTCATATTAGTGTCTGACTCGTGTTTGTACTGCTCTTTGTAATCTTCAGCTCACAATCTATTTCTGGGCATGCAGTAGATCAACCCTCAATGCACTGAGGGAGGGAATTCCCGGAATGTGACCCAGAGGCGGAATTTTGATTAAATATTTCCAAGTCAGGAAGGTGAGTGACTCGGAGGCAACATTCAAAGAGTGGTGTTCCCAAGTAACTAGTGCCCTTGTATTTTTAGATGGGAAGTGGTCATGGGTTTAGAAGGTGCTGTCTCAGGATCTTGGAAAATTTCTGCAATGCATCTTGTAAATGGAACACACTGCTGCTACTGAATGTTGATAGTGGAGGGAGTGGATACCTGTGGATGTGGAGCAATCAAGTGGGCCCCTTTCTCCTGGATGGTATCAAGCTTCCTGAGGGTTGTTGGAGCTGCACCCATCCAGGCAAGTGGGGAGTATTCCATCACACTCCAGATTAGTTCCTTGGACAGTCTTCGGGGAGTCAGGAACTGAATTACTCACTGCAGTATTCCAAGCATCTGCCCTGCTCTTGTAGCCACTGGGTTGATGTGGTGAGCCCACAATGTTGATTCAGCGACTGGAACATCATTGAATGTCAAGCAGCAGGAGTTCTGATCACTGTTTCCAAAATGTTCTGTTACTTATAGGTCAGTCACCTGACCAGGCTCATTTGCCAATACACGGTCCAGTATGGACCCACCTCTCGTTGGACTATCCACATACTGTTTCAACAAACCCTCTTGGATGCACTTAACAAATTCTGCCCCATCTTTGTTTTTTGCTGTTAGGATGTACCAGTCAATATTGGGGAAGATGGTCACTCACTCTGACAACTCTGTTTTTATTGTATCTTTCCATAATCTGCCTACGTATTTGTTCCTCAATGACTCAGTGGCAGTTCAAGGGCTTACAGTATAACCCGATCAGAGTGCAGAGTAACAACATTCTCCCTGATCAGAAATGTAATTCCTCCGTGTCTTCTATTTCCTTCTCTATCTCGTCCAGAACAACAAAACCCTAGAATGCTGAGCAGACAGTCCTACCCCTCCCTCTACCAACTCCAGTATTGGCCCCTATATCATAGTCCCGTATACTGGTCCTGGCTCGAAGCTCATCTGCCTCCCCTATGAGGATATTGATTCCCCTCCAGTTTAGGTACAACTTATCCTTCTTGTACAGGTCAGCCCTGAAACAGAAGAGGTCCCAATGATCAAAGAACCTGAAACCCTGCCCCCTGTACCAGCTCCTTAGCCACACATTCCTCTGTCCTATCTTGTATTCCTGGACTCACTAGCATGTAGCACTGGGACTAACTCAAGGATTACTACCCTCAAGGTCCTGTTTTTCAGCCTCTTCCCTAACCCCCAGTACTCCCTCTTCAGGACCCCATCCCTCCTCCTACCTGTGTGCACAATGACTCTGGCTGCTGACCCTCCCCTTTAAGTGTGTCATACAGCCACTCAGAGACCCTGTCACCAGGGAGGGAACACACCATCCTGGAGTCTCCAACACAGCCAGAGAAATGCCTGTCTGTGCCCCGAACTAGCAAGTCCCCTCCAACTATCACTCACTTGGACTCTGCCCGCCCCTGGTTTACAGCAGAGCCAGTTGTAGTGCCCCAGGCCTGGCTGCTGCTGTTATCCTCCCCCCGAAAGGCTATCCCTCCCAACAGTATCCAAAAAGTAAACCTGTTAGAGCGGGGAATTGCCACAGGAGACTGGTGCCCCACCTGCCTTCCTCTCCTGGAGGGTGAGGTATGACTCCAACCAGGAGAAAGGGAGGACTGCAGTTGCTGGAGATCAGATTCGTGAGTGTGGTGCTGGAAAAGTGCTGTAGGTCAGACAGCATCCGAGAAACAGGAGAATCGATGTTTCGGACATTAGATTGATGTGGGGGTTGTGCCTGAAACGTTGAATCTCCTGCTCCTCGGATGCTGCCTGACCTGCTGTGCTTTTCCAGCATCACACTCTCGTCCATGACTCCAACCAGCGGAGAATGTGCCCCATGATACCCATTGGTTCCAGTTTCGTCAACATTTTTTTGAAAACACGTTCAGTCAGATGCAGCCTTGATGTTATGAGCTGTTCCTCTCTCCCCACCTCTGGAATTTTTTGACTGTGTTTTTACCAAGTTTCGGATGAGTTCCAGACCTAATGGCCCCGGAGGAACCCAAACTGGGCGTCACTGAGCATCTTATTGCTGAGCAGGTGCTGCTTGATAGAAGCTTCCATCACTTTGATGATGCAGAGGAGACTGATGGGGCACTATTTGGCTGGGTTGGATTTATCCTGCCTTTTGTATACCTTGGCAATTTTCAACCCCAATGTGACAGCTCCACTGGAACAGGCTAACATGCAGAAAGATACAGAGGAGGATGTTCTGGAACACAAGTCTTCAATCGGATTGAAGTTACTAGATCTATTTTGGATAACTGGTCAGCATGGGCGAGTTGCACCGGAGTGTCCATTTCCATGCTGTATGTCTGTGTGACTCTCTGACTCTGGACATTGTCAGAGCCCACAGCCTTTACACTATCCAGTGCCTCCCACAGTGCCTTGATATGACGAGGAGTGAATCAAATTGGCTGAAGACTGGTGCCTGTGATGTTAGTGACCACTGGAGGAGGCTGAGATGTATTACCCGCTGCCAATCTGGCTGAAGGTTGTGAGAAATAAGACCATAAGACCATTAGAAATAGGAATGGAAGTAAGCCCACTGTGACGTTCAATCATGGCTGATGGGCGTTTCAACTCCACTTACACACACTTTCCCTTTATCCCATAATTCCTTGCAAGATTAAGAATTTATCAAGCTCCACCTTGAAGCCATTTAATGTCCCAGCCTCCACTGTGCTCCGTGGTAATGAATTCCACAGGCTCACCACTCTCTGGCTGAAGAAATGTCTGCTCATTTCCATTCAAACTGACCCCCTCTAATTCTCAGGCTGTACTCACGGGTACTAGTATCCCTGCCTGACGGAAACACTTTCCCAGCATCCACACTCTCACAGCCATGAATTGTCTTATAAGTTTCTGTTCGATCTCCCCTCAACTTTCTAAACTCTAATGAATACAATACCAGGATCCCCCAACTGTTCATCATATGTTAGGCCTCGCATTCCAGGGATCATCTGTGTGAATCTCCACTGGACACGTTCCAGTGCCAGTATGTCCCTCCTGAGGTGTGGGGCCCAACAGTGGGTACAGTTTTCTAAATGGGGACTGACTAGAGCTTTATAAAGTCTCAGTCGTACAACACTGCTTTTACATTCCAAACTTCTTGAGATAAATTACAATATTACATTTGTTTTCTTAACCAAAGAGCCTGTACTGGCACCCTGCAATCCCTTTGTACTTTGGCTTTATGAGTTTTCTCACCGTTTAGAAAATAGCCCAGGCCTGTGTTGTTTTTTCCAAAGTGCAAGACCTTGCACTTGCAAATTGTTCAGTCTTATCTTTTTTCCGGATGAGTTGTGCTCCTCCATCATTGAGGATAAGGATACTTGTGCTGCCTCTTCCTCCAATGTGTTTTATAAAACTTGTACCGACATTTCACAACTGGACACAGCAGGACTGCTTAGTAAAGCTTAGATCTGGTCCATTTGTGGTGGCATCCCTTAACTCTGTCCATCACTTGCTGCTTGTGCTATTTGTGAAGCAAGTAGTCCTGTTTGGTGGCTTAACACTCACGAGTCACTCACTTTCTCTGCTCATGTTTCTCTACATTTGGTCCTTTGCAGTCACTGTCTTTGCTCATGATGCCCTTGACCTATCATCCTCCAGTCACTCTCACTGTGATTCTTCCGTTTCTCTCACTGTACATTCCATGTCCCTCCTGATTTTCCTCTCCATCACTCAGCCATCATTCACACCGCGAACATTTTCCCATTTGTCCCTCACTACTGACTCCCTCTCTCGGTGAATGTAATCTTTGGTCACTAACTGTTCCTTACTCTCTCTGCTGATGTTCTTATTTGTCTCTGAGTCAACACTGACTGGCTCTGCTCATGTTCCTTCTTGGTCTCTCCCTTTACACGTATGGCCGCTATTGTTTCTTCTTCAACACTCAAACCCTCTGTTGATATTCCTCTTGGTTTCTCACTCTGCACTATCACTGCTGATTTTCTGCTTATTCTCAGTCTGACCCCATTTTCTATGTGGAAGTGTTTTTTGTCCCTCATCATCTGCTCATTCTCGTTCCTGATTTATCGAGTCTCTCATTTTGCACTCACTCTTCCTGCTGGCGTTTCTCTTAATCTTTCACTCTGCGAACTTGTTCTGCTGATTCATCTCCTGATTCTTATTTTGCACTTTTAATCACGAATGATGATCCTCCAAATCTCCCACTGACTCCTCACACTGTTTCTCTTTCCTTCCCTTTCTGTCTCTCCGTCTCTGCTGATGTTCCTGTGAAGCCCCCATTTCACTGTCGATCCCATGTGCTGATGTGACTTGTCTCTCGCTCTACACTCTTTGCTGGCGTTCTTGTTGATCTCTCGCTGTGCACTCCCTTTCTCTACTGAAATTCATTTGGTCTCACTGTGCATTCACTTTCCACACTGACGTTTCACTTGACTCACATCACACTTATTCTTTCTGCTGATGTTACTCTTGGTCACTCATTCTCAGTGCTGTCTCTCCACTGATGTTCATCTTGATGTCTCACTCAATGTTCACTCTCACTCTCTCTGTTGATAATCCTGTTCGTCTCTCACTTGACATTCAGTGCCATTGGATAAAGCTCCTAAAATATATGGTTGTGTCTTTCACTTTCACTGATGGGTTTGGAGCTGTTCAGAATCACACGATTCTCTCCCTCTGCTCTGAAATAAGGTGTGGAACATGCACCTGCTCAGTATCTTTCATGTGCAACTAACCCACTTGTTCTTCTCTCATTCTTGCCCTTATTCTGGTGCCCCCATGGATCTCCTTTCCCGTCTCGATGTGCTGCCTCTCTTGATGCTCAGCACACATTCCAGATTTCCCTTTCAATAAATGCCAGCTTTGTTCCTGCATCCTTGCTGCTCTGTCTGAGCCCATCTGTCTTGCTTTGCTGCCTGGTACTGCATCATTTGGATGACTCTGCTGATCTCAGGAAAGCAACGATTGAATGGAGACTGACACCTGTGCAAGTTCATGCATTGCATTTCATAATTCTTATTTATTTTATTGAAGTCCAGTATCAACAGAATGGCAAGCCTTGTCCCTATATTAACAATGTGATACACTGTAACTGATACAATCATTTTTATCTAATAGCACATTTGCAAATCTCTGTCCAGGTCCCAATAACACGGTGACTTTGCTCACATTCTAATGTCTCTGTTTGTTTCCCTTCCACAGTTAACATGATAGCTGTTGTGATCCTAACCCAAGGAAGATGTGGCCTCTCCAAGTGTGTTTCTCGGTACTTGGTGGCCATGGCAATGGCAGACCTTCTGGTTATTATCCTGGACGTGATACTGCAGCATATCCCACGGACTTTTCACGAAGAATTTTATGACCTGCGGTATTCTATTCGTGTGTGTAATATTCATGCCGTCCTGAGTTACGCAGCCACTGATTGTTCTGTCTGGTTCACTGTGGCTTTTACTTTTGATCGATTTGTGGCAATTTGCTGTCAGAAGTTGAAAAGTAGATATTGCACTGAGAGAACTGCAGCTGTGGTGCTGGGATCAGTGACTGCCCTCAGTTGTATAAAGAACATTCACTGGTATTTTATGTTCACAGATCGATATACTTTCTCGATCATTACTTTATTTTGTCGCATATCGGACACCAATGAGAGATCACATTTCTGGATTATGATTCAGTTCCTTCATCATCTTGTGACCCCTGGGGTCCCATTTATTTTGATCCTGCTGCTAAATATTTTCACTGTCAGACACATTATCAGGAACAGCAGAGCACGGAGACGACTCCGGGTTCAGGGCAGTGGGGAATATCCCAAAGATCCAGAGTTGACCAGTCGAAGAAAATCTATTATTTTAATGTTTGCACTCTCTGCAAACTTCATCCTTTTATGGTCAATATATATGGTGTATTCCATATGGCGGAGAATGCTGTATTTTGGAAATGTGATGATTTTTCTACACGATTTTGTTGACATCTTGGGTTTGATGTTGCAGCTCCTGAGCTGCTGCACAAACACTTTTATTTATGCTGTCACCCAGACCAAGTTCAGGGAGCAGTTGAAACAAATGTTTATTTGTCCGTTTACTCCAGTTCTTCAGATCAGCAAACAATAATATCTCCAGCCATAAGGGAATCTGGCAACATTGTATTTAATTTCACATCTCCAGCCCGTCAATGGTCCTGTAGCTCTGTCCTAAACCATGTCGTGTGTTCTGCTGCCCTCATTATAATTCACTGTGGGAAAGGAGTGGAACCAGCACAGGTGGCCTTGTAAGTCTGGTCAATAACATTCAATGCAGAGAGGTGGAAAATGGTTCCTTCCTTTCCAAAAAAGGGAGGGTACAGTATTCGCACAGATACCAGTTAAAAGATTTGATGTGTGATCCATATGTACTAAGGCTCTCCCCCTTTTTTAACACAGAAGGAAATGCCATTATTACTTCTGAAGTTAATAACGAAACTCATTCTCAAAATTTTTATTCTCTTCGAACTGCTACCAACAAGTTTCTTTCTGTTCAGAACCTATCTTTACTCTGGTGATGTGACCTTATTCTAGAAAATCAAATATTTCCACATTCCTTGTATTTCAAATTTTTACAGACCAGAATCTTGTAAAACTTGCTCAGTGACATCGAGCTCTCGGAATTCGAGTTAGAAGCAACAGGGACAGAGATTGCTGACTTGCTCTGTCAGTGTTTCTACAGCAGCAGTGCTCACCAGGTCCTTTCAGCACACCTCAGCCTGGCTTTCTCCAGCTTTTCCTTCTGTTTCTCACTTTGTGTTTCCTATTCCCTAAAGCCCCTCTTGGCTCTCTCTTGTGTTTGCATAAACTTCAGAACTTTAATAACTTTTCATGGATTGAAAGAATCAGCAATAACTCTTTCAGGAATAAATTTGTTCCTGAGTTGAAAGGGACAAGGATCAACTGACATGAAGAATTAAAAGCAACATGTTCCTTAACCATCCTGGGAAGGAGATTTTTAAACAAAGTGAATGTGAGAATCAAAACTCACATATTAATAAATTTCAGTCCAAATCAAATTCTGAAGCAGTGAATTTTGTTGAAATGTACTTGCAAGAACGCGTGCCCAACAAGTAAGAACACCAATCTGAGGGCTATATTCTGATTTGTGCAGTTCAGCTGCATCTCTCGGTCCTCCCCTTTTACCCCATTGGTTACTTTTGCTGTCGCGCATAGCCTATCACAAGCTCCACCTTTGTCCAGCTTCTCTCCGCCTCTGTTTACTTCTCCCATGACTCTAAGCCTGTCGCCCTTACTCTTATTTATTGCATTCCTTATATGTGACTATCCTGGCATAGTTTGTTGGCTTCGTGCGATCATCCTGCCAAACTAAATTCCATCCGTTGGCCACATCCCTCCTGCGACTGACACACTATTCTCCTGTTACTGGTACATCCTGCTACACGGTTGCTCTGCCCTATTAGTCACAGAAAATCCGACCTGTTTTCACTCCTCACTGTATTGTCTTGGCATGCGCAGCCTAATTTTATAATGTAAGCTTTTGCAGAAGCAAAACCTGTTCCCTTATTCTGCACAATTTTAACCCTAAACGTTTCAATGAACAAGGTGTTTCTTGGGAAGAGGAGTATGACATTCAGCCCCAGGAGCCTGTTCTGTCATTCGATGAGATCATGACTGATCTGTGACCTCAATCCATCTATCTGCCTTTGGCCATGTCCCTTTATGTTTTTGAACAGCAATAATCAATTTCAGATTTAAAATTAACAACTGATTTCCCACCAACTGCCATATGTGGATGTGCACACCTACCACCCTGTGGATGTTGAAATGTTTCCAAACATTGCACCTGAACTGTCTGGCTCTAATTTTTCAATGATGACTTTTTTTATTACATCCGAGAGGCTCTTAATGGTTTCAATGTGAATATGAGGTTTATGAACAGAAATAGATTATTTCGCTTCTCAAACGTGTAGATCCAACCACATTGAGTGGACATCCACCCTGACCAGGGACATTGTGCCCATGAAAGGACAGGCATATACAACATGTCACCGACTTCAGGATTAACACGGACGTTCCCGTGAATGTGGGGTGGGACGCACCGGTGGCGATTTTTGTCTTTGTTGGCACTCAGGGCACTGCCTACCAATGCAGCTATGTCGGTATCCAGCCCTGGACACAAGACATAGCTTCTTCCCAGGATATCTTGGAAACCATTGTATGACCATCGTTGATTTCAGCCTGTATCTGGTGTTGACCTTTGCCTGGGACAGTCAATCTTGCTCCCCAATATGTCACCCTCTGCAGTGATCTGGTCTGGTGGAAGCACAAATGTTTCAGCCCGGGTTGTTGGCCCTTCCATTGTCCCCATTCCCACCAGCTGTTTTAGCCTTGCTAGGACAGAGTCTTTCTGTGTCCACAGTCTCTGTGTAACCCACCGTTATTCCTCATGGAAAGATGTCCAACACATATTCTGGAGATGGCTGAGGTTGTAGTCTCAGGGAGGGAGGGAGGGAGGGAGAATGGAAGGAAGGAAGGAACGTGTGCAAAAGTAGAAAGAAGAGCTCAAAGAGATAAAAGGATAAAATAAAAAGTTGTGAGTAAGGGAGAGAAAGATTTGAGAGATAGAGAGCGAGACAAGTAGAAAGTGAGTGAGACAGAGGTAAGAGAGGGAAGAGGAATTATCCGACAGATACAAGGACGAGTCACAGGATGACACGGAGAGATCAAGGAGGTGAGAGTCATCTGTACAGATCGCCCCATGTCTCTCCATGGTCTCTCACACCCACTCTTTCCAAATAGGGGCAGACCCTACCCCAGTGCATTGCTTTAGGAACAGTTGTTGCGAGTGCTGAATAATTATGTCCCTCTGAGACAGGCAAGAAGGGGTAAGGTAAAGGAACCTTGGATGATGAGAGCAGTGGAGCTTCTCATCAAAAGGAAAAAGGTAACTTCATTAAGGTGGAGGAAGCTAGGGTGAAGCTCAGCTCTAGAGAATTACAGGCAGGTGAGGAAAGAGCAAAAAATGGTCTGAGGAGAGCCAGGAGGGGGCACGAAAAAGGCTTGGCAGAACGGATTATGGAGAACACAAAGGCATTTTACACTTACGTGAGGAATAAGGGAATGGACAAAGAAAGAGTAGGGCCCATCAGGGATAGCATAGGGAATTTGTGTGTGGAGTCTGTGGAGGTAGGAGAAGCCCTAAATGAGTTTTTTTTTGCTTCTGTCTTTACGAAAGAAATGAACTTTATAGTGAATGAAACCTTTGAAGAGCAGGTGTGCATGCTGGAATTGATAGAAATAGAGGGAGCTGATGTGCTGAAAATTTTGTCAAACATTATGATTGACAAGTCACCAGGCCCGGACCAGATTTGTCCTCGGCTGCTTTGGGGAATGAGAAATGCAATTGCTTCGCCACTTGCAAAGATCTTTGCATCATCGCTCTCTACTGGAGTGGTACCTGAAGACTGGAGAGAGGCAAATGCAATTCCTCTCTTCAAGAAAGGAAATAGGGAAATCCCCAGCAAATACAGACCAGTAAGTCTCACATCTTTCATCTGCAAGTTGTTAGAAAGGATTCTGTGGGATAGGATTTATGACCATCTGGAAGAGCCTGGCTTGCTTAAATGCGGTCAACACAGCTTTGTAAGGGGCAGATCATGCCTCACAAAACTTATCGAGTTCTTTGAGGATGTGACTAGAAACGTTGATGAGGGTCGAGTTGTGGTGCATATGGACTTCAGCAAGGCATTTGATAAGGTTCCCCATGAATGACCCTCTCATTCAGAAAGTCAGGAGGAATGGGATACAGGGGAACTTAGCTGTCTGGATACAAAATTGGCTGGCCAACAGAAGAAAGCGAGTGGAAGTAGAAGGAAAATATTCTGTCTGGAAGTCAGTGGTGAGTGATGTTCCACGGGATCTGCCCTTGGGCCTCCACTTTTATAATTTTTATTGAAAACTTTGATGTGGGGATTGAAGGATGTGTCAGCAAGTTTGCAGATAACACAAAAGTTTGGAGGTGTTGTTGACAGTATAGAGGGCTGTTGTAGGCTGCAGCGGGGCATTGGCAGGATGCAAAGATGGGCTGAGAGGTGGCAGATGGATTTCAACCTGGCTACATGCGAGGTGATGCAATTTGGAGGTCGAAATTGAAAGCTGAGTAAAGGATTAAGAATAGGATTCTTGGCAGCGTAGAGGAACAGAGGGATCTTGGTGTGCACGTACATAGATCAATTAAATAGCCACCCAAGTGGACAGGGTTGTGAAGACACATATGTTGTTTTGGCATTCATTAACAGGAGGATTGAGTGTTAGAGTCGTGAAATCTTGATGCAGCTCTATAAAACTTTGGTTGGACCGCACTTGGAATACTGCGTCCAGTTCTGTTTGCCCTATTTTAGGAAAGATGTAGATGCTTTGAGAGGGTTCAGAGGAGGTTTACCAGGATGCTGCCTGGACTCTAGGGCTTATCTTCTGAGGAGAGGTTGACTTTTTTCATTGGAGAAAAGGAGGAGGAGAGTGGACCTAATTGAGGGATGCAACATAATGAGAGGAATAGATAGAGATTGATAGCCAGAGATTACTTCCCAGGGCAGAAATATCTAACACGAGGGGTCATCGTTTTAAGCTGGTTGGAGGAAAGTATGGAGGGGATGTCAGATGTGGGTTCTTTACACAGAGAGTTGTGAGAGCATGGAATGCGTTGCCAGCAGCAGTTGTGGAAGCGAGGTCATTGGGGACATTTAAGAGACTGCTGGACATGCATATGGTCACAAAATTTGAGGGTGCATACATGAGGATCAGTGGCCGGCACAACATCGTGGGCTGAAGGGCCTGTTCTGTGCTGTACTGTTCTATGTTCTATCAAGATCATAACTCCTGTAACTATAGGAACACGATTTGTAATTTAGATTGTGTTGTTAACACTAGTCTGTAAGAAGATTTGAAGAATCAAAGAGTGACAACAGAGGATTCCCCCTTACTGGTTGTGATAGCAGAGGTAGCAGCTATGTCCCATAAGTTACATATACTCACTTGGTGTCTGGGCCAAGGGACTTGTGGGGGAATTCTTGCGGCTGTCCATGACTAAAGTTGACTTAAAATAGCTGCTAGAATTTTTTTTAGTTAACACAAGATGGCTCAAAGGGGTTGACAGTTACATGCAGCAGATGTTCAAAGCCAGACTTATGGCCTGCATTCAGGGTCACTGGATAAGATAATGAAAGGTCTCAGTGAGAGAAGACAGGGCAGTGTCATCAATGAGGTGTCTCTGATATTGGAGGCACAGATGAAAACTGAAAACAAATCTCCATGAAGGCTGGTATCCCATCACCAAGTCACCTTTTACTGACTGTAAGAAACAAACTTAAGAAAAATTTAGACGAGACCAACAAATCTGGAAACAAGACAATTTATTACAAACTTGCAAGTAAGGGCTTCAATTGCATAAGCAAATGAGCAAATTAGAACTCAGGTTAGTATACAGTTATACTTTTGAGCTGCGTGATGTCATCTCTCCAGACTCCGAATTACCGAATAACTATTACTGTGCTATACCACTACCCAGCTGCACTCCGCCCTTATTAATTCCCCCTTCCCCAAGTTGGTGACCCTCCTCTCTGTTAGTGCTGACACAAGGAATATTTTGTTAAAAGGACATCAAGATACGAGTTTAACATCTAGTAACAACTTCCGTGGTACATTCCATTCTTGAACATACAATTGTATCTCTTTTTGCCTAGCTCAAGCATTTCAGTCATCTCAGCTATTTTGCTGAGACCAAAATTTTATAAGAACTTATTTGCTATAATAATTATACACCAAAGTTATTACCGAATTAACCACAATTATATGCTAAATATAAAGATACACTTCCCTAAATACTTGCTGAGTTAATAGTTTTCTTGCTGTACCCCCTTTTTTGTACGCACACTCTGGTTTTTCTATGTCTGCAAAAACAATACATTTCACCATTTCTAACACTGACACATGCATAGTACATGACACTGACCCAGCTAGCTCAGGGCCTAGAGTGAGCAGAACGCCTCGCATTCCTGTTTATATCTGTCAGCCCGGGCTCCCTGATTGGACCAGGTTAACAGCTCCAATCAGGGAACTCAGATTCCACAGAGTCCATCTGGCTGGCCACATTATAATCTCTTCAGAAGTGAACAACAATTTCCATCTGCTCAGAATCTAAAACGCAGGAGAATAATCTAAAAATCTGCGAGCAGACATTACAGGGAGGAAATCTGGAAACATTTTAACCCATAAAGATGTTTCGTACATTCTGCCACCAATCAGAAATGAATCCTAGATTAATTGATCCATGTGAACGATGTTTGCCAGTTTTGTTTTAATCAGCACAAGCAGTAAGGAATATGAGGCAAAGGCAGCCAACATAAGGAATGCTGCAGAATTGCTGTGACTCACTTACATTGTGGAACATGGTCAAAGGGGGTAAATAATCTTTTCATCTGCTTGTTCCTGATGTGCTTCCTCATGATGGCACAGTGCTCCTGTATCAATTGACACTTATGAAAGAGAATTGCCACAATAGCCAATCTTCCAATCCTTTTTGGAATGACTATTTAATATTTATGGCTGTGCATGTTAGTCCTGCCTGTAACAGAAACCATACTGTCCTCCCTTGCCCCATCACACACTTTCATATTGTGTTCATATTCATTCTATAAGGCCACCTTTCTGCCTTTTATTTCTTAGAGAAACAATCAGCACCCTACTCTTTCTTTAGTGACAGGGAAACCCTCACAATAATGGCTCCACAGTGCTAGTTTTTATTTTGTCTATTCTGAATTGCCTCTTTGGAAATTCTGTTAGCCTGAGATGCTGTATTGGTCAAATCTGTTCGCTCAAGGTATTGTAATATGTTGTGGTTTCACATTAGTCTAAGTTTCCAGAGACAGGAAGTACTCAGTATCATATGACAAAGAGGGGGCTCTGTGATCTGATAATCACTTGATGAATATACACAATACAGTGAAGGCAACCCTGAAACAATGAAATCTAGAATTGACACTGGCCGTATTACAAAGGACAGAGCCATTGCTGGAAAATATATGCTGCAATTATCATTACCTGACGAGTGCAAACAGAATTCTCCAGCCTGTTGTTTTTTTTTAATTTTCAATTCAATTGCTTCATCATTATGAAACACAGAAGGGATTTAGTTAGGCTGTCGTCATCTGCTCAGTTAGACGGAAACAATCTAATCTGTACGCCTTTATGTAAACTCAATGGCCCATGTCTAACCCACTGTACATAAATCACCAGTTCCAGGCATATATATCTTCAGAAAGGATTTCAGAGAATTGGCCGAAGAGAATGATTGATGCACTTGAACAGGTTGAAAAAATATACTACACCATTATTGCTGTTATTGGTGTTCCTGGTAAGTGTGGGTGATAATTGATGGTCTTTAAACATGTTTTTGTTTGTGTGGGTCTGTCTGTCCATGTGTGTCTGCCTGTGTGTGTGAGAGAGAGTGTATGTGTATGTGTAGTGGGTGAATATTATCCCTACTTTTCAGATTTATGCTGGAACATGGTGTTCCACTGGTCAGCTTCGTATATGTGTTCAGCAAAATATTTATCTTGAACCCAAGTGTCCTGAATTGCTGATGGAGTTTTTTCTTAGTTATTTTCTTGTGAATATATTACTTTGTTTTTTTGTTAACTTCCTGTGTGTATCGAATAACCTTCTGTGTGTGCTGAAACATTTTGCATCATTGACTCAGATCTTAGCTCAGTCAGCCCTTATGATGAAGGATTGAATGAGAATTTTGGTTACTGTCAAATTATATTGAGTGTGGTTGGCCAACAGGAGGGAACACCTTGCAATAGTATTTGTGTATTAGCCACATTTCCTTTTGTCGAACTGTACTGAGTGCAGGTTACCCACTCGTGTGAAATGTATTCAATTTCTCCAATACTCTTGGTTCAGTATAGAAATGAGGTTGCGTCAGTACCAGGTTGCAAGAAACCATATTGACTCATCAAAATCAATGATTCAGATGATTGATTTCTCATCTACAGATTTTCATTCTTGTTCAATGAAGGTAACAATGGGCAATTTAAGGTTTTACGTTAATAGTTGGGTATCACAGGGGCAGGAATTGTTGTTGGATGGTCCGGGGCTTAGATGTTTCAAAAGGAATAGGGAGGGAGATAAAAGAGATTGGGGCGTGGCATTGCTCATCAGAGATAGTATCACAGCAACAGAAAGGGGGGTCATCAAAAAGGGTTTGTCTGTTCTGTCAGTGCGGCTGGAAGTCAGAAAACAGGAAAGGAGCAGTCACTTTTTTGGGAGCTTTCCACAGACCCCCAAATCACAACAGAGGCATGGAGAAGCAGATGGAGAGACAGATTTTGGAAATGTGCCGAAGTAACAGACTTGTTGTGGGTGACTTCAACTTCGCTAATATTCATGATTTGGAGGGGCCGGGTTGGGCTGGGGTGGACAAAGTTAAAAAGTGACGACCACCTGATGAAGAGGCAGCACCTCGAAAGTTAGTGCTTCCAAATAAACCTGTTGGACTAAAACCTGGTGTTGTGTGATTTTTAACTTTGCGAATATTGATTGGAACCTTCTTAGTGCAAATAATTTGGAGGGATCAGATTTTGTCAGATACGTCCAGGAAGGAATCAACTGGAGGGAAGGCCACATTGGATTTAATGCTTGGCAATGAACCAAGTCAGGCATCAGCTCTCTTGGTGGGAGGATATTTCAGTGATAGTGATCATAACTCCCTGACCTTTACTATAGCCACGGAGAGGGATAGGAGTAGATGGTTTGGGAGAGTACTTAATTAGGGGAGGGGGAATTATAGTGCTATTAAGCAGGAACTGTGGAGAATAAATTGGAAATAGTTGTTCTCAGAGAAATGCAGGACAGAAATCTGGAAGTTGTTTCGGCAGCTCTTACTGTGAGTGCTGGATAGGTTTGTCCCAGTCTGGCAAGGGAAGGTTGGTAGGGTGAAGGAACTTTGGGGGAACAAGGGATGAGACAGGGCTCTAGAGAGTTACAAGGAAGCCAGGAAGGAACTGAAGAAAGAGCTGAAGAAGTGCTAGGATGGGACATGAAAAGTCTTGGTGGGTAGCATTAGGGAAAGCCCCAAGGCATTGTATACTGATGTAAGGAACAAGAGGATGGCCAGAGTTACAGTAGATGACCAGATCAGGGATAATGAAGGAAAGTTCTGCCTGTAGTCGGAGGAGGTGGGGAGGTCCTCAGTGAATACTTTGCTTCAGTATCCACTAGTGAAAGGGACCTTGTCATTTGTGAGGACAGTGTGAAACAGGCTGATATGCTCGAACATATTAATGGTAAGATGGAGAATGTGGTGGAAATGTTTTTAAAAATGAGGATATTTAAGTCCCCCTGGGCCAGACGGGATATAACCAAAGTTGCTACTGGAAGCAAGGGAAGAGATTGCTGCATCTTCGCTGATAATCTTTGCATCATCACTGTCCACAGGAGTAGTACCAGATGATTGGAAGGTGGCAAATGTTATTCCCTTGTTCATGAAAGGGAATACGGATAACCCTGGGATTAATGACCAGTCAGTCTTATCCACCGATAAATTATTGGCGAGGATTCTGAGAGACAAGATTTAAGTTTATTTGGAAAAGCAAAGCTTGATTAGAGATAGTCAGCTTGGCTTTGTGAAGGGCAAGTCATGCGTCACAAGCCATATAGAAATCTTTGAGGATGTGACAAAAGACATTGATGAAGGGAGAGCAGTGGATGTGGTGTATATGAATTTTAGCAAGGCATTTGATAAGGTTCCCCAATGTGGGCTCATTCAGAAAGTAAGGAGGCATGAGATATTGGGCACGTCGCCAGCTGGATATAGAATGGGCTGCCCCACAGGAGACAGAGTATAATAGCAGATGGAAAGTATTCAGCTTGGAGCTCGGTGACCAGGGTATTCCGTAGGTATCGGTTCAGGGGCCTGTGCTCTTTGTGATTTTTAGAAATGACTTGGATGAGGAAGTGCAAGTGTGGATTAGTAATTTTGCCAATGACACGAAGGTTGGTGAAATTGTGGATAGTGTGGAGGGCTGTTGTAGGGTGCAGGGAGACGTGGACAGGGTGCAGAATGGGCTGAGAATTGGCAGATAGAGTTCAACCTGGAGAAGTGTGAAGTGATTCACTTTGGAAGGTCAAATGTGAATGCAGCATATAGGGTTAAATGCAGAATTCTTGGCAATGTGGAGGAACAGAGGGATAGTGGATCCTAAAACTGGCGAGCCAAGTTGATAGAGTTGTTAAGAAGGGGTGTGGGGTGTAGGCTTTCATTAACAGGGGAATTGAGTTAAAAATCATGCGGTCATGCTGCATCTTTATTAAGCCCTGGTTAGACCATACTTAGAAAATTGTGTTGGTTCTAGTCCCCTCGTTATAGGAAGGATGTGTAAGCTCTAGAGAGAGAGTGTAGAGAAGATTTACCAGGATGCTGCCTGAACTGGAGCATATATCTATGGCGGCACGGTGGCACAGTGGTTAGCACTGCTGCCTCACAGCACCAGGGACCTGCGTTCAATTCCCGCCTCAGGCGACTGACTGTGTGGAGTCTGCACATTCTACCCCGTGTCTGCGTGGGTTTCCTCCGGGTGCTCCGGTTTCCTCCCACAATCCAAAGATGTGCGATTCAGGTGAATTGGCCATGCTAAGTTTCCCGTAGTGTTCGGTCAGGGGTAAATGTAAGGGTATGGGTGGGCTGCGCTTCGGCGGGTCAGTGTGGACTTGTTGGGCCGAAGGGCCTGTTTCCACACTCTAAGTAATCTAATGGAAAAAAGGCTGAGGGAGCTTTGGCTTTTCTCCTATGAGCAGAGAAGGATGAGAGGAGACTTGATAAAGGTGTACAAGATAATGAGAGAGATAGATAGACTGAATAGCCAGAGACGTTTTCCCCGGGCGGAAATGTGTATCATAAGGGGCGTAATTATTAAGTGATTGGAGGAAGGTTTAGGGGAGATGTGAGAGGTAGATTCTTCACACAGAGAGTGGAATGCACTGCCAGCAGTGGTAGCAGAGTGAGAGACATGAGGGACATTTAAGTGACTCTTGGAGGGGCACTTGGACGATAGTAATGAAGGATATGTTGATGAGTTTAATCTTAGTGTAGGATAGAGGAGCATTGATGGCTGAAGGGTCTGTACTGTGCTATATTGTTCTATATTCTTAGAATCACTGTTACTTTGATATTTTTGCTAATAAGCACGTTAACAGATTCAATGTTACTACTCGCTGAAAATTAAAACATTCAGGGCAATACTCCTATAGTAGGAGAGAGTGAGGACTGCAGATACTGGAAATCAGAGTCAAAAATGTGATGCTGGCAAAGCACAGCAGGTCAGGCAGCACGTGAGGAGACAGGAGAAACCCCGAAACATCGATTCCCCTGCTCCTTGGATGCTGCTGAAATGATGTGCTATTCCAGCACCACCTTCAGTGCTCTTACAGTAGTCAAATTACCCCGTGCAGTGCCATGTTTATCCCAGTATAGGGGCAGCATGGTGACTCAGTGGTTAGCACTGCTGCCTCACAGCGCCAGGGATCCTGGTTTGATTCTAGCCTCTGGCAACTGTTTGTGTGGAGTTTGCACATTCTTCCCGTGTCTGTGTGGGCTTCCTCTGGGTATTGCCCTGAATGTTTTAATTGTCAGCGAGTAGTTAACATTGAATCCCTTTATGTGCTTATTAGCAAAAATATTAAAGTAACACTGATTCTGAGAATATAGAACAGTATAGCACAGTACAGACCCTTCAGTCATCAATGTTACTCTATCCTTCTCTAAGATCAACCTCATTAACATACCCTTCATTCCTCCCCTTCCTCCCCCAAGCTGAAGATATGCAGGTCAGGGTGAATTGGCCATGCTAAATTACCCATAGTATTCGGTGTATTAGTCTGGGGTTGATATAGGCTATGGGTATGGGTCAGGGTGGGTTAGTCTTTGGAGGGTTGGTGTGGACTTGTTGGGCCAAAGAGCCTCTTTCATACTGTAGGGAATCTAATCTAATGAAATAATAATGTTATTTTTTTCATGCACATGCAGACGCTCCAATCTCTCGGCCATAAGTGTGTCTTTTTCTCTCACTAATATATTGAATGAAGCTTTTGTTTTGTTTCTTGCTCATGCCACTTCTGGAAGTAAGATTGGATAAACCAGTCCTTAAATAGGGTTCAACCAGCTTTCATGGACTCTTTCAGGTCTAACTCAATGAAGTGTCCCTCTGAGTTCAGGTAAGTGTAACTGAAGTACAAATGTGCTGTCTTTTCACAAGAATGATGTCAGTCCCAGGGCCATAAATGATTATGTTAAACTCTTAATAATGAAATGCTTGGTTCATTGAATAAACTATATTTGTATGTCCAACTGCTTGAATGATCTTAGATTAGACTTACAGTGTGGCAACAGGCCCTTCGGCCCAACAAGTCCACACCGACCCGCTGAAGCACGACCCACCCATACCCCTACATTTACCCCTTACCTCACACTACAGGCAATTTAGCATGGCCAATTCACCTGACCCGCACATCTTTGTGACTGTGGGAGGAAACCGGAGCACCCGAAGGAAACCCACGCAGACACGGGGCGAACGTGCAAACTCCACACAGTCAGCCGCCTGAGTTGGGAATTGAACCTGGGTCTCAGGCGCTGGGAGGCAGCAGTGCTAACCACTGTGCCACCGTGCCGCCCACAATCTGTTTGTACTAATGGTGAACAAATATTGTTCCAATACCCACTTTGATGAAACTCCGTTTATCCTCATTCAGCAATTTGCAAAATAAAATGTTAACAGGCAGCTTGTTGAATGTTTTAGCATTATCCCCAAACTCAGTTAAAGTTGTGGCCAGTATGTGTGGCGTCTTACCAATTAGGAAAGTAAGTATATAACAAGAACACAATGATGTTAATTGTCTCTTTATGATTTGTATTCACATAATTTAATATGAGTAGAAGCAGAACTTCCCTGTTGTGGAATGAACTCTTATTTACTGTAGAGTGTTCCTTCTGTTACCTTTGGGTAAACGTTCACCTTCTTCCTGTGCAGGAGCCCAGGACACAAAATCCTTCTGGTTGAAATAACTAAGTAATTCTACTTCTGTGAATTTAATATGTTCACTCCTGTAGTCCTGAAGAGGTCCTCTGTGCATTTGCCAAGTCTAGACATAAACTCAGTGACTGAGTTGTTGACCATTCTATGCTCCTTCAGCGCATGATCCTTATTCCTTCAGCAACTGCCTCTCCCCTTCCAGTTTTGCTCTAAAACCTATTTATGCTTACATTTTCTTTTGCTGGATCTCCCGAACAAAATTGTACTGAATATCTATGAAAAAATCGTACTTTAGTCTGGCACTTCATTGGTTGTCCATCCTTGAAGTTTCAAATAGTGAGAAAAATTGTTTCTGCATCTCTTCAGTGACCCAGGTTTCAAAGTCAGTGAGTGCTGGTAGATCACAGCTAAAGATTACCTTGCATGGTGCCAGTCACATTGAAGTAATGCAGTCAATTATCTTTTTCAATAACATTGAATCTGAACACTGTTAAAATGAAAAGGAAGGTTGTATCCTGCCAGCGTGGAAATTCACATTTTAAAAAGATTCTCTTTACCCTCCCAAATCAATGAATTTTAAGGGTAAGTATCCAATCTTAGTCTCTGGACTCAAACGTGGTTGTTGTTTTATAAGTAATTTAATGCATCTTTCCTCTTGTCTTTCTTACAGTTAACTTAGTTGCGATTATGATCCTGTCCCGAGGGAAATGTGGACTATCCATATGCACTACATATTCTCTCATGGCTATGACATCTGCAGATCTTTTGGTCATTTTAACTGATGTCATACTGTCACAGGTGACCCATTATTATTTTCCACGATCTTTTCTGGAAATCACTCCTGTGTGTAGTTTTCTCACTTTTCTAGTTCATGCATCAATAGATTGCTCAGTCTGGTTCACCGTCACTTTCTCCTTTGACCGATTTGTTGCCATTTGTTGCCAGAAGCTGAAAACTAAATATTGTACAAACAGAACTGCAGCTGTGGTTCTAGCATCAACCTGGATTCTGCTCAGTTTAAAAAATATTCCTTTGTATTTTATAATTGGACCCAAAGAAATAATAGACAATGTGCCATGGTTTTGTGATTCAAAAGCAAGCTATTATACTGAGCCAGGATGGGTGGGTTTTGATTGGTTTGCCACAGTTCTAACCCCATTGATTCCATTTGCTTTCATTTTATTGCTCAATGCACTGACAGTCAGACACATTTTGGTAGTCAGTCGAGTCCGTAAGCGTCTGAGAGGGCAGTGCAAAGGAGGAAATCATAAAGACCCAGAGGTGGAGAGCAGACGGAAATCAGGAATTCTACTCTTCACCACCTCAGCCAGCTTCATACTGCTGTGGTCAGTGGCTGTTCTACATTTTTTATACTACAATATTACAGGAACAAATCCTGAACATTATGAGGGTTCATTATATTTCTTTCAGCAGGCTGGATTTATGCTGTTGAGTTTGAGTTGCTGCACCAATACATTTATTTATGGGGTGACTCAGTCGATGTTTAGAGAGCAGTTCATGAATGCACTGAAATATCCATTGTTGTCATTTGTTGAATTCATCAATAAAATAAGGAACTGAGCACAAACTGTACTGTTGTTTCCAGACATTGAATGAAATGTGTAGCTCAATTCCACAAAATGAATGATACCAGGAATTACTAGTATTCCGAAACTTTGAACAAAAGCAGAACAATTGCATGGTTTAGGAAACAGCATGATGTTCTTTAATAATGTTTATACCAATTTGCTTGTGGAAGGACATCGTAACTTTTGCTCTCTGATTCAGCACATCAGTTCAGCTATTTTGTGCTGAAATGGATTTCCCATTCCTTTTATCTCTTGCTAGGTAGATACATCTGAGTTACAGTTCAGAGGGGTAAATCACCAGATACATACAATGTTGAATATGTCTATATAAGGCAAATGTGCAGTTCTTCTGTTATGAAGGACAATTATATTAGACTCCAAATGTCACCTCTATTTCTTTCTCCACAGGCATTCATAGACCTTCTGAGATTTGTCAGCACTTTCATTTTTATAATAGATTATAGGGAAAAGTTTGTTCCATTATTCCATGCTTTTGTCAATGGTCTTTAGAATACTCCAAATCAACCACTTTCTAGATCTTGTCCATACATTTCCAACTTTCTGCTAATGAATTGAAAGTTATGTGTTTCTATCATACTGCAAATGTGTTGCTGGTCAAAGCACAGCAGGCCAGGCAGCATCTCAGGAATAGAGAATTCGACGTTTCGAGCATAAGCCCTTCATCAGGAATAAGAGAGAGAGAGCCAAGCAGGCTAAGATAAAAGGTAGGGAGGAGGGACTAGGGGGAGGGGCGATGGAGGTGGGATAGGTGGAAGGAGGTCAAGGTGAGGGTGATAGGCCGGAGTGGGGTGGGGGCGGAGAGGTCAGGAAGAGGATTGCAGGTTAGGAGGGCGGTGCTGAGTTGAGGGAACCGACTGAGACAAGGTTGGGGGAGGGGAAATGAGGAAACTGGAGAAATCTGAATTCATACCTTGTGGTTGGAGGGTTCCCAGGCGGAAGATGAGGCGCTCCTCCTCCAGCCGTCGTGTAGTTGTGTTCTGCCGGTGGAGGAGTCCAAGGACCTGCATGTCCTCGGTGGAGTGGGAGGGGGAGTTAAAGTGTTGAGCCACGGGGTGATTGGGTTGGTTGGTTCGGGCGGCCCAGAGGTGTTCTCTGAAGCATTCCGCAAGTAAGCGGCCTGTCTCACCAATATAGAGGAGGCCACATCGGGTGCAGCGGATGCAATAGATGATGTGTGTGGAGGTACAGGTGAACTTGTGGCGGATATGGAAGGATCCCTTGGGGCCTTGGAGGGAAGTGAGTGTGGAGGTGTGGGCGCAAGTTTTACATTTCCTGCGGTTGCAGGGGAAGGTGCTGGGGGTGGAGGTTGGGTTGGTGGGGGGTGTGGATCTGACGAGGGAGTCACGAAGGGAGTGGTCCTATCATACCACGTGGCAGTGAGTGCCACTTTGTAACCTCTTGGCTAATGGAACATTCTTCTCCTATTGCTTTGTAGTATCTATTAATCATCATCTTGTAATTCTGGTGCTTCACTTTTGAAAACAAGGGACAAAATACAAACATTTGCAATCTTTTCAGACAGCTGTGAACTCTCTGATGTGCTGTCATCGTGGAAATCTTATTTTCTGCTTTTTCCAGTGGTTCTTTACCTTTGGTTCCCATACTGCAGAAAGCAAAGCTATAAACTCTAATTTACAGCTGACACTGATGTTTTATTATAATATAACTTCAACTCTTTTCTTTTTCAATTTTGCACAGATGCAAATAAATCATGTGTATTTTGATATTTATTGATGACTTAGCTGTTCAGCAAAGTGAAGACTCAAAAGTGTTCCTATCTGCACATGACCTCCCTCCTTCACCTGTTCTGTTTCTGAAAGTCATTATAACTGGTGGCTCTGTCTTCCACACAAATGACCTCAACTCACATTTACAGGTGATAGTTTATCTTCTAGAAACCTGTCCAATCTGAATGGTTGCAGAATTTTGATAGAAGGAAAATTCCTTGAATAATTGGACCATGCTATTTGTTTTAAAATACGTGAACTTAAGTTTTATATCTCCAAATGAACCTTTTAAAAAACCTGAAGCATGAAAGCCAACATTTATATCTTCATGCTGTATCTTGCCTTTGGAAGGCAGTGGTTCTGCTATTAATTGTCGGACGGTGGACTCTTTTCATCACAATGTCATGTTTCTTTTGTCTCTATTGAGATCATAAGACCATTGGGGGAAGGAGAAGAATTAGACAACTTAGCCAATTGATTCTATTCCCTCCTTCAATCAGCTCATGTTTGCAGTGATAATCATTAACCACACAGTTTGCAGTGCTGACCCCATTAACCTTGATCCTTATTAGAAATCTGATTACCTTAAATTTCCATATACTTCATGACCCTGTTCGAAATGAATGGTGCTGAATGTATATTGATTATTTGCAATTAAAAATGCATTTCTTTGCATAATTGGACTATGCCATTGTTACAAAGTATTGGAACTAAAGTTATTGATCTCTAAATGAACCATAAAAAAAAGACACCGAGGGCTCTGCAGCCTTCTACATTAAAGAATTTCACAGATTCACTCTGAGAGAAGTTTGCTTAGAACATAGAACAGAACAGTACAGCACAGAACAGGCCCTTCAGCCCACGATGTTGTGCCAACCATTGATCCTCATGTATGGACCCTCAAATTTCTGTGACCATATGCATGTCCATTAGTCTCTTAAATGTCCCCAATGACCTTGCTTCCACAACTGCTGCTGGCAACGCATTCCACGCTCTCACAACACTCTGTGTAAAGAACCCGCCTCTGACATCCCCTCTATTCTTTCCTCCAACCAGCTTAAAACTATGACCCCCTCCTGTTAGTCATTTCTGCCCTGGGAAATAGTCTCTGGCTATCGACTCTATCTATGCCTCTCATTATTTTGTATACCTCAATTAGGTCCCCTCTCCTCCTCCTTTTCTCCAATGAAAAAAGTCTGATCTCAGTCAAAGATCTTATGATCTTCATAAGATCAACCCTCTAGTCCAGGCAGCATCCTGGTAAATCTCCTCTGAACCCTCTCCAAAGCATCCACAGCTTTCCTATAATAGGGCGCCCAGAACTGGACGCAGTATTCCCAGTGTGGTCTAACTAAAGTTTTATAGAGTTGCAACGAGATCTCATGACTCTTAAACTCAATCCCCCTGTTAATGAAAGCCAAAACACCACATGCTTTCTGAACAACCCTGTCCACTTGAGTGGCCATTTTAAGGGATCTATGTACCTGCACACCAATATCCCTCTGTTGCTCCACAGTGCTAAGAATCTTATCCTTAATCCTGTACTCAGCTTTCAAATTCGACCTTCCAAAATGCATCACCTCGCATTATCCAGGTTGAACTCCATCTGCCACCTCTCAGCCCATCTCTGCATTCTGTCAATATTCCGCTGCAGCCTACAACAGCCCTCTATACTGTCAACACCACCACCAACCTTTGTGTCGTCTGCAAACTTGCTGACCCATCCTTCAATCCCCTCATCCAAGTCATTCATATAAATTACAAACAGTCGAGGCCCAACGACAGATCCCTGTGGAACACCATTCACCACAGACTTCCAGGCAGAATATTTGCCTTCTACTACCACTCGTATCTTCTGTTGGCCAGCCAATTCTGTATCCAGACAGCTAACTTCCCCTGTATTCCATTCCTCCTGATCTTCTGAATGAGACTACCATGGGGAACCTTGTTAAATGCCTTGCTGAAGTCCAGACACACCTCATCCACACCTCTACCCTCATCCAATTTTCTAGTCACATCCTCAAAGAAGTCAACAAGGTGTGTGAGGCATGACCTGCCCCTCACAAAGCCGTGTTGGCTGCATTAAATCAAGCCATGGTCTTCCAGATGGTCATAAATCCTATCCCTCAGAATCCTTTCTAACACCTTGCAGACGACAGATGTGAGACTTGCTCGTCTTTAATTGCCAGGGATTTCCCTATGTCCTTTCTTGAAGAAAGGAATTGCCTCTCTCCAGTCCTCAGGTATGACTCCACTGGAGAGTGAGGATGCAAAGCAATTACATTTCTCATTCCCCAAAGCAGCCGAGGACAAATCTGGTCCGGGTCTGGCGACTTGTCAATCTTAATGTTAGACAAAATTTTCAGCACATCAGCTTCCTCTATTTCTATCCATTCCAGCATGCACGCCTGCTCTTCAAAGGTTTCCTTCACTCCAAAGTTCATTTCTTTCGAAAAGACAGAAGCAAAAAACTCATTTAGCGCTTCCCCTACCTCCTCAGACTCCACACACAAGTTCCCTATGCTATCCCTGATCGGCCCGACTCTTTCTTTGAGCTTTCTCTTATTCCTCACGTAAGTGTAAAATGCCTTTGTGTTCTCCCTAATCCGTTCTGCCAAGCCTTTCTCTTGCCCCCTCCTGCCTCTCCTCAGACCATTTTTGAGCTCCTTCCTCACCTGCCGGTAATCCTCTAGAGCTGAGCTTGACGCTAGCTTCCTCCACCTTATGATTAGAAGCTCCACTGCTCTCGTCATCCAAGGTTCCTTTATCTTACCCCTTCTTGCCTGTCTCAGAGGGATATATTTATTCATCACTTGCAACAACTGTTCCTTAAACAGCCTCCACATGTCTATAGTGCCTTTACCATGGAACAATTGCTCCCGATCCATGTTCCCTAACTCATGTCTAATCGCATCATAGTTTCCTCTTCCCCAATTAAATATCCTTCCATTTTGCCTAATCCTCTCCTTCTCCATAGCTATGTAGAATGTGAGGCAGTTGTGGTCACTATCACCAAAATGCTCTCTCACCACAAGATCTGTTACCTGCCCTGAATCGTTTCCGAACATCAAATCTAGAATGGCCTCCTCCCTTGTCGGCCTGTCAACGTACTGGGTTAGGAAATCCTCCTGAACACACCCTAAAATAAAAGCTCCATTCAAATATTCTTCTCAAAGGAGGTTCCATTCAATATTGCTAAAGTTAAAGTCACCCATTACAACAACCATACTACGTCCACAATTTTCCAAAATCCGCTGACCTATGCTTTCTTCCATCTCCCTGCTGCTATTGGGGGGCCTGTAGTAAACCCCTAATGAGGTGACTGCTCCCTTGCTGTTCCTAAGTTCCACCCATACTGACTCGGTAGACAGATCTTCCTCGACAATGGAAGATTCTGTAGCCGTGATACTCTCTCTGATTAGTAGTGCGACACCCCCTCCTCTTTTTCACCCCTCCCTATTCTTTTTAAATGCTCTAAACCCTGGAATATCCAGCAACCATTCCTGCCCCTGAAAAGCCCATGTATCTGTTATGGCCACAACACCATAGCACCAGGTACTGATCCATTCTCAAAGTTCATCACTTTTGTTCCTGACACTCCTTGCGTTAAAGCAAGCACACTTGAACTGATCCCTTGGTTCCTTCCCTGGAAAATCCTTCCCACTAGCGGGTCTACCTCTTGCTATTGCCTCATCTGCATCAACTCTCACCTTTGGTATACAGCTCAGGTTCCCACCCCCCTGCCATACTAGTTTAAACCCTCTCGAACTACTCGAGCAAACCTTCCACACAAGACATTGTTCCCCTTCCAGTCCTTCTTGTACAGGTCCCACCTTCCCCAGAAGGCATCCCAATTATCTACATATCTGAAGCCCTCCCTCCTACACCAGCTGCGCAGCCACGTGTTAAACTGTGCCCGCTCCCTGTTCCTCACCTCGCTATCTCGTGGCTCCGGTAGTAAATGAGAGAACACTACTCTGTTCGTCCTGCTTTGCAGCTTCCATCCTAACTTCCTGAAATCACTTTTTATATCTTCGATCCTTTTCGTAGCTATATCATTAGTGCCAATATGTAACACGATTTCTGGCTGTTTGCCCTACCCTTTTAGAACGTTATACACCCGATCGGAGACATCCCAGACCCTGGCACCAGGGAGGCAAAATACCTTCCGGAAATCCCGATCCTGACCACAAAATCTCCTGTCGATTCCCCTAACTATCGAGTCCCCTACCACGAGTACTTTTCTATTCTGCCCCCTTCCCTTCTTTACCACAGTGTCTGCTTAGTGCCAGAGAACTGACTGCTCTGGCTTTCCTCTGGTAGGTCATTCCCCCAGCAGTATCCAAAACAGTATACTTATTGGTGAGGGGAATGTCCACAGGGGATCTCTGCACTGTCTGACTGTCCCCTTTCCTCCCCTAACTGTAACCCGTCTATCCTTGTCCTGAGCCTTAGGAGTGACCAACTCCCGGTAACTCCCCTCAAATACCCCCTCAGCCTCCCGAATGATCCGTAGTTCATCCAGCTCCAGCTCCATTTCCCTAACGCGGTTTTCAAGGAGCTGGAGTTGGGTGCACTTCCCGCAGATGTAGCCAGCGGAGACGTGTGCCATGCCTCCCAACTGCCACATTCTGCAGGAGGAGGAAACAACTGCCCTAACATCCATACCCCACTTATCTGAACACCCACTCAGTACTAAAGTAGAAAGCTTAGTTCAAGTTGCTATAAAATTAATAACAAACTTATATTCAATAGAGGAAGTTTAGAATGAACCTTACCTTATTACTAGGTTAGAGGAGGAGGGCGGGTGGGAGACACTACAGTAGTAGAGTCTCAGGTTTAGCCGCCTTGCTGATATATATGGTCACTGCTTTACTTCCCGGCTGCCTTTCTGGTCCTCGTCACTTCCTCCGCTGCTCCCGCTCCTTCTATGAAAGGGAAAACACTGCTGTCTGCTACTGGTAAGTAAGTTTTAAAAAACTGCTTTACCTTAGCTGCAGTCTTTAGGGTTCATCTTACCTCCGTGGCTGCTCGCACTCAAAATGGCCTTTGGCACCGAAGGGTGAGAATTTATACTCACTGCTTTCCTTCCCGACTCCCTCTCTGGTCCTCGTCACTTCCTCCGCTACTCCCGCTCCCTCAGTGAAAGAGAAAACACTGCTGTCCACTACCGGTAAGTAATTTAAAAAAATACTGCTTTACCTTAGCTGCAGTCTACTTGTTTTAAACGTATTTTTTACCCAACCTGCTCAGCAATGTGATGACACACCTTTGAAGCAGGTGGGAGTTGAACCGGGGCCTCCTGGCTCAGAGACAGGGGAGAAGTCCCTCTTCATCTCTGTTTTAAATAGGAAACACCTTGCAGAGATAACACCCACTGACCCGATAATCGCCTGGAATGAGAAATAAAATTTCCACATCTGCCTTGTAATAGACAATAGACAATAGGTGCAGGAGTAGGCCATTCAGCCCTTCGAGCCTGCAGCGCCATTCAATATGATCATGGCTGATCATTCCTAATCAGTGTCCTAAGACTCTGAGAGGTTTCTAAAGGGTAGTCTCTCATTCTTTTCAACTCCAATGTGTATAGGTCCACACCTACTCAACCTTTCCTCATCAGATAGTCTCTTCATAACTGGGTTCAACCCAGTGTTCCTTCCCTGGACTGTCTCCAATGCCAATATGTACTTCCTTACAGAAGGGGCACATAGCATTCCACAATATTCCAATTGTCATCTAATTAGTACCTTGTATAATTATAGTGAGACCGACATATTTTTATACTCCATTTCTTTTCAATAATTGGCCAGTGCTTCTTTGCTTTGTTAGTGCTTGCTGAACATGGATGTTCCCTTGTTTTCTTCATTTAAATAATGTTCATTTTTCCTGTCAAAGTACATGGCGTCATATCTTCCCATATTATATTTTATCTGGAATGCTTTGCCCACTTGTTTAATTTATCTGTGCACTTGCCATCCAATCTATATTTGTTCCATCTGTAACATAATCTCCTTCCTATATTAAATGAAGGTGTTACATTAGAAGCCTGCCAATCATAGAAAATAGAACAGTACATCACAGGAACAGGCTGCATCTGTGCCAACCATGATGCCATGGCAAACAACTCCATCTCTCTGCTCATGGTGTTACCCTTCTTAAACGTTGCTACTATATCTGTTTTTCCAACCTCTCCACGCAGCGTGTTCTAGACACCCTCTGTTTAAAGAACTTGTCTCTCACATCTTACATAAAGTTTCCACGTCTCACTTAAAATGATATCTCTTAGTGGTTGACATTGCTTCCCAGGGGAAAGGACTCTGATTACCCATTCTATCTATGCCTCTCACAATTTTATGTACTTCTATCAGGTCACCCATCAGCCTCTGTCCTCCTGAAAAAAAACAACAAGTTGTGAAACCTGTTCTAGCTGGAACACTGTAATCCAGCTCACTGAGTGATCGTTCCCAGGACTTTTCCTTTTCTTTTTGCAGCCCCTCATTGAAATTTTCAGCTCTTCTTTGAAAGTCTCTCACTGACTGGTCGCTATTTCTTTTTTGTGTAGTTGCATCTTAGATTAGACTTACAGTGTGGAAACAGGCCCTTCGGCCCAACAAGTCCACACCGACCCGCCGAAGCGAAACCCACCCATACCCCTACATTTACCCCTTACCTAACACTACGGGCAATTTAGCATGGCCAATTCACCTGACCCGCACATCTTTGGACTGTGGGAGGAAACCGGAGCACCCGGAGGAAACCCACGCAGACACGGGGAGAATGTGCAAACTCCACACAGTCAGTCGCCTGAGTCGGGAATTGAACCCGGGTCTCTGGCGCTGTGAGGCAGCAGTGCTAACCACTGTGCCACCGTGCCGCCCACGCATCTGGTCCAACTTCTCCAGACCATCCCAAACCAGGCTGAGGCAGGCAAAGGGAAGACTCCCTGTGGTCTCTCTGTTAAAATACCTTTCTAACAGTGTCCTCATACAATTGTTGGTCCGTATTTCGTTCAATTCAAGCTCCAGAGGAGATCCATTGTTAGGTGGGGCTTCTTCAGAGTGAACATGAATGTAACTATAGAAATGTGGGGAAATGTGGGGCGATGCATTTTGGCAGGAATGTAGAGTTGCGTCTAAACTTAAATCAGCCACGATCTTACAGAATGGTGAAGCAAGTTTGAAGGGCCGAATGGCCTCCTCTTGTTTTTTTGTGTGCATATTTGGTAAACGAGTCTCTGGTTAGTTACCTTACAGTTCAAAATTCAATTATACTGACTCTCAGCTGGGTCAGAAAACTACAAACCAATGGAATGTCAGAGGGTCCAATGTAACCAGGACATTGTTGGAACTTTACTGAGAAATAATATCCAAGATAAATACATGCTCCAATTTACTTTTGACAATGTAGAGGAGGTATATGGAGAATTAACACATAAAGGATTGTTGGCAGCTTGAAAATGTAGAAGTGTAGAATATCATTTCTTGTTTGTTTGGCTTCACTGTTGTGAAGTTGAAGGTGTGTACTGTACATTTAAGAGAGAGTGAAAGGTGTTTTAGCAGTGAGAGAATGCAGGCAACTGTCATGTGACTGACTAGCAGCCTCAAAGTGTACTGGAAAATTGAAAATATGTGACAGTTGTGTGTAAACTAGATACCTCAGATGTTTAGACGGCCATTTGAATTTAACTCATTAGTTTATATTATGCCCCAGGATTTGATTTTTACTGTTTTGCCAACATCACACCAATGCAGCGAGCTGATGTTTGGGGTATAAATAAGCAGGCATTTTGAGAATTAGCCAGAGAGAGTGACAACCTGCCCTCTGGAGCAACAACCTGCCATTTAAAACACTCCTTGTCAAAGGTATATTTTTCATATGAAATATCTTTGCAACAAAACACAGATGATGACCCAGGGAGATCCACTGCCAGAGGAAGACAGACACCAGAGACAACAACCGCTGTCTGGTTTTGAAAATTAGGTTGATGTAATTTTAACAAGGGCTTTTATTGGACCAGCATGTTATTATAGTGTGAGAGGCAGATAACAAGGCATTTAAGGGAAAGGAGTTTTAGCTTTGTAAATACTCCCTGTAGTTGTTGTTTAATGTTCACTTTTAGAGTTAAAGAATAAATTGATATTCTTTGAATAGTGGAATTTGAGGAGTTCTCTGTCACTCATACATTAACGGATTACGAGGTAAAGTTTTCTGCGTGGTTGGTTAAATTAACAGAGGGGTTCACTGCCCTTTTGTAACAGGTTTAACATCACACAACACAGGTTTATTTGAAAACACTAGCTTTCAAAGCGCTGCTCCTTCATCAGGTGGTTGTTGTAACAGCACATTGTAATAAACTTTAAAAATATGGACTTACTTTGTCCGAACCACGAGGTTTTTCTGAACCTGTACGCAGTGCATTAAACCTGAAAGGTTAGGGATGCTTGAGGAAAAGGTCTTCATGATATTACAGGAGTTTCAGCTGGGTGAACAAATCGAGATTGTTTCTTCCTTTCTCACTCAAAGGCAATTTTGAAAGAATCTACGTTTGCCATCTCCATGACACTTTGATTCACCTTAAACCCTTACAATGCAGAACAGCATGTTTCCGATTCTAACTTTCAGAGATGTCCTTCATTGGGTTCCCCCAGAATTCTTAACATTTCATTGGTTCCCCTCTGCCTTCATTCCCCAATTAAATGACTTCACCTCAGACAGTGGGTCATTAAGAGCGATAATAAGAAGAACATGAGAACATACAAGAACTAGGAGCAGGAGGAGGCTGTCTGGCCCTTCAATAAGATCACGGCTGATCTTTTCGTGTCTTCAACTCCACTTCCCCATCCTCCCATCATAACCCTTAATTCCTTTACTGTTCAAAAAAATGATCTATCATTGCTTAAAAACATTTACTAAGGAAGCCTCAACTACTTTACTGGACAGGGAATTCTACAGATTCACAACCCTCTGGGTGAAGACATTCCTTCTCTATTCAGTACGAAATCTGCATCTTGTAATTTTGAGGTTATGCCCTCCTGGCCTAGATTCACCCGCCAGTGGAAACATCTTTTCTACTTCTCGCTTATCCATTCGCTTCATATGTTTCTGTGAGATCTCCTCCACCACATTCTTCTAAGTTCCAATGAATATAATCCCAGTCTACTCAGGCTCTCCTCATAAGCCATCCCCCTCAACTCCAGAATCAACCCAGTGCACCTCCTCTGCTCCACTCTTCACCCACATCCTGAATCAAACTCGCTACTACAGCAACGTCTCTTTCCTCAACACCTGCCCTCCTCCTACCTCACTTTCACCTCCTCCCTTCACCCCCTGTAGTGCCTGTTTAGCCTTTACTGAATTTTGAGAAGATTTGTAGCTCAGGTTGAGGTTCTGGATGCAGGTTTTCTCGCTCCGCTGGAAGGTTAATGTTCAGACGTTTTGTCACCATACTTGGTAACAACATCAGTGAGCCTCTGGACGAGGCATTGCTGATATTCCTGCTTTCTATTCAAGCATTTTGGTTTCTTTGGGTTGGTGGTGTCAGTTCCCATGGTGATGTCATGTCATATGGTGATGTCATTTTCTGTTATCCTTTCTCAAGCTCGGTGACCAAAACTGCCCTCACTACTCCAGGTATGGCCTCACCAGCACCCTGTCCAGCTGCAACATAAACTCGCTGCTTTTAAACTCAATTCCTTTAGCAATAAAGTACAACATCCCATTTGCCTTCTTCATTACCTGTTGCCCCTGCAGGCCAGCATTGTTTTGCACAGATAGAAAGTTTATTTCATTTCTGTTCCTGAGTACAGCCTTCATTCACTGATACAGATTCAGTGCTTCCAGACTTGTCTGTGAGACACAACCTGTTTCTGGTGAGTGTCTTCAGTCAGTGAGGGGGAGAGTGGGCCTGTGGGACCTCAGTATGCAGCATTCAACCCGTGGGAGCAGTGCAGTGGGAAAAGCTCCTCTTGTGAATAGCAGGAGTCCATTCGGCACACTGTTCCAGACCAGTCCAAGAGATCCAGGGAATCTGTATTCAAACCTGGAAAACCCATGGATTGAAGAAGGAAGAACAAGAGAACAGGGTCAAGCTGATGAGGTCAGCAGCATTTCTGTCATTAACTCCACGTCACATTTTATTTTCTGCTTCATAACATGACAAACCACACCATAACCACATACTTCCATCCCTCCAGGCAAACTTTAAAATGTGATTCACTTCTCTCAAGTCCCATGAGAGTACATTTCTAACACGACAGGCGGCTCAGTTTGGCACCAGTGCTGTGTACACTCAGGATAACCAGGAGCAGATCAACACAAATCCAACTGGGGAGGGCAGATCTGTTTAAGGGGAGTCAGTGTGGATTAAAAATAAAACAACTGCTTCAGATTAAAAAGAATTGTTGATTAATGAAGGCAAAGCCGTGCAATGTGTTTCACAAATTATTGGATAAGAAGCTGGATGAAAACTAAAGCAATTTTAATCAATGGTTCAGCTTTGCCATGAAGAAGTAATGTGTTAGGACAGAACAATGCTGAGTGATTATAAATTACTGCAACTTGCAGGGAGCAGAAGGGTTTTTTTAACGCAAGATTATGGTATTTCATTCTCGTTTTATTTGCTGTGTACAAATAGTATTCAAATACACAAATAAAATCAACATATGCTTTGATGCCGAGTGTTGATTTGGTGCAGAAAATCAGGATGATATCGGTCAACTGCTTCGGTGCACAGATAGTGTCATAATAATATCACCAGGAGATAGCAGAAAGTGTTGGAGGGAATTTAACAGGCTAAAGGCTGCAGTAACGGAGTTTGGCAGGAAAGATTAAAGAAGGGCACCATCGATCGAAGAGGAGAGTTTGAGGTGTGAACAGGGAAGAGTTACCTTGGTGTTCATGTACATTGGTCTTTTAATGTGACCAGATGTGCTGAAGGGGGAATTAGCAAACATCTCGGATCTTAGATATTACAAATGACGCTTTTACTTGGATTGTTTCTGGTTTCCTCCACTTGAATGACCTTCTGGTGTCAAGGTCAAATCCCTCTTGCCAAGGATGTTGCTCCTGAACTCCTGCTCTCTGAGTCCCCCATCCAGACTTCACTCAATATCACACTCTCCAGTCTCTGGACACTGACCGAATCAGGCAACCACACCCTCGAAGGTGTGACAGGCTCCTGATGCTAATTATCCAGTGAACATTCCCCAACCCGATGGGACATGGTGTCTGTATTCCAGCCTCAAGCTCACAGGTTGTAGCTGTGATACATTTCTCATGCTGCTGGCTTTGATATGCTCCATTGACTTGGTTATTTTTCTCAAATGAATTTATATTTACATTTGTTTTCACCATTTAAAAAAAATACGCTCATTGCTAAATTAATATAAAGTTTACGATAAATTGCACCCAGTTGACAAGATTCATCTGCTCTGAACAGAGGGGATCCATCAGGCACAGTTTTAGAGGAGCTGTTCCTTTAAGGAAATAAGGCCAATTCCATTTTTACCCCCTGGGGAGATCTTGTCAAATCTTCCTGAAATGTGGGAATCTCCGGTCTAAAACTGTACATTTCAAACTAATAACAGACACAAACAAAAACAGGATTTGCCCAAAAGTTTGGATTCTCTTGTCCAGTTCTTCTTTCTCCCTGTAAAACCTTTCCTTATTCAGACAAACTGCCTCTCTTTGAAGATTGAGGGTGGTGGTCGACTAGACATTGTGCTACCTTCACCTCCAAGGTGATTGTCCAAATGTCAACACGGCAGATGGTGAA
Source organism: Hemiscyllium ocellatum (assembly GCF_020745735.1). Taxonomy (NCBI): domain Eukaryota; kingdom Metazoa; phylum Chordata; class Chondrichthyes; order Orectolobiformes; family Hemiscylliidae; genus Hemiscyllium; species Hemiscyllium ocellatum. The sequence continues at coordinate 14,015,320 of NC_083438.1, forward strand.
ATGTAAATTGAAAATAAAAACCCTGCAATAAAAAAAAACCTAACCGTACAACAACTCTGAACTGTCTGGAATGTCCATCTGGGTCATGAATGTTCCTCTGGGAAGGCAAACTGCCTTTTTCACTTGGTCTTGGCTCTATGTGACTCCAGACCCACAGCAATGTGTGGCGGACTCTGACCTGCCCTTTAGGTGATTAGTGGTTGACAGTGAATGGTGCAACATGCCACACCCACCACATGGGAGTGGGAGGGATACATTCTTGGCAGTGTGGACGTGCAGAGGGATCTTGGAGTCCATGTACATAGATCCCTGAAGGTTGCCTCCTAGGTGGGTGTTGCTGTTGAGAAGGCATACCTTGTGTTAGGTTTCATTGGTAGAGGGATTGTGTTCCGGAGCCGCAATATCATGCTGCAACTATACAAAACACTAGTGCAGCCACACTTGGAATATTGTGTATAGTTCTGTTCACCCCATTACAGGAAGGATGTGGAAGCATTGGAAAAGGTGCAGAGGGGATTTACCAGGATGTTGCCTGGTCTGGAGAGAAGGTCTTATGAGGAAAGGCTGAGAGACTTGGGTCTGTTCTCATTGGAGAGTAGAAGGCTAAGGAGGGATTTGATAGAGGCATACAAGATGATCAGAGGATTAGACAGGGTAGACAGTGAAAATCTTTTTTCCTTGGATGATGACGACAGATTGTACGAGGGTTTAGCTACAAATTAAGCAGTGATAGATTTAAGACAGATGTCAGAGGCAGATTCTTCACTCAGAGAGTGATAAGGCCTGCCAATGTAGTTAACTCAGCCACATTAGGGAGATGTAAACAATCCTTAGATAAGCACATGGATGACTTTGGGATAGTGTAGGGGGACGAGCTGAGAAGAGTTCACAGATCAGCGCCACGTCGAGGGCAGAAGGGCCTGTTCTGTGCTGTATTGTTCTATGTTCTACATTCTCAAACAGCCCCAGCCTATTCAGCCTCTCCCTATAGCTTAAATCCTCCAACCCTGGTAACAAAAAGATTTCCAAAAGGCTGGAAAAATTTGAATGAACCATGTTACGTTCTTTTGTATTGCGGGGAGACCATAATTGAACGTATTATTGCAAAAGTGGTTTAACCAATGCACTGTACAGCTACAACATGGCCTCCCAACTCTGATACTCAAGGTCTGACCAATAAGGACAAACATACCACTAACCTTTCTCATTACCTTGTTCACCTGCAACTCCACTTGATGTGGATGTTGCTAATCAATTTAACTGTTCCAATTCATAAATAGGTGGACATTGCAGGGTGTGCGCTCTAATAGGTACAGGTCTACGAGGCGTATGAGAACTCTTACTCAATTTAGGTGTAGTAGGGCACTTTTGCTTTCTCAAGTCCACATACCAACAACAACTACAATGACTTGCCAGCCAAGGTCCTGAAGAAAATATTAATCATTTGGCTAAGGCTTGACTTTATTTTGGTGTTTTGCTATGGGCTGACCTTGAGTCCCTCGGTTCAGCACATGCCCCTATTGTGACTATGCAATTGACTTCACACAAGTGGTGTTCTGCAAGTTCAGTCGAATTAGCGAGGGTATCCACTTCCAGAATACCCTTCAACTCATTTACAACACTTGTCACGTTTCCCAATCATTCATGTCAGTTGTAGTGCTTTGTTTGAAGATCCAGTTGGCCTTCAGCTGGAAGGTGCTTTTGCATGTTTACATCATTAATCCCACAGGCCAACCAGTCTCACAGCATCTCATCTGGGATTAAGGTGAAGTCATCTTAACTGAGTCAAAGATCCCAATACAGTTTAAATTTAGTTGTGTTCTTTCTTAATTGTGTTTGATGGTGATGGAATATGACGTACTGTCCAGAATCTAAAAGTATGGTGCTGGAGAAGCACAGCCAGTCAGGCAACGTCTGAGGAGCAGGAGAGTTGACGTTTTGATCATGAGCCCTTCAACAATTTCTCCTTCCGATACTCCCACTTCCTCCAGACCAAAGGGGTAGCCATGGGCACCCATGTTGGGCCCCAGCTATGCCTACCTCTTTGTTGGTACCTTTTCCTAACGTTACATCGATGACTGCATCGGCGTCACCTTGTGTTCAAACAAGGAGATTGAACAGTTCATTAACTTCATGAACATCCTCCACCTTGAGCTCACATTCATCTCAGCCACCTCCCTTTACTTCCTGGACTCCTCCATCTCCATTTCCATGGGGAGGTGATGGCCTTGTATAGGGAGGTGATGGCCTCCTGGTATTATCGCAGGAATGTTAATCCACAGACCCAGGCCATGTTCTGGAGAGCCCGGTGTGAATCCTGCCAAGACAGATGGTGGAATTTGAATTCAACAAAAATCTGGAATTAAAAGTTTAATAATGACCATGAATCCATTGTTGATTGTTGGAAAACCCCACCTGGTTCTCTAATGTCCTTCATGGAAGGAAACTGCCATCTTTACCCGGTCTGGCCTCCAGGTGACTCTAGGCCCACAGCAATGTGGCTGGCTTTGAACTGCCCTCTGGGCAATTAGGGATGGGCAATAAATACTGGCCTTGCCAGCGATGTCCTCATTCCATAAACGAATATAAAAAATATTGTGGCGACTAACTCAACACAGACATCTTCAAACCCACCGACTCTCACAGCTACCTGGACTATGCCTCCTCCCATCCTGCCTCCTTTCAAAATGTTATCCCTTATTCCCAAATCCTCTGCCTCCACCGCATCTGTTCCCAGGAGGATCAATTCAACCAAAGAACATTCCAGGTAGTCTCCTTCTTCAAAGACCGCAATTTCCTCTCCAAGTGGTCGGCAATGCCCTCCAGTGCATCTCCTGCAGTTCCCACTCATTTGCCCTTGAACCCCACCCCTCCAGTCACAACAAGGATGGAACGCCCCGGTCCTCAGTCCATCCCACAAACCGTCGGATACAACGCATCAGCCTCAGCCATTCCTATCATCAACAACCAGACCTACCACCAGGGAGATGTTTCTCTCCCCACACCCATTTGCATTCTGCAGACACTATTCCCTCACTACTCTCTTGTTAGTTTCACGCCCCCCTACCATCACTCTTTCCTTTCATTGCACCTTCCCTTGCCACCACAAGAGGTGCAAAACCTGTGTCACACCTCTCCCTCACCTCTATTCAAGGCCCCAAATAATCCTTCCACATCTGACAGAGACTTACCTGTACTTCCACTCACCTCATCTACTGCGTCCATTGCTCTCGACGTGGTCTCCTCTCACAGGGGAGACAGGGCGCCAACTTGTGGAACATCTCTGGGACACATGCACTAAATAAGCCCAGCATCCATTAACTCCCCCTTTAACTCTTTAGCTCCCCCTCCCACTCAGACAAGGGCATGCAAGTCCTGTGTCTCTTCCACCGCCAACCTCCAGCCACTCAACAGGTGGAGGACAAACACCATATCTTCCATATTTGAACCGTCCAACCACACGGGATCAATGTGGATCTCACCAGTTTTCTCATTTCCCCTCCTCTCACTTTATCACAGATCCAGCTCTCCAACTCGGCACTGCCCGAACTGTCCTACCTGTCCAACTGCCTTCCCACCTATATGTTCCACTCTCCACTCTAACCTATCACCATCACACCCCACCTTTACCTACCGATTGCATTCCAAGTTACCTTCCCCCCAGCCCCACCTCCTCCCATTTATCTCTCAACCCCCTCGGGCCAACCCCTCATTCCTGATGAAGAGGTAATGCTCGAAAAGTCGACTCTCCTCCCCCTCGGATTCTGACTGACTGGCTGTGCTTTTCCAACACCACACTTTTCGACTTTGATCTCCACCATTTGCAGTCCTCACATTCTCAGTACTGTCCAGAACGTCTAGGAACAGTCAAGTTTAAAGTAGCAAATCAATATGAATTTCAGCTTTCAATGCCTGACGACAGGCTGGAGAGTGATCAATGGTTCAGTTCTGGAAGGTACTGTTCCTATTGAGTCACAAAAACAGAAAAGATCAGCCATGGAGACTTGTAATCAAGAGAGGTTGTGTCATTAACTTTGTGAGCGAGAATAGACAAACTGGCTGAAGACAATTTTATTTTTTTCAAACATTATTTAATAATATCTGAAATGAGAGACCACAGCCACCAGTTTAAATTCAAAATCTTTCTTCAAATGCAGAAGATGACAGTCAGATACCTTAAAATGATGCTTTCCTTAAAATAAAATAGTTCATTGGAAATGGATGCTGCCTCTAAGACCAACATTTATTGCCCATCAGTAATTGAACATAGGCCATTCCTTTCGGTCTGGAGTCACATGTCGGTCAGAACAAGTTGTTTGTTTATTTTTCCTCAAACTGCAATGATGAATCAAATGCGATTTTGCTAAAAATCAATAGTCCTTACACAATACCCAATAATGCATAGGGATATATAGCATGGAAACAGACCAAATATCCCAACCCAATCTAGTCACACCTGGCAGCACCCAGCCTATATCCCTTCAAACCTTTCCTATTCATATACACATCCAAATACCTCTTAAATGTTGTAATTGTACCAGCGTCCACCTCATCCTCTGGCAGCTCATTCCATACATGTACAACCCTCTGCGTGAATAAAATTCCCCTTAGATCTGTTCTATACCTTTCCCCTCTCACCTTAAACCTATCTCCTCTAGTTCTGGACTCCCGACCCCAGGGTAAAGACTTTGTCTATTTATCCTACCCATGCCCCTCATAATTTTGTAAACCTCCAAAAGGTCACCCCTCAGCCTCCGACGCTCCAGGGAAAACAGCCCCAGCCAGTTCAGCCTCTCCTTATAGCACAAATCCTCCAACCCTGGCAACATCCTTGTAAATCTTTTCTAAACGCTTTCAAGTTTCACAACATCTTTCCGATAGGAATGGGACTAGAAGAGCATGCAAATTTCCAAGAGTGGCCTAGCCAATGTCCTGTACAGCCAAAACATGACTTCCCAACTCCTCCGCTCAATACTCTGACGAATAAAGAAAAGTATACCAAACGCCTTCTTCACTATCCTATCTACCTGCAACTCCACTTTCAAGGAGCTATGAACCTGCACTCCAAGGTCTCTTTGTTCAGAAACACTCCCGAGGACCTTACCATTAAGTGTATAAGTCCTGCTAAGATTTGCTTTCACAAAATGTAGCACCTTGCATTTATCTGAATTAAACTCCATCTGCCACCTCTCAGCCCAATGGCCCATCTGGTCAAGATCCTGTTGCAATCCTCTTCGCTGTCCACTACACCTCTAATTTTGGTGTCATCTGCAAACTTACTAACTGTACCTCTTATGCTCACATCCAAATAATGTCACTTTTCATTCTGTATTTTTGGGCAGACAGACGTGGAGAGAGTTTAATGGACATTCAAAATGTGACATGTGTAAAACAAATTACTCAGCAAATATCAGCCACTAAAACCAACATAAAATCAGGAAATCATTTATCAAAATATACAGAACGTGGAAGTTTCGAAAATAAAACATGAGCGCAGCAAAATAAGAACTTATGCACATGACATGAGGAGTGCCATTTATGTTGCTAAAATATAATGTGCAAGGTTTGTGAAGGTTTGAGGGTTAGGGTGCAGGTTTGCTCGCTGAGCTGTAGGTTTGATATCCAGACGTTTCATTACCTGGCTAGGTAACATCATCAGTGGCAACCTCCAAGTAAAGCAAGCTGTGTCTCCTGCTTTCTATTTATACCTTTCCCCTGGATGGGGTCCTGAGGTTTGTGGTGATGTCATTTTCTGTTCGATTTCTGAGGGGTTGATAGATGACATCTAGATCTATGTGTTTGTTTATGACGTTGTGGTTGGAGTGCCAGGCCTCTAGGAATTCTCTGGCATGTCTTTGCTTAAGCCTATCCCAGGATAGATGTGTTGTCCCAGTCGAAATTGTGTTTTTTTTAATCATCCGTGTGTAGGGCTACGAGGGAGAGAGGGTCATGTCTTTTTGTGGCTAGCTGGTGTTCGTGTACCCTGGTGGCTAACTTTCTTCCTGTTTGTCCTACGCAGTGTTTTTGGCAGTCCTTGCATGGAATTTTGTAGATAACGTTGGTTTTGTCCTAGGGTTGTACTGGGTCTTTTAAGTTTGTCAGTTTTTGTTTGAGAGTGTTGGTGGGTTTGTGTGCTATTAGGATTCTGAGGGGTCTTAGTAGTCTGGCTGTCATTTCTGAGATTTCTTTGATGTATGTTAAGGTGGTTAGAGTTTCTGGCTGTGTTTGGTCTGCTTGTCGTGGTTTGTTCTTGAGGAATCTGCGCACTGTATTTTTTGAGTATCCGTTCTTCTTGAATATGTTGTATAGATGGTTTTCCTCTGTTTTCCGAAGTTCGTCACTGCTGCAGTGTGTGGTGGCTCGTTAGAATATTGTTCTGATACAGCTTTGTTTATGTGAGTTGGGATGGTTGCTGGTGTAGCTAAGCAGCGGACCCAGATTTTTGGTTTGATGGTTGGTAGGGTTGTTTGTTCTAGTCTTTGCATTACCGCATCTGCTATGAATCCTGATAGATGACACCTTTGTCATCACAAAACGAAACAAGATAGAAGAGACATTTAACATCAGCAACAACTCCCTCACAGGCATAAAGTTCACCAAGAAGGAAGAAACTGACAACAAACTCGCATTCCTGGATGTCACAGTCGAAAGAAAGGACAACGGAGAACTACAAACATGCGTATACAGAAAACCAACACTGATCAAATACTTAACTACACCAGCAACCATCCCAACACACACAAACAAAGCTGTATCTGAACACTATTCCAACGAGCCACCACACACTGCAGCACAGACCACCTTCAGAAAACAGAGGAGAACCAGCTATACAACGTATTCAAGAAGGACGGATACTCAAAAAAAAAGTGTGCAGATTCCTCAAGAACAAACCACGATAAGCAGACCAAACACTGACAGAAACTCTAACCACCTTATCACACATTAAACAATTTTCAGAAATGACTGCCAGGCTAGGAAGACACCTTGTCATCCTTGTCGCCCCTATCCTTCATTTTCACAGTATCATACTGGTCGTGAAGACAAATTAACTGGATGAAAAAGATTCCTGTAAGCCAGAGGTAAAGTTAAACTCAACTAGTGCACCCGGTCTACGTTCTCCAGTTCCTGCATAATGTTTCCTTCCTCGGTCACCTCCTGGCTGTTGACAGGTCTGTTGTAGTATGAAGTCAACATGATTGTATCCTTCCCTCCCTGAGCTCAAACCATATGGCTTTGTGGGTGAGCCTTCCAAGGGTCTTGCCTCAGTAAAGTTCTGATATTCTCCATTATCAGGAGCACAGTTCCCCCATCTGTTAACATCCCGAACTCGCTTGAAACCATCTAAATCTTGGAATGTTAAGATGTCAGTGTTGTCCCTCTTGCAACCAAGTCTCTGTCGTAGCTACAGCATCATAGTTTAATATATGAATCCAAACTCTAAACTCATTTGCTTTACCTGCCATCCTCTTCACATTCAAACAAATACAGCTCAGACCAACAATCCTGATTTATTCAGTTGCTCTCCATGTCTGTTCTTCCACTGAACCTCATTGGCCTTAATCTCTGCCTCTTCCGAAGTCATTTCATTCACTGACTACTGCTCTCATTCCTGACTCCCTGCCACATCAGTTTAAACTCTCCTGAGTGACACTGGAAACCTTCCCTGTCAGTATATTGGTGTCCCTCCAGTTTAGTTGTAACCTTTCCTTCTTGTACAGAGCCCACCAGCCCAGGGAGACATTCCAAAGATCCATGTACCTGAAGCCCTCCCACTATTACCAGCTCCTTAGGCACTAATTTAACTGTACTATTCCTCATCTCAATGGCATATGGCACAGGAAGTAATCCCAAATTACAACACCAGAGATCCTGCTTTTCAACTTCCTACCTACCTTCCTGAACACCCTTTACAGAACCTGATCTCTCTTTCTGCCGATGGTGTCAGTACCAACATAGACTGCAACCTCTGCTCACCCTCCACCTTCAGAATATCCTGTTCCTGCTCAGAGACATCCTTGACCTTGGCAACAGGAAGGCAGCACATCAGTCAGGAGCCCTGCTTACAGCTCAGAAATGCCTGTCTGGGCCTGATTATACAGTCTGTTACCAATACAGCTCACCTACACACCGACCCTCCCTGCTGTACAACAGAGCTGGTATGGTGTCATTACATTGACTGCTGCTGCTGCTGCTTTCCACTGAGAGGCCGTTCCCAACCCCCACCCCTCCCAAAACATAAACAGTGTACCTGTTTATGAGGGGGATTGCCACAGGGTCTCCTGCACTGCCTGCTAACGCTTACTCATCTTCCTGGTGGTCACCGTATTCCTCTCTGTCTGTGTAGCCCTTCCTGGTGATGTGACCAGCTTGGTAAACGTGGTATCCATGACTTCCTCAGTCTCATGGATGCTCCATAATGTGTCCATCCGTAGCTTCAGGAGCTCCATGCTGCAGATCAGGAGTTGCAGCTGATCAGACTGCCTGCAAATCTACTCACTATAGACACTGGAAGTGGCCCTGACTTCCCACATATTGTAAGGGGAGGATTCCATGGGGATGAATTCTCCTGCCATTGTGAATATTATCAACTAAATCTACCTTATCAACTCCAGACAATAAGGCAGGAACTGATTGTACAACCTTACCCACTTGTCATCAAACTCAAGGCCTCTCACTCAAAAGGCAAACAGTCTTTCATTTGACCTGTTACTCAGATAAAAGATGTGTTCAAACTTTCAGTCCGCATTCAGTGTGTGTTACAGGTACTTAAATAGGCTGGTAATCCGCAAATTATTCCCTTAACCTCAAAATGAAGAAACTGATTTCCAAGAATAGAAAATCAATATGGTTTAACAGGCCCCGATCTGGTTCCTCAGTTAACACAGGATCTTTTCAGTTCCCATAGAAACATAAATAACATTTAACAACATTCCCTCCACACCCCTTGATGCTTTTAATAATTTAAACACATATCTATCTCTTTCTGGAATGTTCTCAGTGAGTGTCTTTAAGACAGAGACAGATCGGTTCTTGATTGGTAAGGGGATCAAAGGTTACAGGAGAAGGCAGAAGAATGTGTTTGAGAAACAGAGCAGCCATGTTTGAATGATAGGGCAGACTCTCTGGGCAAAATGACCTCATTCTGGTCCTATATTTTATGGTCTTATGTCGGCCTGACCAAGTCAGGATGGCAGATTTCCTTCCCTGAAGAACATTGGTGAATCAGAGTGTTCAATCCATCAGGACAAATCATTTTCAGAAAATGTTGATCTCAAGGAGATTCAAGATGGCAGCAATGTGAACAGTCTGCTGTGTTGGGTTCTGTACCATACCCCAGGCAAGTAGCCCAGGCAAGGTGGGCTCCTAATCCCTCCCCCCCATCCCCCAAGTTAGTCACCCCTGAGGAACGTTTGCAGCATAAAGTAGGTAGAGGAGCTGAAGCCCCTTTAAATATGGGTTTGGAAGATTTGGAGATGATATGAAGCTATCTAAGGGAAAGGGAGCGAGGGGACTGCAGCAGGCATACCACACTGTGTTGGGTATACCAGCAGCCGTTACCTCATCTCCCTTGGCAGTGCCCTTGGGTTCAGTGGAGCAACAGAATTTGCTAATGGAGATTGCAAAACTCCGTCGAAAACTGAGGGAGCGCTGGAACCAGTTGCTGCCATGCTTACAGATCATGAACAGGAGATCCAGGCTTTGGGTCAGCGCATGGAGGTGGTGCAGCAGAGGACCGTACCCTCAGAGGCTGGTCTTATGTTGGCTAGACCAGGTAAGGACGGCAGATCTTACCTGGAAAGGTCCGAGGGGCAGGTCCGAACGTTGGAAGGTCAGGTTCGGGCCTGCAGGAACAAGGAGACGGCCACTAAAATCGAGGTCAGTGAACAAAATCAGTGTATCTTGGATTTACCTGAGCATGAAGAAGGTGAAAACCTTTCTGATTTAGGCGAGAGGTGGCTTTCTGGAGTTGCTGGGACTGGAGATCGAGTCAGGGCCGGGTGAGTGTGGAGCGGGCCTACCGGATCACAATTTCCAGGTCCAGGCCGGCCCAACACTCCCACTCGGTCTGAGTGTAGCTCCAGCATTACAGGGAAAAGCATTTAATAATAGAAACAGCCAGAAGACTGGGAAGAGACCCACAGGCTTTGGCTTATAAAGGTTCAAAAATAAATGTTTTTTCATGACTTTTCTGGGGCCATAGTTAAGGAAAGGAAGACCTTTTATAATGTAAAGAAAAAATAAAAAAATTAAGCAACCAATTCTCTCTGAGGTACCCGGCAATGCTACGTTTCAAATGTGAGGGAAATGTCTACAACTTCAACTCGGCAGATAATGTAAAAGAATTTTTGAACTCGGTGAAATGATAGACTTTGGCCGAGGAGGGAGGAGGAAAAGAGGCATACGGACAATGGCATAATATAACTCTTTTGTATCTTCTCTATCTTTGTTCTTCTCCCTTTTGGTCTCGGAGGTCACAGGTTTGGTACTGTTGTGGAAGAATCACTCAATGTTCGAGAAAAAAAAATACCAGGAGACTCAGAAAATCCTTCATGAAATTAAACTTTAATCTTGCAAAACCAAAGCTGTGGGAGCCAGCAAAATGTCTTCCCTGACTCCCCACAATTTCTGTGTTCTCCTCCATTTTGTAGAATTTGTTAGTCCCGTGCTTATCGGATAACATTAGCAGAGTCAATCATGATGGCTTACTTTATCTTTCGATAAAAAATCTCACCACAGCGCTGCGCCTGAATCATTCGACGGGGCTGCTCCTATCCATCTGCTAAACCTATCATTGATTCCCAACATATATCGCTTCCTACTCACTGTCTTTATCATGTCCACATCGTAAATCACCAAATGCTTAAATGGCCTCTAAGTTACAGGTATACGTCCTATAGGGTTCACTATCCCCTTCTTGACATCATTCTGGGCACAGACATCACATTGCGACAACCTATAACCCACTGAAGCCTGAACGTAAGGTGTCCAAAAGCCAGCCCTGATTATCTTCCTCCAAGGAGCCGTAACTTCGGTACACTCATCAACCCAATCAGAACTAAAACCAACCATCCCCAAAAATAACATCATCTGTCCAACTGTTGCAAACCTTGGAGCTCGAGTGAAAGCCTTAATCTGATCAGGTGCTATCAACTCCCAACCCTTCAACATCAGCCAACCCAAATACTCAACCTGCTGCTTACAGCAGTGCAGCTGCTGCTGCGGCACCTTATGACCACCACATGCTAACGTTCCCATAGTGCCACACTCACATTGTCATTGACACTCTGAGCAAACTAACAAATCATCAACATACTGGATTAGAGTACTGTTCAATGGCACACCCTCCAAATCCAACTTCAACACCTAAGCGTCGAATGCTTAAATCCCTGCGGCATTCGATTATAAGTGTACTGCCTTCCCCTAAACTTAAAAGCAAATAAATATTGACAGTCTGCTGCCACAGAACACTAAAGATGGCTGAACACAAGTCAGTCCCTGAAAACCAATCTGCTTCCGGCGGTATATTAGTCAGCAGTGTATGTGGATTTAGAATCACTGCTGGCCAATCCTCCACCACCTCATTAACCGCCCTCAAATCATGGACCGCTCTCCATTTAAACTTCTCCGATTTCTAAAACAGACAGCAATGGGGTACTACAGGGGCTGCATGTCTCCCCCAAGGACTCCTGCTGCCAGCAGTCCTTTGATCATTGCTGTTATTCTCTCCTCTGCCCGAGTTTCACAGGATATTGTGATCTCCTCAGTAAATGTGCCTCCTGCTGTAAACGTAATTCCACTGAATTTGTTGACTTCACTCCCCCCACATCTGCATCATGAAGTGACAATAAGCTAACTGGCAATGCATCCAGCCAATAATCAAATTGATGGTCACGTCCTCCGGCTAGCATTGGCAAACTCCATCAGGAAACCACCTCAACCTCCTTGGGGTTCCCCAACATATCAATACAAGCCGCTATTCGAACACAGTTACCATCGCCAGATGTCCAGGCCCCTGGTGTCATCATTTGCCACTTATTCATCATTTCTACATGCTTTGTCATGGTCCTAGATCCTTGGACTGATGGCCCTAGATTACTAACACTCACTTGGGGCCAAGTCCCTGGCACACTGTACCGTTTCTTTAAAAAAGTTATCTTGTCTTATCTGCAATGCTGCTCCCTGCTTCCTCGATCACTATAGCTTCACTCTGTAAATGTGGTGGGGTGACAATCTCACACTGTCACTGCTCCTCCAACACCTTACTCTGATTCTCATCAAAGATCACTGTATAATACAGCTCAGACTTGGGGAGCGCAGCCAAAGGCAGTAACGCTAAAGCATCTGGCCTCCATTTCTCCCAAGTTACCCAAACATAACCACCTGTCTCCCTTATCCAATATACATTAAACACCCCTGCTTCCTGCAACACCAGCTGAGAACTCACTCCATCTACACTCAATCCCATTTGAGTACATTCCAATACGAATTCTAACTTCAGTAAAGCATCCCCAGCCAGCAAATTAATTGGCATCTCCTCAGAGATTAATAAAGGCAATATTACAGTTTTACTATCCATGTGTAGGCTTACTGGAGCTATAAACCTTGTCAACTGTGGCTTATCTGAGAACCCTACAGTCTTAATAAATTTACCAGACATGGGAAGGTTGGAGGCATATTGCAGTTGAATGCAAGTATACGTAGCTCCAGTATCAAACATCATAGGCAGCAAAATTCCTTCTGCATGAACCTCCATAGTAGGTTCCTGTTCAGTACTCCATATTATCATAGGATACTGCTCCTTTCCATCTAGGTTCCCTGGTCACCCCGAACACATCCCACACAGATTCACAGGCCCCGTCGGGCCGGTAGGGAGTTGGACGTTCCTGGCTCATAGGTCTGCCCTGGGGCGAGGAGGGCCAGGGCCAATATGTGCAATGTCTCCCCAAATGGCCTGGTTAATAACACTCCCAACACACTACATCTGATCCTCTCTGAATCAGACCCCCATCATCACCTTTGCCCCACCCCCCACCTCCTCGTCCCTGTCCTTGGAGACAACAGTGCTAACTAGGCTGTTGGTAAATTTTATTTTGCCCTTGGTATAGTACTTGTGGAAAAGTCCCTCCAAAAATAGTTATCATTGGCCTGGGGTTGTCTGGCCCTTGCCAGGTGGTGGTAGAGGGTTCTCCCTGGACTGGCATGGTGTTCAGTGCATTGGCATCGATCAACCCAGATGTCACAGGCAACATCACCTTCGCTTTTCAAGATGGTCAAGCTGCAGCAATGTCAACTTTCTTTGCCCCTCCTCCTGCTGTTCAGCCTCTTTTTGTCTATCCAGGATCTTTCAACTGCATGGACGCAATGACCTCGGACTTCCTGGCAGGCCATGGATGTTAGACCCACTACCTTCTCTATCTTAGATTTGACTTCAGGGACATCACCTCGACAGGATCAGTCCGGAACCTTGTGTTAACAGTTGACTGCCTTCCACAACTTGTTTTGTTACAATCCTCCACCTTTTCAATTGGCTTCCCACATAAGCTCGGAGAAAGTGAGGTCTGCAGATGCTGGAGATCAGAGCTGAAAATGTGTTGCTGGAAAAGCGCAGCAGGTCAGGCAGCATCCAAGGAGCAGGAGAATAGTTGTTTCAGGCACGAGCACTTCTTCAGGAATGAGGAAAGTGTACCAAGCAGGCTAAGATAAAAGGTAGGGAGGAGGGACTTGGGGGACGGGCGTTGGAAATTCATTAGGTGGAAGGAGGTCAAGGTGAGGATGATATGCCAGAGTGGGGGTGGGGGCGGAGAGGTCAGGAAGAAGATTGCAGGTTAGGAAGTTGGTGCTGAGATCGAGGGTTGGGACTGAGACAAGTTGCGGGGAGGGGAAATGAGGAAACTGGAGGAATCTGAGCTCATCCCTTGTGGTTGGAGGGTCCCTAGGCGGTTCATAGGGTTCATAAACTGCTGGGATTTCAGTATATCTTAGAGGACTCCCCTCTCAAGGTATCAGGATCAATCTAAGGTGGGGAACAGTCTAAGGGCCTGCTGCACCCTTTGTCTTACTCGATCAAACCCAGCACCGTCAATTATCAGATTATTCACCACATTCTTCAAGCGAGTTCGATCCATTATCTCTCTTCATGTCGGGAGTTCCACCAACTGCTTTAACAGTGCCTTCAAATCCCTCATAGCCAACAACCGTCCTGTGGTTTTGTTTTCAAAGGCTTCAATCCACTTTCCTGCTCCATCATGTAAACTGGGCAACACATTTCTCAGCCTTTCCAGATCCTGAGTTTCCCAAGGAATGGATAGCAGCTGTCTCACCGCCCCGCCCACCCCCCTCCTTTATATAAATAATGGCACCATCTTCCCCTGTGGGAGCTTCTTTTCCTTATTAAAACTGCTACATTGTGATTCCTCATCAGATTCCAAATCTAACCTAACTTGTATTTTCTCCCTGCCTGTTACGGCCTCCTCTACTCCCCTCCTACCATCTCACTCTGCCTGTCCCTGCACACCTTTCCTGATATAACTTCGATGTGCCTCCAAGTCTCTTTGTTCTCTTTACATACATAATGTCTGAATTTCACCTCACAATCTCTCTTTGTTCCAGTTGTAAAGCTCCAACTTCTGTTTGCCACCTTGCCTGTCCTGCCTCTCATTTTATTTTGAACACATTCTGTTCTGGTCAGTTTAATCCAAATACATTTCCCCCTTAGTATGCGTTACATTCTCTTCACCTTAATTGTGGTGGGGAGGTGGGTAACATGGAGAGAGTTGCCCCAAGTCTTCCAACCTGGGATATATAGATGTAGACCCCTGCCGCGCCCCCATACTGGAGGACTCTTTGTTCTGCATCGACCACTTGGAGATTTCCTCTGCCAAAGTCTTTGCTTCCAAAAGTTGCCCGTTCTGCTCTCTGGCACCCCTTGGCCAGTAACCAGGTGTCTGCAAAGTGTTTCTCAATCCTCCCCTACAATTTCAAACAGCCATAAAATTTCTATCTCCTGTTCTCTCTTCAATATTTTCTTTTATGATTTATCCTCAGGTCTGTAATTCTGAATTAAACCTTCAATTTCATCACACGTTTATATCAAAAGTATCATCTTTCAGCCATTTAGTTAATAAATCCTCAGTTCATCTTTCCCATATCCCAGAATTTTTACAAAATTGTTATTTGCAATTGGAAATTTCTTATCCAACATTTCAATTGCATTCCCTATCCATCTTGACATATATTTCAGTCCAGCTAATGTATTATCTCACAGATCACTCTCTTATACCTTACAAGTCTGTCAGCGCCAATTATAAATATTCTGTAACTCTACAACTCGCAATCACCCCTAATCAATCAAACAGTCCATAAACTTCCTCAGTCTCAACTAATTAGTAGAAATAAATAATCTATCCTTGGTCAGTCTGCCGAAACTATCCTAGGACTGCATCTGCAGGATGCACTAATCATTGATGGTAATTCGAAACAAAAACTCTTTTAAAAAGCTCTTAAATTCCTACAGTACAAAATAAAATCTAAACACCCCGAGATCTTGAGCTCCCGGTAAATAAACCACCAACCACTAACCACCAATTCTGCATACAAATCAGATCACAATTGTTAAACTATGAAGTCTCTCTTTCTCTCCCACAGAAACACACAAACAGAACATTCCTGCAATCATCCAGGAGCTCAGCACTGGGGCAAAGTTTCTCTCTCTTTGACTCTCTCTCAGAAACACACACACAAAACTTATCTGCAATCTTGGAGGAGCTCAGCACTGAGCCAACATCTCTCTGTGTCTCTCAGAGCCTTGCCTAAACATTTCTAAAATTACAATCTAATTATCATATAGGGCTTTTCTAAAACTTCGATGTAAAGACTATTCTCCACTATTTTACTTTTAATCATCAACTACCAATCTGCCGGCTTTCAATTTCATATCCACAGAAAAAGTGCTAACACTACACAGCCCTGCCCAAGGAGACCGCCACGCAATCGGCGAAACCCACGTGTGACTCGTGACGCAGTAACCACAGGGACTTACTAACAACACGTGGAATTGTTACTACTGTCACATGGAATTTTTATTACCACCAACAATAAACCAATCCTTACCATTTTCAGTCCGTTTAGGCTCCAATCAATAAAATATAAAATTTAAAATTAATAGCTACATCTTTAAAGACTGGACAGAATCCACAGAAAATTAAATACACCATGTGCAATTTTGCCTCAATCATTTTAATCTATACTGCTAACCACGTTTCCCACCCCCCACTTCCCCGTGCAGTTTTCCTGAACAAAACTTTGCATCTCCTCAAATTTTGATTTACCATCCACCTTCTGGTCCTATGGATCAGAGAGACCAACCAGCAGCTTTCTTTGCACTTCTGTGTCCCAGGAACCTCCCTTATTTGACAGAATATAGTCCAAATTCACAGCAAAATGCTTATTCTTTCTCTGTTTATGAGTGGTCAATCCTTTTATTCTGTCTATCTCAGGGATGTTCTGAGTTCAACTGGGAAGTATTCAGCTGCAGCCTCTTTTCAGAGAAAAAGGTCACTTTCCGGTCCCGTATGCGGTGCCAAATTTGTTGTGGAAGAATTACTCCATATTATGTAAAAGGTCACCAGGAGATGCAGAAAAACCTTCACAAAGCTGGGAGAGCGAGCAAAATGGCTTTCCTGACTCCCCACAATTTCTTTGTTCACCTCCAGATAATACAATTTGTTGATCCTGCGCTTATTGGATAACATTAGCATATTAATCATGCTGGCCTGCTTTATCTTTCTGAACTAATCATCGTCTGCCACACTGTTTCCTTCCACCACATTTAACCTATCACATTACAGCACCATCATCTTCAGCATTAACTAACCTATTACAATGCACTACCATTATCTGTTACTGGAGCCCTGTAACATGATCCCGGGCATATATTGCAACGCTAAGTTAACTATGTTCCTGCCATAATAACTTCCATAGTAGGAAAACATATGACAGCAAGGTTTACGAGGCATTTAGACACAGACATAATCAGGCAGGGAAGTGAGGATACAGTGTATATGTACAGACATGGGATTAATTCAAAGTAGCATCATGATTGGCAGACACTTTGTGGGCTGAATGGCCTCTCCCTGTTCTGTAGTGTTAAATGGTTAAGTTTGTAATGGTGTCAGGATTGAATTGTCCTTGTGGAACCCCAAATGGGTGTCAATGAGGCGACTATCTAGCCTGTGAGTTGAAATAATACATTGCCTTATTAATGTTTCTTATCATATTAAATATCTAATTAGAATTAGTTCCACCAGGACGTTTGACTGTCCAGGGGATACAGGGTGATGGGTGACATTCAGAAGTAAGTCATAACAGCCTGAGAATAAGGGATTGGTTGGTAGAATCAACGTGAATCTAAATTCCTTTAATTAAAGAGTTGCGTTAATCTGAAATTTGACACACGTAAGGGCAAGCAAGCAACATAATATTGAAAAGGACAGAGTGATTATGTTTGCTGTTAGAACTGCACAGATTTCTCACCATTTTATTTTGTTTAAATTTTGATTCAGAGTTGTGAGCTGTGTGCTGAGAGATGGAACGTGACCTTTGGAATGTGAGTAGCAGCTTGTGTTAAGAAAAAAACAAGCAAGATCTATTTTGTTTTTGAGACCAGGCCTTAAAGTTAGTTGCAGGTTGTTTCTTGTAGATTCTTTTACTTTGAAGTGGGAGTGTGTTGAATCAGCGAGCAGGTGTTTGGACACTAAGAAGGAAATGATGTCACCAAGCTGGGAAGGAAACAAATTGATCAGACAAAGGTAGGAGTGGTACTTTGTAAAAACTGTTTTGGTCTGGGGATTTCTGAGAGAAGGATTGGGCTGTTGTTTCTACAGTATAAAGACATAAGAGCACCCTCCCAAATATCCAACTGAAAATTCAGAGAAAAAAACCAAAGCTGTTCACGTTATTACCTTTTCACCTGAAAGGGCGGGAAAAGATGGCAAAGAACAAAGAGAAGTACATCACAGGAACAGGCCTTTCTTCCCTCAAGCCTGTGCCAACCATCATGCTCTATCTAAATTAAAAAATAAACTTTCTGCTCTAATTCAGTCTGTATCCCTCTATTCCCTCCCTATTCATGCAACCATCTAGATAACTCAGATATGTCCTGATGAAGGGCTTATGCCCGAAACGTCGAATTTCCTGTTCCTTGGATGCTGCCTGACCTGCTCTCTCTCAAAAGCTTCCACGTCCTTCTGGTAGTGAGGCAACCAAAACTGCACACAATACTCCAAATGCAGCCTCAGAAGGGTGATATAGATCTGCAACATTGTTTGCCAACCTTTTCACTCCAATGTACTGCCAAGGAAGCACGTCATTTGCCTTCTTAATTCCCTTGGCCATCTGTCTTGCCACTTTACGGAAATGTAGAATTGCCCCCTCAGATCCGTCTCTACGTTGATGTTCCGAAGGATTCTGACATTTACTGAATAATTCACCCTTCAATTTGATCCTCAATAATGCATCACCACACATTTGTTTGGGTTAAACTCCATCCGCCATTTTTGTGCAGAAGTCACTCATCCTTTTGCATTCTTTCACAATTGGCAGTATCAGCACCTCCACCAATTTTCATGTCATCTGTATATTTACTAATCAGAACACCCACATTTTCGTGCAGATCATGTATAGATACCACAAACAACAGAGTTCCGGACAATGATCTCAGTTGAACACGATGAATTACCTGTCTACATTCTGAAAAATCACCTATCCATTGTTACCGTCAGTCTTCTATGATCAAATCAGTTTTGTCTCTATCTGTCCAGCCCACCCCAAATCACAAACAATTTTAGATTTTGTACCAGTCTGCCACGTGGAACTATATCAAATACTCTACTAAAGTCCATATAAACTGTAAACACAATGCTTCCCTCATTAATTACATTTGTCACTTCTTCAAAAAATTCAGATTGTTGACACATGATCTTCCCATAAAAACCATGCGGTCTGTCACTAACTAGCCCGTTTTATTTCAAATGTGTCGATATCTTTCCCCTCAGTATCTTCTCCAAGAGCTTCCCCTCCACAGATGTCAGGATCACCGGCCTATAATTTCCTGGATTATCCCTACGTCCAAGGGAACAATATTGGCTCATCTCCAATTGTCTGGAAACTCATCTGTGGTCAAGGAGGATGTGAAAATATCCGCTCATGCCCAACTATTTCTTCCCATGCCTTTCATAGTAACCTTAGATAGATTCCATTAGGCCCTCAGGATTGACCTCCCTTAATGCAATTTAGGATACCTAAAACCTCCTCCTTCAATACATTGACATTTTCTCGAGTACTCTCGTAATCATCCCTGATCTCAACATCAGTCATGTCCTTCTCAGTGATCACCAACACAAAGTATTCATTGAGAATCTCTCCCACATCCCACAAGCTCAACTTGTCTTCTTTAAGCTTGAGTGGGCTTTGTCTTTTACTTCAAAACATTAATGTTTCATCTTCCCCATTGACGCTGACAGACCTGCTGAGTTTCTTGAGCAATACCTGTTCTTGTTTAAGAGATGATATTTTCCACATTAAGAAAAGGATTCTTTAATTGTGCTTGTCTGTATATCTTCTGTGCGAGAATGTGTGAGAACGGATTTAAGTTTTCCATTTCAGCCGGTTATCTGGTGTCGAGTATCAACTATTCTCAAAGTTTGGGACTGAACATTCCGTTAGTCTGACTAGAAAGCCTTGAGGTTAATTTTTAAGGTACATGGACATTCTCACTTTAATTTATTATGAATACAGACAGAGGGAGGCTGATTTGATTTGGTTCTGAGTCCAAGTGTGGTGAATGTGTCCTGAGAGATGAGAGCTGCATTGCTGAAAGATTGAGTTCAGGTCGAAGATAAACCGTGACCATATGGAATGACAGAGCAGGCTTAAAGTGCAAATAGGTTCTTCATGATTATGTGACATTCTGTCCTGTAAAAACAGCCAAATACTTTCTGCCACTCATCCAAAAGTGAGCTTCAGCTGCACTATTTAAAAATGTAGATTCGAACTGCAAAGTTCCATGAATAGAATAAAACTTGTCTGTTTGTGGAGTCGTGGGATTTTTTTTTCACCCAATGTCATAAACATCAGTGAAAATGTCAGCATGTGTGAGCAAGGTGAAAACAACTTTCAGAAAATGAATGCTACTCATCATGCTATTTTCTGTTTAAGGCAATGTCTTGCATTTTGAAGTATTTCTTAGTCGCCCAAAATATCTTTTAGAAAGAATTCAATAATACTGACGTAATTTGTTCTTTTTCTCTCCATTTCATTGCAATAATCAGGAGGAGAACTGTCCCAGTGGAGACTTACACACCATATAATTGAGGGCTCATTCAGAGATCTCACAACAGAGTATTTTCAGAAGCTATCATTTCCAGACAAACAGAAATCACTTCTGAACACAGAAATGGGATATGCCATTTCTGTAATAATTCAGGTAGAACGTGTTTACTATCCAATTCTTGCGGCGTTTGGAGTCACTGGTGAGCCACTGTCTCATATTACTGCTGTGAATCGGAGTTTACTGCGCGATTATACAATCGTACTTCTGTTATTCTGTATGAGTTTTGCATGGCCATGTCTTCTGGTCTATCGTGTGATATAATAAAGTGCCAAAACTCTGCTATTGCATTGCGGTAATGAAATTAATGAATTAGAAGTCTTTTGTAACCAACTTTTGTGAACTTCCTGGAATATTCCCTCCATTTGCTGTATTGAGATGAGATATTAGCTTAGAAAATGCATGAAATAATGATGGTCAGAAATGGCTTCATCTCGTGAAGCTAAGCTATTTCAGAGTTTGATTCACAAATTGTAGCTTCAATGCCAAATATTGAGATAGTTCATTCTCTTTGTGTTGGATTGAGATAGCATGCCCAAAATAAACCAGTACAGCAATGTATTTATAAGCTACGCCTGTTCTGAAATGTTATTTCCATTACCTAAAATTACTTCACAGATTGACCAATGAATGGAATTCTCTGCTGTCCTTTCCAGATATTTCCCTCTATCTAACTGAGGATAACAACTGCCAACTGGCTGTGAAATTAAACATTTTTATGTCTTTGGTTACCTCACTTTCAAGTGTGTCAATTGGAATGATGCACTGTTTTGTTTATCAGTGTGTCAGACATCATAGGATTGCACTGATGATCATTCATTGTAGAGTTCTGTCTTTTAACATTGTAAATGGATTTCAAAAGAGTGTAATACCTCCTGGAGAGGAATGCTGCCCAATTCTTTCAATTATTTTTATTAATGCAATGATTTCTGGAAATATGAAATATAACAATTTTCCAGTTTTCTCTGAGTGCGATATTTTAGTGAATCATATGAAAATTGTACAAAGTTTACTCACTTCATTGTTTGATATCCTCATTGATGATATAATCACCTAAGAGTGTGCTTTTATGCAAAAAAATCTGTTTTGAATGCTTACTGTACCCGGAGGATTAGGTGTGCCATTCTGCATCCTCTGAAACTATTGGCTGAGGTTTTGCCTGGAAACATTTTTATGTTTGTTTTCCTTTTTCTCTCTTCAAGCTAATATGTTGGTGATTATTATTCTGTCTCGAAGAAATTGTGGCCTTTCCAAATGTGTTTCTTGGTACTTGGTTGCAATGGCAGCAGCCGATTTCCTGGTCCTTATTGCTGAACCAATATTCTACAAGATTGCTCAGATGTATTTCTATGGTTCATTCCTGTTCATTACTCCGGTGTGTAGCTTTATTTCTGTGCTCGTTTTCACATCAACAGAGATTTCCGTTTGGCTCACAGTTGCTTTCACCTTCGATCGGTTTATGGCCATATGTTGTGATAAATTGAAAGCAAAGTATTGTACAAAGAAAACGGCAGCTGTTGTAATAGAGACAGTGACTGTTTTGGGTTGTTTAGTATCTGTCGCCTGGTATTTCAGATTTGAACCTCTGTACACGATTGATAATATTCCCTGGGATTGCATTCCAAAAGCCAGCTTCATCACTTCGTCTTCATGGTCTGGTTTTGTCATCTTTTATTCAATTTTCACTGTTTTTGTGCCATTCTTAATCATGTTACTCCTCAACCTTCTGACTGTCAGACGTATTTTAATAGCAAGTAAAGTCCGCAGGGCACTGCGTGGCCAGCTCAATGGAGAGAATGGCAAGGATCGAGAAATGGAGATGCGAAGAAAATCCATCATATTACTCTTCAGCATATCTGGCAGCTTTATAATGTTATGGGTGACCCAGCTTATATTTTACATTTATCAGCGAATTGTAAAGGCATATTTTTATTCTGTCACAGATCCCCTTTATTACCTGGAATCCATCGCCAATATGCTTCAGCTCCTCAATACCTGCAGCAACACATGTATATATGTCCTGACCCAGAATAAATTCCGAGGGCAGCTGAAGACTGCAGTTAAATACCCTTTTGACCTAATCATGAATTGGCAAAATTTCATGAAAGGCTAAATTATTTAGGTGATCAAACTAAATTCATTACATTACTACATTCCATTCGTGCCCTTCCCCTGTACAATATACACTGGGTGGAAAGTAATGCGGCATAGAACCAACTGACATCTGTTTATGATATTCCCCATGCAGGTTATGCATATCTGTGAAAAACATAACTCAGTGTAAGACTTATTCAGCAGACCCGAATTTGTAGGGAATACCCGCATTTCGCGCCAAATGTATGGCTCTGAAACATTTATCATGTCTTCAAATATGTTCCTGCATGGCAAAAACAGAACTAAAGCAATAATTTTTAGCAAAAACCTGACTGCAAGCCTGTTTATTGATATGGCACACTTGAGACAAATATAAACAAAGACAGTGATGAACAAAGTTTGGAGAACTGCGACAGATCATTGTGCGTGTTAAGAGTATGTGGACATATAAATAAATAAGTCACTGGTAAGCACATTTACTATAACCGTATGTTGTAACTGATAAATACATTTAGGATCATGTGAGAGATATAGAATGCCTGAGTAATAGATTATTAGGGAAACTGTCAATGAAATTTAGAGATATAAGTAAACACCGCTGACAATACCAAACCCACCGGTAAGATGTTTCTAACAAAGAGATGTTTCTATCGGTTAAGAAAGTAGACCATCGTGTTCAGAAAGCTAATGAGGTTACAAAGATTGTGGAGAATGCGGAAATATTTCTAAAACAATTATAGCAGAAATATCAGGTGATCAAAGCATTAAGGAAATGGGTCTGCATTATTGAGAAAGGCAAAGAACAGACAGCTGTCATGGTGCAAGATTGTACAAATCCTATCTGTATTCAGAGCAGTTTTAGATTGTGGTACAACAGTTTAACCAGGAACTCATGGAAAATAATACAGCACAGAGAGCCCTCAAACAGGAACTGTGTGACGGCAGAGGAGGGTTTATAGAGTCAACGACAAAGAGCTTATAGAAAAGCAGGTTAATCTCTGCGTACACTTCAGTTACTGGAATTAGAGGAATTTGGGGAAATGCCGTATTAAAAGTTGGTCAGTTATAGAATGATTGTGAGATCTGTTCAGGAGAAAGCACAGATTTGAGATAACCAAGTGAAGGAGCTATTCGGGATGGTCACGGGGCAGCTGTCCAGCTGTCAGCTTTACACTTGAATAGCTGCAGGTAAACATTTCAGTTGGTCTTGTTATTGAACACACATATGACGATCTGCAGTATCATAAATAGGGAGTTGAATTCTCACTGTCTTACCCCAAGAGACGGAGAGATTTTATGTGGAGAATTAGGATTTATTGAATTGGGAGATGATCCTTGTGAATGAACAGGAAGTGAAGAGACTTCCGAAGTGGTCACTACAATTGGATACGATGGATATGATAGACCTACACAGAGCAGCATGCCCCACTGGACAAAAGGCAGCTGTAACCACCATCCTTGTTCACAAAGATCTTACACACGTCAAAACATTTGCATACAACCTTTCATCACTCAGCGTCCAGAGTTGGATCCAGTTGCAGGAATCAGTTAAATTCAACAATAGTTTGTTGACACCCTGAGAGTACTTGCAAAATGGTTATGGACTAATTCTCAGCTTACTCAGTCCCAAGGTGCCAACAATATCTTGGCAGAGAGCATGATGAGAAACTTAAATCATAGAATCCCTACAGGCCACTTGGCCCCTCAAGTCGACACCAACCCACTGAACATCCCAGCCAGACCCACCACCCCTATCTATCTCAGTAACCTTGCATTTTTCATAGCTAATCCACCAAGCCTGCATTTCCCTGGACACTCTGGGCAATTTAACACGGCCAATCAATCTTTGAACTGTGGAGGGAAACCAGAACACCTTGAGTAAACCCATGCAGACATGGGGAGAATGTGCAAACTCCACAGAGGGAGTATCCTGAAGTTGGAATTGAAACCAGTTTCCTGGCGCTGTGAGGCAGCAGTGCGAACCACTGATCTATCCCACTGCCCCACATTGAGTTTTACTCCATGTTTAAGTTAGCCCTAGGTGTACCTCGTCATGCTGCTGAACATGGACAGAGTGGAAGGTGACTCCAGTCAGGCAGAAGGGGCAGTCAGGGGAGGATATCAGTTACAGCTAAACAAATAACAAAGTTGCGTCAGATATTATCTATCAGCTAATCTCTGATTCCCTCAGAGTATTTTCTACTGCACTCACTCGGTAACTTGTTCCTGGCATCAGGGGCGTGAGGGGAACATGTGACACTGTCAACAGTACGCCTACCAATCCTGGCTCAGGCAAGTCTCAAATACTGTCCGTACTTCAGACACTTCGAGTAGTTTGAGTTCTAAAAACTCTTTACCCAAGTGTATTGTCAGTGATGCAGACAAAGGGAAACAGAATTTGATTCGTGGTTCAACTCAATTATATTCACAACGTGAACACGACTCTGTGAATTATTCCCAAATTCCCACAATATTTACTCTCTAAATAGCTCTATCCATCTGAGAAAGGATATTAGCTGCAATGATCCACATGTTTGAGCTGGGCCATTGGAATCTCCTTCCTCTCCGATCGAGGGCTGTTTCCCTTCCACGAAAGTGGGTCTCCCTGTCAGGGCAGATCTTCTCCTGGGCCTTATTGGGTTGCTTCATGGGTCTTCTCCCAGGAGTCTTGATGTCAGCCTTCACTGAGGGTGTGCCTTCCAGGTGGGTATTTTTATTCCCCTCATCCTGGACCTTCCACAATGTTCCGTGGTCCTTGGCCAATGAGGCCATGAATGAGGTTCCAAGAGCCCTCAGGCACAAAAAGGACACTAAGTTGTTAGACAATCTTCAGGCTGGTTAGAACTGGTTCCACTAAACCTATGTGACCTCTTTGACTTCCATTTCCACTGTTCTCTGTCACCAATACCTGCTGATTGCTGTTTAATTTAATTTGACCAATTTTCTGTTTGGCTTGATTTCTCTGTTTGTCAGCCAATTTAGAATGTTTAATATTAGATTAGATTAGATTCCCTACAGTGTGGAAACAGGCCCTTCGGCCCAACAAGTCCACACCGACCCTCCGAAGAGCAACCCACCGAGACCCATTCCCCTACATTCACCCCCGACTAATGCACCTTACACTATGGGCAATTTAACATGGCCAATTTACCCTAACCTGCATGCTTTGGACTGTGGCAGGAAACCAGAGCACCTGGAGGAAACCCACGCAGACACGGGGAGAATGTGCAAACTCCACACAGACAGTTGCCAAGGCAGGAATTGAACCCGGTTTCCGAGTCTCTGTGACGCAGCAGCGCTAACCACTGAGCCTCAGTGCCGCCCACATCCGTATCATTTTGGTAATGTACCGACCAATTGTGCCCCGTGGTACCTTTACCATACAAAGTTGATACTCAGAATGTCCAGTCACTCCAAGTTAGGTGAAGTTTACCAAAGTTTTGATCTCAATACATGGGAAGTCCAGAAAGGGACCAGGGTTGGAGGACTTGATCTAAAGGGAGAGGTTGAATAGGCTGCGGCTGTTTTCCCTGGAACATCGGAGTCGGACAGGTGACCTGATAGACGTTTACAAAACCATGAAATGAATGTTGAGAGTAAATTGGCAAGGTCTTTTCCCTGGGCTGGGGGAGTCCAGAAGTAGAGCGAATAGGTTTAGAGTGAGAGGGGAAAATTTTTTAAAGGGACCTAAGGTGCAAACTTTGAATGCAGAGGGTGGTGCGTGCACGGAATGAGCTGCCAGAGGAAGTGGTGGAGGCTCGTACAATTACTAAATTTAAAACACATTGGATGGATATATGAATAAGGAAGGGGTTAGAGGGATATGGGCAAAGTGCTGGCAAATGGAACTAGGTTAGGTTAAGGAAACTGGTCGGCATGGGCGAGTTGGACCGAAGGGTCTGTTTCCGTGCTGTACATCAACAGAACATCGAACAAGAACAGTACAGCACAATCCAGGCCCTTCGGCCCTCGATGTTGTGCTGACCATTTAACCTACCTAATTTCAAATGAACTCACACAACCTGCATTGTATCAGCATCAATGTGACTATCCAAGATTTACTGAAATATCCTCAATGTATCTAACTCTTGTCCCACTGCTGGCAGTGCATTTCACAGTCCCATCCCTCTCTGTGTAAATGACCTACCACTGACATTTCCAGAACATTCTCCTCCAATCACATTAATGTTTTTTATATTCAATTGTGGGACTCGTGCATCACTGGCTGGCCAGCATGGATAGCCCATCCCTATTTGCCCTTGAGAAGGTGGTGGTGAGCTGCCTTCTTGAATTGCTGCAGTCCACTTGCTGTGGGATGATCCACAATGCCAGGAAGGCAGGAATTCCAGGATTTTGACTCAACAACGGTGAAGGATCGATGGTATATTTCCAAGGCAGGGTTGTGAATAGCTTGGAGGGGAACTTGCAGCTGGTCGTGTTCCCAAGTACCTGCTGCCCTTGTCCTTCAAGGTGGAAGTGTGAATGGGTTTGAAAGCAGCTGTCTAAGGATCGTTGGTGAATTTCTGCAGTGCCCCTTGTAGATAGTACACACTGCTGCTACAGAGCAGCAGTGGTGGAGGAATTAAATGTTTGTAGATGTGGAGCCAATCAAGCGGGTTGCTTTATCCAGGCTGGTACCAAGCCTCTTGAGTGCTGTTGGAGCTGCACCCATCCAGCCAATTGGGGACTACTTCATCCCACTCCTGACGTGTGCCTCGGAGATGGTGGATAGACTTTGGGGTGTCATGAGGTGAGTTCCTCACCACAGTATCCCTCGCCTCTGACCTGCTCTTGTAACTGGTGTTTAGTCTAGTTCAGTTTCTGATCAGTGTTAAACCCAAGGATGTTGACAGTGGGGGATTCAGTGATAGTAATACTGTTGAATGTCAAGGGCCGGTGGTGAGAGTGTCTCTTACTGGTGACGGTCATTGTCCGGCATTTGTGTGGCCCGGATGTTGCTTGCCACGTGTAGGCCCAAGCCTGGATGTTGTCCAGATCTTGTTGGTTCCTTCACCACCTGTCACATTTTGAGTGGGAGCAGCGGCTGAGTATAAAGAAACCCGGAAGACTACAGCTAAGGTAAGACAGTTTGTTTTAAAATTTCTTACCGATAGCGGGCAGCGGTGTTTTTTTCCCTCTCTCTTCAGAGAAAGAGTGGGAGTTGCAGGGGAAATGATGACGACCAGAGAGGCAGCCGGGAAGGAAAGCAGTGAGTATATATATCAGAAAGGTGGCTAAACCCGAGATTCTACAACTGTAGTATCACCCTCCCACCCACCCTCCTCCTCTAACCTCCTTAACTACTCTTTTTTTTCAGGTAAGGATTTACTATTTCTTTACCAGTGACCGGTTAAAAATTTACTTTGTTTATGTGTTTATTTATATTAATTCATGTTTAGGAAAAGACTATAGCAGAGAGGTATCAGAAAGTATTCTAACTCAAACCTGTAAAAAGTAACAAAGTAATTAATAAGCAGAGATGGCTGGGCAGGTGATGTGCTGTAGCTGGATGATGTGGGAGCTGGCTGATCCCATTGTGAATGGCAGTGACCACATCTGCAGCAAGTGTTGGTTGCTGGAAGAACTTCGGATCAGAGTTGATGATCTGGAATCTGAGCTTCAAACACTGCGCCACATCCGGGAGGGGGAGAGTTACCTGGACGCTTTGTTTCAGGAGGCAGTCACACCTGGGAGATTAAATAATTCACATTCAGCTAGTGATCAGGCACATCAGAGTGTGACGGTAAGTGAGGCAGGTAGGGGGAACCTGAGTTCACGAGTGGAGGAGCCTCAGCCCTTGACCTTGTCCAACAGGTATGAGATTCTTGCTCCCTGTACGGATGAGGAAAAGGGCTCTGGACAGGATGAGCCAGCTGACCATGGCACCCTTGCGCAGAAAGCCAGAGTATGGAGTTAAATGGAAAGATAAGCAACAGGATAGCATATGTGCAGGTGGATCTAAACTCGAGGCAGACTGGGAATGCAGCAAAAAGGAAGGATAACTTAGGACATCTTATGACTTCCAATATCTCTAATGATAAAGTTAGCATTAAGGCACTTTACCTGAATGCTCGTAGCATTCATAACAAAGCAGATGAACTAATGGCACAGATCATAGTGAATGATTATGATGTGGTAGGCATCACAGAAACATGGCTACAGGGGGGTCAGGACTGGCAGTTAAACCTCCAAGGATTTTCAACTTATCGAAAAGGGAGGTGAGCAGAGGGAGTGGGGTTGCCTTGTTAGTTAAGAACAAAATTAGGTCTATGGCATTGAATGACATAGCGTCAGATGATGTGGCGTCTGTCTGGGTAGAGTTGAGGAACCACAAAGGCAAATAAACCATCATTGGAGTTGTGCACAGACCTCCGAACAGTCGTCAGGACCAGGGAGGCAACATGTACCAGGAAATAGAGAAGGCATGTCAGAAAGGCAAGGTCACAGTGATCATGGGAGACTTCAATATGCAGGTGGACTGGATAAATAATGTTGCCAGTGGATCCAAAGAAAGGAAATTCATGGAATGCTTACAGGATGGCCTTTTGCAACAGCTTTTCATGGAGCCCACAAGGGAGCAGGCTATTCTGGACGTAGTGCTTTGTAATGAACCAGACTTTATAAAATATCTTAAAGTAAGGGAACCCTTAGGAAGTAGCGATCATAATATGGTAGAGTTCGGTCTGCAGTTTGAAGGAGAGAAGGAAAAATCGGATGTAATGGTGTTACAGTTAAATAAAGGTAATTATGAGGGCATGAGAGAGGAACTGACAAGAATAGACTGGAAGCAAAGCCTAGCGGGGAAGACAGGAGAGCAAAAATGGCAGGAATTTGTGTGTACAATTGAGGACCACTGTGCAGAGGTTCATCCCCAAGAAAAGAAAGATTATCCGGGGAGGGATTAGACAGCCATGGCTGACAAAGGAAGTCAGGAAATGTATTAAAGAAAAAGAGAGATCCTACAAAGTGGCCAAGAGCAGTGGGAAATCAGAAGATTGGGAAGGCTACAAAAACAAACAGAGGATAACAAAGAGAGTAATAAGGAAGGAGAGGATCAAATATGAAGGTAGGCTAGCCAGTAATATTAGAAATGATAGTAAAAGTTTCTTTCAATACATATGAACAAACGACAGTCAAAAATAGACATTGGGCCACTTCAAACTGATGCTGAAAGCCTAGTGATGGGAGATAATGAAATAGCAGGAGAATTTAACAAGTATTTTGGGTCAGTTTTCACAGTGGAAAACATGAGTAATATCCCAACAATTAAAGGGAGTCGGGGGCTGAGTTGTGTATGGTTGCCATTACAAAAGAGAAAGTGCTAGAAAAGCTGAAAGGTCTTAAAATTGATAAATCTCCTGGCCCCGATGGGATTCATCCTAGAGTTCTGAGAGAGGTGGCTGAGGAAATAGCGGAGGCATTGGTTGAGATCTTTCAAGAGTCACTGGAGTCAGGGAAAGTCCCGGATGATTGGAATCATCCGCTGTTATAAAGGATCAAGACAAAAATGGAAAATTATAGGCCTATTAGCATAACCTTGGTTATTGGTAAAATTTTAGAATCCATCATTGAGGATAAGGTTTCTAAATTCTTGGAAGAGCAGAGTCTTATTAGAACAAGTCAACATGGTTTTAGTAAGGGGAGGTCATGCCTGACAAACCTGTTGGAATTCTTTGAAGAGGTGACAAGTAGGTTAGACCAGGGAAACCCAGTGGATGTGATCTATCTAGACTTCCAAAAGGCCTTTGATAAAGTGCCACACAGGAGGCTGCTGAGCAAGGTGAGGGCCCATAGTGTACGAGGTGAGCTACTGGGATGGATTGAAGATTGGCTGTCTGACAGAAGGCAGAGAGTTGGGATAAAAAGGTTCCTTTTTGGAATGGCAGCTGGTGACAAGTGGTGTCCCGCAGGATTCAGTGTTGGGGCCTCAGCTGTTCACATTATATATTAATGATCTGGATGAAGGGACTGGGGCCATTCTAGAGAAGTTTGCCGATGATACGAAGTTAGGTGGACAGGCAGGTAGCACTGGGGACGTGGGGAGGCTGCAGAAGGATCTAGACAGTTTGGGAGAGTGGTCCAGAAAATGGCTGATGGAATTCAACGTGAGCAAATGCAAGGTCTTGCACTTTGGCAAAAAGAATAAAACACACACTACTTTCTAAACATGAGAAAATTCATAAAGCCAAAGTACAAAGGGATATGGAAGTGCTAGTCGAGGATTCTCTAAAGGTAAACATGCAGGTTGAGTCTGTGATTCAGAAAGAGAATGCAATGTTGTCACTTATCTCAAAAGGGTTGGAATATAAAAGCACTGTTGTGCCACTGAGACTTTATAAAGCTCCAGTTAGGCCCCATTTGGAGTACTGTGTCCAGTTTTGGTCCCCACACCTCAGGAAGGACATACTGGCACTGATACGTGTCCAGCGGAGCTTCACACGGATGATCCCTGGAATGGTTGGTCTAGCATACGAGGAACGTCTGAGGATGCTGGGATTGTATTCATTGGCGTTTAGAAGATTAAGGGGAGACTTAATAGAAACTTAGAAGATAATACATGGCTTGGAAATGGTGGACGATAGGAATTTTTTTCCGTAAGGCGAGGACACTAGGACCCGTGGACACAGCCTTAAAATTAGAGGGGGTCAATTCAGAACAGAATTGCGGAGACATTTCTTCAGCCAGAGAGTGGTGGGCCTGTGGAATTCGTTGCCGCAGAGTGCAGTGGAGGCCGGGACGCTAAATGTCTTCAAGGCAGAGATTGATGGGTTCTTGATGTCTCGAGGAATGAAGCGCTACGGGGAGAATGCGGGTAAGTGGAGTTGAAATGCCCATAAGCCATGATTGAATGGCAGAGTGGACTCGATGGGCCGAATGGCCTTCCTTCCACTCCTATGTCTTATGGTCTTAAACTCCATCCCTTCAGCAATGAAGGACAAAATTCCATTTGCCTTCCTAATTACTTGTTGTACCTGCAGACCAGCTTTCTGCAGTTCCTGCACAAGGACACCCAGGTCCCTCTGCAAATCAGCATGTTGCAGCTTTTTACCATTTAAGTAATAATCCTTTTTACTATTCCTCCTACCAAAACACTTGATTTCACATTTATTTGCATTGTATTCCATCTGCCATACCTTTGCCCACCCACTCAATGTATCCATGTTCCTCTGCAAAGTTTCACAGTCCTCTGCACACTTTGCTCTGTGACTCATCTTAGTGTCATTGTTAAATTTTGACACCGTACATGTGGTCCCAAGTCCAAATAATCTGTATGAATTGTAAATAATGTGGGCTCAACACCAATCCCTCTGGCACACCACTAGGCACTGATTGCCAAGCAGAGTAGCACTCATTTATCCCTACTATTTTCTTCCTGTCAGTTAACCAATCCTCTATTAACACTAATAATCTACCCCGAACACCATGCATCCTTATCTTAGTCAGCAGCCTCATGTGCGGCACCTTGTCAAAAGCCTTTTGGAAATCTCGGTACACCACATCCAAATGGTCCCCATTATGCACCTTGCTTGAAATGTCTTCATGGAATTTCAAAAGATTTGTGAAGCATGACCTGCCCTTCATGTACCCACGCTGCGTCCGTAAATAAGGCAATTTCTTTCAAGATGCCCTGCTATTTTTTCCTTGATAATCGATTCAAGAGTCTTCCGCACTACAGAGGTTTCACTCACTGGTCTATAATTCTCTGTCTTTCGGCTAATTCACGTTTTAAACAGTAGTGTAACATTTTGCTATTTTCCAATTTGTTGGGACTGCCCCAGCAACCAGCGAATTTTGGAAAATTACCGCCAGTCCACCTGCTATTTGTCCCACCATCTCTTTTAGTCCCTGGGATGGACTCCAACAGGGCCAGGAGACAGCTACCTGCTCCTTCTCATCCTCTGAAGGACCAACAATGACTTCAGCCACTCTTCGTCATTATTTATTTGTCGGACGTTTTGCTGTCTTTATATTCTGAGCTAGTTTTTTCTCATGTTCTGTCTGACTTTTCACTATAACTTTTTCTGTGGCTTTAAAATATTCCCAATCTTTGAGATTTCTGTTGTTTTTGGTCACTTTGTATTCTTTCTCTTTCACTTTGACAGCCTGCCTTATTTCCTTGGACACCCATGCCAGAAAACCCCTCCTCTTACCGTCCTTCCTTCTCACTGGAATATACTTCTGTTGAGCATCTTGACAACTTTCTTTGAAGGTCCTCCACTGTTCATCACCTGTCGCACCATGAAGTCTCTGTTCCCAGTCTACTGTAACCAGGTATTCTGTCATAGTCCCCCTTATTCAAGGACAGGATCCTGGTATTGGACTTTATCTTCACACTATCCATTTGTATTTTAAATTCAACCATACTGTGATAGCCCCTTCCAAGAGGACCCCTAACTATGAGGTCATTTATTATTCCTGCTCACTCGTTAGTTCCATTACCTGCTGTTCAAGAAAACGACCATGGATTCAATAAAAGCACTCCTCCTCAAGGCTACCCTAACCGAGGTGGTTCGACCAATCAGATGCAGATTAAAATCCCCCATGATAATAGCCATATCATTTTCGCAGGCATTAGATATTTCCTTGCTTATTTCCTGCCCCAATGTGATGTTAATATGTGGTGGCTGACAGACTATTCTTATCAGTGACTTGTCCCTCTTGGAATTCCTAATTTCCACCCAAAAGGATTCAATCACATGCTCCACAGAACCATTGGTCAGCACTACCCTGATGTCATCCTGGAATATCAAAACTCCCTTGCATTCCTGTCTGTCGTTCCGAATAGTCTGGTATCCCTGGATATTTAATTCCCAGATATGACAATTCTGCAGCCATGTCTCCGAGATGGTGACCAAATCATATTCGTTAACGATGGTTTGTGCCATTGTCTCATCAACCTTGTTACGAATGTTACAGTCATTCGGGTAAAGGGCCTTATGCTCACTTTCTTACCCTCATGATTCACAACATCGCTAATATCTCCTGAGTAATTCTTCATTTTTGCTTCTTTCCTAGTCTGCCATGAACTTAAACCCTCCTGCGTACATGCTAACCTGCTGCTTACCTTGTCATTTATCACTGCACTTCCTGTAGCTTTCCACTTCCCATCCCCCGACTCACAAGTTTAAAGTCTGAGTGAATGTGTTAGCAGGGCATGGTCTTCTCAGACAACAGGGGACAGGCTGATTTCTCAGGGTTTGGTTTATTTATTTATACACATAAATAAATTTATATTAATTTTAATAGATAAATGATATCTATGTGAAAGTAACATCAGGTACCTTCCCCGGCCAGCTAAAACACTTCGCCTCTGATGTTTTGTTCTCCGAAGGATTGGAATCACCTTTTAATCGGGTCCATGGTTTAATGACTCTCCCTGGGATCAGGGATTGCTGAACAAAAGAATTAAGACATCTGTTTATGGTTTGTTCTCCTTCCATTTTTCTGTCGTCATACATCCTGGGAGCAAAGTGATCAGGTGTCTCTGACTGAGCTGTCCTGCTGTTTTATCATCGTACCTGGGAGATACATACACCAAAGCTGGTTTTGTGCAGAAAACAGAGTGAACTTGGGAACATACAACATGAGCTCGGGTCTCCATCCTCCTTCCTGCCCATTGCCCGGGCATAGCCATGTACACAGGGGATGGCATTTTACACATGGGACCTTCCAACCAGAGATCAGAAAACTTTCCGATATTTCTCAGAAGTGAGCTTCGGCTAAATCCTTAATTAACCAATAATTAACGACTGCCTGCTGTCGAAAAGTGCCCGCGGTGTAAGGTTTGTATATTTTAGACAGTGGATCTAACATCTATTAACATTATCTATTATTCCAATCCACCCTCCCCTGTCCTGAGCAGTAAAACTACATGAAGCAATGCCTTATCCTCACATACAGCCCCATCACAGCAAACCTCCCTCATGTCCAGCCTGCTGGGATCAAACCCTCTCATACAGAGACTGTTGTTTGTCCTTGCAGCAGTGGGAAAATGATCCCTGCTCTCATGACTGCCCCCTGCTGCTGGCAGTCCCAATCTGCAGGGACTCGACTAACCTGTTACCCATTTCTCAAGGTTTGGTGTAAGGGCCAGTGAAGGGCGTTTGTGGGTTTTGCCGAATAGAGTCTTGGCTGAAGCTCCGACAATCTTTGGCCCTGATTTTCCACAATTGCAGCAAGAGCTGATTTGACCTCTTGGATTCGATGGTTCCCTCCCTCTCTTTCCTGACAGTCATTGCTTTAATGGGGAATGTTTATTTGGCTGGAACGTCAATCCTCCCCTGACTATCTCTTATGCCTGACAGGAGTCATCTTCCACTCTGTCCACTGTTCAGCAGCATGACTGGGTACACCTCGGGCTAACATAAGGACGGAGTTGATTTAAATGTGGGGCAGCAGGGGCGCTCAGTAGTTAGTGCTGCTGAGGGACTCGGGTTCGATTCCAGCCTCGGGTGACTGACTGTGTGGAGTTTGCATGTTATCCCCATGTCTGTGTGGCTTTCTTTTAGCTGCTCTGGTTTCCCTCCCACAATCCAGTGATGTGCAGGTTTGGTGGGTTAGCCATGGGAAAATACAGGGATAGGTTAGGGAGTGTGTCTGGGTGGGGGCTCTTCAGAGGAATGGTCTGGAATCAATGGGCCAAATGGCCTGCATCCACACTGTAGGGATTCTATGATTTAAATTTCTCATCACGCTCTCTGCCAAGATATTGTTGGCATCTTGGGACTGAGTAAGCTGAGAATTATTCTAAAAACATTTTGCAAGCACTCTCAAGACATCAACAAACTATTGTTGAATTTAACTGATTCCTGCAACTGGATCCAACTCTGGACGCTGAGTGATGAAAGGGTGTATGCAAATATTTTGACGTGTGTAAGATCTTTGTGAACAAGGATGGTGGGTACAGCTGCCTTTTGTCCAGTAGGGCATGCTGCTCTGTGTAGGCCTATCATATCCATCGTATCCAATTGTAGTGACCACTTCGGGAGTCTCTTCACTTCCTGCTCGTTCACAAGGATCATCTTCCAATTCATTAAAAATAATTGTCCACATAAAACCTCTGTATACTTGGTGTAAGACATAGAACATAGCAGAGAATATGGAACATCACAGCGCAGTACAAGCCCTTTGGCCCTCGATATTGGGCCAACCTGTGGAACCAATCTGAAGCTTCTCTATCTACACTATTCCATTTTCATTGATATGTTTATCTAATGTGCATTTAAATACCCTGAAAGTTCGTGAGTCTACTCCAGTTGCAGGCAGGGTGTTCCATGCCTCATTACTCTCTGAGTAAAGAAACTACCTCTGACATCTGTCCTATATCGATCACCGCTCAATTTAAAGGTATGTCCCCTTGTGTTAGCCATCACCATCTGAGGAAAAAGGCGCTCTTTGTCCACCCTCTTTAACCCTCTGATTATTTTATATGTCTCAATTCAGTCACCTCTCAACCTTCTTCTCTCTATTGAAAACAGCCTTTCGTCATAAAACCTTCCCTCCAGATCAGGTAACATCCGAGTAAATCTCCTCTGAACCCTTTCCAAAGCTTCCACATTCTTTCTATAATGTGGTGATCAGAACTGTATGCTATACTCCAAGTGTGGCTGCACAGAGATTTGTACAGCTGCAGCATGACTTAATGTCTCTGAAATCCAACCCCTCTACCAATAAAAGATAACACACTGTATACCTTCTTAACAACCCTATCAACCTGGGTGGCAACTTTCGGGAATCATTGCACATGGACACCGAGATCTCTCTGCTCATCTACACTATCAAGAATCTTATCATTAGACCAGTACTCTTTATTACTATTGTTCCTTCCAAATTGAATCACCTCACACTTTTCTGCATTAAACTCCATTTGCCACCTGTAAGCCCAGCTCTGCAGCTTATCTATATTTCTCTGTAACCTACAACATCCTTCATCACTGTCTAGAACTGTGCCAACCTTAGTGTCATCCACAACTTTATGAATCTATCCTTCTATGCCCTCATCGCGTTCATTTCTGAAAATGACAAACAGCAGTGGGCCCAAAACATATCCTTGCAGTACACCACTAGTAACTGAACTCCAGGATGATCATTTCCCATCAATCACCACACTCTGTCTTTCGTGGGCAGCACAGTGGCACAGTGGTTAGCACTGCTGCTTCACAGTGCCAGAAACCCGGTTCAATTCCCGCCTCAGGCGACTGTCTGTGTGGAGTTTGCACGTTCTCCCCGTGTCTGCATGGGTTTCCTTCCGGGTGCTCCGGTTTCCTCCCATAGTCCAAAGATGTGCGGGTTAGGTGAATTGACCATGCTAAATTGCCCGTAGTGTTAGGTAAGTGGCAAATCTAAGGGTATGGGTTGGTTGCGCTTCAGCGGGTCGATGTGGACTTGTTGGGCCCAAGGGCCTGTTTCCACACTGTAAGTAATCTAATCAATTTCTGATCCACACCACTACGTCACACTCAATCCCATGCCTCTGCATTTAGTGCAACACTAAACATGGGGAACGTTATCAAATGCTTTACTGTACACATATATATACACATCGACCACCTTACACATCCAACTGTTTGGTCACCATCTCATAGAACTCAATAAATTTATTCTATTCTATTCTACTCTCCTTCTGGAACAAGGGGGACAATATTTGTTATCCTCACGACAATGATAACATGAAGATCAAAGCCAAAGACTCAGCAATCTCCTCCCTGGCTTCCCAGAGAACACTTGGATAAATCCCATCCAGCCTAGGGAACTTATCTATTTTCACACTTTCCAGAAATACTAACACCTCCTCCATGTGAAGCTAAATCAAGTCTAGTCCTGAAGCCTGTATCTCAGTATTCTCGTCGATAACATTGTCTTTTTCCAGTGTGAATACTGACAAAATTTATTCACTTGGTGCTTTCCCATCACCTTGGACTCTACGCACACCTTCCCTCTAC
Source organism: Hemiscyllium ocellatum (assembly GCF_020745735.1). NCBI lineage: Eukaryota > Metazoa > Chordata > Chondrichthyes > Orectolobiformes > Hemiscylliidae > Hemiscyllium > Hemiscyllium ocellatum. The sequence goes on from NC_083438.1 coordinate 14,052,742, forward strand.
TATCTTTGATTGGCTCTAATCTTTCCTAGTCATTCTTTTATTCCTGATGTACCTTTAGACAGCTTTTGGGTTTTCCTTAAAACTCTCTGCCAATGAATTCTCATGTCCTCACCTTGCTCTACTTAACTCTCCATTTAGATCTTTCCTGGCAAACTTAGAACTCTCAAGCACCCAAATTGAGCCTTCACATCTCATCCTATACTCCGCCTTCTCCTTCCTCTTGACAAGAGATTCAATTTCTTTAGTAAACCACGGCTCCCTCACTCAATCACTTCCTCCCTGCCTGACAGGTACGTACTTATCAAGGACACGCAGTAGCTGTTCCTTAAATAAGCTCCACAATTCAATTGTGCCCATCCCTTGAAGTTTCCATCCCCAAATCTGTGCAACCTAAACCTTCCTGAATTGCATCATAATTGCCATATTCAATGTGCTTACCTGTGACTTATTTATGCTCATATTTACCGACTCTTAACATACAAAATGATCTTTCAGAGTTCTCCAATCTTTCTTCATCACTTTCTTCCTTTATATATTTCTTGAGTAATTATATCCAATAAACAGGCCCGCAGTCACGTTTACACAAAATAATTCTGTTTCATTTATTAATGTGCCATACAGCAAAATATTTGAAGAAATGATGAGTGTTTAAGCCATACATTTGATGTGAATAAGGGTATTTTCTACAAATTCAGGTTCGCTGAAATTGACATATCCCAAGCTATATTTTTCACAGATATACATAACCTGCATGGGCAATGCCATAAACAGATGTCAGTTGGTTGTATGTTGCATTTCGTTCCACCCAGTGTATATTACACAGGGGAAGGACATGAATGGAAAGTAATAAGGAAATGAATTTAGTTTGATTGTCTAAATCCATGTAGCTCTTTGTGAAATGGCAATAATTTAACAATGAGATCACAAGGGGATGTAACTGCAGTCTTCAGCTGGTCTCTGAATTTATTCTGGGTCAGGGCATATGTCCGTGTGTTGGTGCAGGTACTGAGGAGCTGAAGCATATTGGCGATGGATTCCAGGTAACAAAGGGGATCTGTGACAGAATAAAAATATGCCTTTCTAATTCACTGATAAATGTAAAATACGAGCTGGGTCACCCCTAACGCTACAAAACTGCCAGATATACTGAGATGTAATATGATGGATTTCCTTTGTCTCTCCATTTCTGGATCCTTGCCATTGAGGTGACCCCGGAGTGACCTGCGGACTTTACTTGCTGCTAAAATACATTGATAGTCAGATCATTTTTACAGAGCGGTGTGGAGAGAAGGAGAAGTGAAGTGAAGGCTGCCGGGAAGGTAAGGGCTTAATTTATATTTGTGCAGTGTATAATCCCGAGATACTACACGTGAAGTATCTCCCTCCCACCCCCTCCACACCCCACCCCCAACCAGAAGAAAAAGACTCTGTAAGGTAAGGCTTTTATTTTTTCTTTCATTTTTTCTTTGTTTCTTTTTCCGATATTTAACTGCATTGTTTGGTTTTAGTTCGCTGATATAAAGCTAAGCTTACCCTGGAAGGGGACCTCAGACCCGTGGTATGTGCCCCTTGCTTGATGTGGGAGCTCAGAGACGTGACTGACGTTCCTGCCTCTTACACTTGCAAGAAGTGTGTCCAGCTGCAGCTCTTGCTTGACCACATGACGGCTCTGGAGCTGTGGATGGACTCACTGTGGAGCATCCGCGATGCTGAGGAGGTCGTGGATAGCAGAAGAATGAGGAGCAACAGCAGGAAATCAGATAAAATATGACAAATCCAGCACATGCAGCCAAAGTAATGCAGTTCACGTTTGTAATGTAATAGCAGGGAATAGTCGGACGTGTGGTGCTGGAAAAGCACAGCAGGTCAGGCAGCATCCAAGGGACAGGAAAATCAACATTTTGGACATAAACCTTTCATCAGGAATTTTCCCAAAATGCTGCCTGACCTGCTGTGCTTTTCCAGCAACACTCTCTCGACTCTGATCTCCAACATCTGCAGTGCTCACTTTCTCTAATACCAGGGAAGATTATCAATACTTCACTTTCAATTCATCGCAACATATGGCCACAAACCGATCGAAGGTGAAAGCAACTGTGAGTGAAATGGAAACCTCTGTTGATGCGAAAACCAAGATATAAATAAAAATACACAAAGGTGTAATGAACAGGAATGAATCTTGGAAATATATCTGACTAATCCTGTAGAATATTGGTTCAACAATAATGACCTGCTGCCATTGCAACCAAAGAGCAAGAAATACATTTGGAGAGGCTACAATTTCCTCGGGACAGAATAATAATCACCAACGTGATCATTTGAAGAGTGAAAAAACAAAGCAAATTTGAAAATTGTTTCAGGCAACACCTTAGCCAACAGTTTGAGAGGATCCAGAATGTCATTTCTATACGTTCGGGTACAATAAGCATTCAAAACTGATTTTTCAACATTGAACCCACTGTCAGGAAATGATATTTAAGATAATTCTCATCAGCAAAGTTGAAATCAAAGTGTTTCCTTTGTTTCTTTTCTCTGAATTTTCAAGAGCCAATTATTGGATGTTCAGCAGGAATCTCTCACATCTTCATACTGGAGCATCAACAGCTCCTTCCTACCCTTAGAAATTCGAGACCAAAACAATTGAAAATAAATCCCACTCCTTCCTCTGCTTGACCATTCTGTTTCCTTCCCAGACTTGCTGGAATCAATTCCCAGGGACTGACCTTATTAATGCCCAAACCCTGCTCTCTGGTTCAGCACACTGCCATTCCAAAATTCAAGGGTCGACAAGAATCAACCTGCAATTACCTCTCAGGCCTGTCTTCACAAAATAGGTCATGTTTGTTCTTTATTAATACAAGCTGCTACTCACAGTCCAAAGGTCACCTTCAATCTCTCAGCTCACAGTTCACAACTCCAAACCAAACATTAACAAAGATAAATTAATGAAAAAGCTGGTGGATTCTAACAGCAAAGTTTATTACACTGTCTCTTTCAGTGTTATGTTTTTCCCCGCCCTTTCATGTGTCAATATTTCAGACAAACACCGTCCTTTAATTGAAAGAATTTAAATTCACATTAATTCCACTGACCAATCTCTCATTCTGACACTGTAATGTCTTACTGCTGAATGTCATCTCCTACCCTGCCTCCCCCAGACAGACAAAACATCCTGGTGCTATCAACGCTCATGATATATTTAATTTGACACAAATAAGTATAAGTCAATGCATTACTTCAAATCACAGATCATATAATCTGCTCACTGATACCCGTGTGTTTTTCCACAAGGACGATTCAAGGTTCACAGTAGCCCCGATGGTGTATTCTGGAGGGCCTAATACACCAACCACCCCACACTGATATCAACAAGTGAGGGTGAATTGTGTTTTTTTTATATAAAGAAAGAATCAAAGAATCAAAGAATCAAAGAAATATGAAAACAAGGGGCGGCACGGTGGCACAGTGGTTAGCACTGCTGCCTCACAGCGCCAGGGACTTGGGTTCAATTCCCGCCTCAGGCGACTGACTGTGTGGAGTTTGCACATTCTCCCCGTGTCTGCGTGGGTTTCCTCCGGGTGTTCCGGTTTCCTCCCACAGTCCAAAGATGTGCGGTTCAGGTGAATTGGCCATGCTAAATTGCCCGTAGTGTTAGGTAAGGGGTATATGTAGGGGTATGGGTGGGTTGCGCTTCGGCGGGTCGGTGTGGACTGTTTCCACACTGTAGGGAATCTAATCTAATCTAAGAAGCTGAATGTCCCAGGCTCCCAGGAAGAACTGTGTCAAAGCAATTAAATCAGATAAAAAAATTCAGCCAATGCAGACAAAGTAATGCAGTTCACTTTTGTAATGTAATACCAGGAAAAATTCAAAAGTGTGGTGCTGGAAAAGACAGCAGGTCAGGCAGCATCCGAGGAACAGGAGACCAAACACCATTTAAAAAATACTTTTTGTGTGCAGTATACAATCCTTTCTCCTGTTTTTCACAGTCACATCCTGACAATTAAATCTGAAAGGGAGCCACAACTTTCCCCCAATTGCTGGTGGTGGAAGAGAATGATCTGACTTTATATATTCCCAATGAACGAGGGCGTCCACATATTTTGACTGATCATGGATATACATTGAAGTCCCGAAAGTGTGATACCGGAAGCATGCCAGTGGGACTGCGAATAGGCATCGCCAACAAATACCAAATCAGGTTTGACCATACAGGGATTCTTGGATCATGTCTTTGAGAGAATGATTTTAATCTGACACAGAGAGAGGGGACCTTGTTCCTCACAGACTGCCAGCACATAGATTCTGTCCTGAGAAAAAGCACAAAAGAACAAAGAGCAGGAACAGGCCTTTCGGCCCAGCAAGCCTGCACCGTCACATGATACCTTTCTCAACCAGAAATACTTGACTTCGATATGGTCCGTATCCCTCTATTGGCTCCATCCCTCTCTGGGTGACAGGTCCTTCAGCTGTGTCTGATCTAACTCTGACACTTCGGCTCTCAGTCCCTCTCTTCCCTCCAACAATAACAACAGCCCTCCCACCCTCCCATCCTCACCTACCATGGCCGTGAATATCAGATAGCCCTCCCTCACTCACCATCCATCATATCCTTCGCCTTTGTGAATACGAATGCAACATGCTCATTAAGGACCTTATCTACTTCCTCTGGCTCCACACATAAACAACCCTTTATCCTTGAGTGGACCTACTTTTTGCATAGCTATTCTTTTGCTCCTTATAAATGTATACAATTCCTTAGGGTTTTCATTGACATTGTTCAGCAAAGACATTTCATGGCTACTTTAAGCTCTCCTCATATCTTGTTTATTTCTTTGCTGGTACATTAAATTCTTCAAGGATTCTGTTCGTCTTCTGAATCTTTTGCTTTTGAATAAAATCTCAATTTATTTTGTCATCCTCGTCGCCCTTATCCTTCATTTTCACAGGACCATACTGGTCATGAACTCTAATCAACTGGATTAAAGACATTCCTGTATGCCAGATGTGAAGTAACACTCAACCAGTGCCCCCAGTCTCCGTTCTCCAGTTCCTGCCTAATGTTGTAGTTGTTACCTTTCTCACAATTTTGTACTTTCACCCAAGGAGCGCTCTTATCCTTATCCATCAGTGACATAAAAAGTACTGAATTATAGTCACTGTTCTCGAGATTTTCCCCACTGAAACTTTAATAATCCGGTCAGGTTCATTCCCCAATACCAGGCAAAGTTTTGCCTAATCCCTCAATAATCTATTTACATATTGTTTCATGTATTGTCCATCCTGAACATACCTGACCAATCTGCCACGCTTCAGCCCTTCACCCAGCCCCTGATGGGGAAGTTAAAATCACGCACCAGAACAACAGTCTTTATTTTTCATTTTGCATCACCTGTCCACACATCCTTTCCTCAGTCACCTCCTGGCTGTTGACAGGTCTGGAGTAGATTGAACTCAACATGATTGTATCCTTCCCTCCCTGACCTCGAACCATATGGCTTTGTGGGTGAGCCTTCCAAGGGTCATGCCTCAGTAAAGTTCTGATCTTCTCCATTATCAGGAACACAGTTCCCCCATCTGTTAACATCACGATCTTGCTTGAAGCAATCAAAATCTTGGAATGGTAAGATGTCAGTGTTGTCCGTCTTGCAACCAAGTCTCTGTCGTAGCTACAGCATCATAGTTTCATATGTTATTCCAAACTCTAAACTCATTTGCTTTACCTGCCATCCTCTTCACATTCAAACAAATACAGCTCAGACCAGCAATCCTGATATATTCAGTTGCTCTCCATGTCTGTTCTTCCTCCGAACCTTATTGGCCTTAATCTCTGCTTCTTCCGAAGTCATTTCATTCACTGACCTACTGCTCTCATTCCTGACCCCCTGCCATATCAGTTTAAACTCTCCTGAGTGACACTGGAAACCCTCCCTGTCAGTATATTGGTGTCCCTCCAGTTTAGGTGTAACCTTTCCTTCTTGTACAGGGCCCACCAGCCCAGGGAGACATTCCAAAGATCCATGTACCTGAAGCCCTCCCTGTATTACGAGCTCCTTAGGCACTAATTTAACTGCAATATTCCTCATTTCAATGGCATATGGCACAGGAAGTGATCCCAAATTACAACACCAGAGATCCTGCTTTTCAACTTCCTACCTACCTTCCTGAACACCCTTTACAGAACCTGATCTCTCTTTCTGCCGATGGTGTCAGTACCAACATAGACTGCAACCTCTGGCTGCTCACCCTCCACCTTCAGAATATCCTGTTCCTGCTCAGAGATATCCTTGACCTTGGCAACAGGAAGGCAGCACATCAGTCAGGAGCCCTGCTTACAGCTCAGAAATGCCTGTCTGGGCCTGATTATACAGTCTGTTACCAATACAGCTCACCAGCACATCGACTCTCCCTTCTGTACAACAGAGCCAGTCATCGTGTCATTACATTGACTGCTGCTGCTGCTGCTGCTTTCCACTGAGAGGCCATTCCCAGCCCCTACCCCTCCCAAAACATATCCAAATCAGTGTATCTGTTTATGAGGGGGATGGCCACACGGTCTCCTGCACTGCCTGCTAACGCTTACTCATCTTCCTGGTGGTCACCGTATTCCTCTCTGTCTGTGTAGCCCTTCCTGGTGATGTGATCAGCTTGGTAAATGTGGTATCAATGACTTCCTCAGTCTCATGGATGCTCCATAATGTGTCCATCCGTAGCTTCAGGAGCTCCATGCTGCAGATCAGGAGTTGCAGCTGATCAGACTGCCTGCAAACCTACTCACTATAGACACTGGACGTGGCCCTGGCTTCCCACATATTGTAAGGGGAGGATTCCATGGGGATGAATTCTCCTGCCATTGTGAATATTATCAACTAAATCTACCTTATCAACTCCAGACAATAAGGCAGGAACTGATTGTACAAACTTACCCACTAGTCATCAAACTCAAAAGGCAAACAGTCTTTCATTTGACCTTTTATTCTGATGCTGAAGCGCCTATAAATAAGGGTTTGGAAGATTTGGAGTGATATAAAGCTATCTAAGGGAAAAGGGGACATCTTTGTTGTCTGTAAATTTTCGAAAGAAACCCACCCAATTTTCATCCAAGTTACCTGTATATATCATCAGCAGCAGAGGTCCCAGTACGGAACCCTGTGGAACACCACTAGTCACACCTTTCCTCCACTACCCTCTGCCTTCAATGAGCAAACTGATTTTGAATCCATGTGGCCAAGTTACCGGGGATCCCAGGCATCTTAATCTTCTGCATGTGCCTTCTGTGAGGAAGCTTGTTGAAAGCCTTTCCATGTAGACAACATCCACTGCTCTACCCTCATAGATCATCTTTGTCCATTCTCTAATAAATTAACTAAGTTTGTAAGACATGACCTGCCCTGCACAAAGGCATGCAGACTGGCCATGTTTTCCCAAATGGCATCAATCCTTCCAATATGAATTCTTTCCAATAGCTTCCCAACCACCAATGTGAGACTCACTAGTCTATAATTTCTTGGATAATCCCAATTTCCCTTCTAGCCACCAGTCCTCTGGGAAATCTTCCATGGCTAGTGAGTATACAAAAGTCTTGGTCCAGGTCCCAACAATCCCCTCTCTTGAATCTTTCAATAAACTGTGGTAGTTAACATTTGGACTTAGGGATCTAAGCACCTTAATGCTCTTCAAGACACCCAACAACACTTCTTCCTTTGCCCCTGTGGAAATGTGAGTGGCTGAGCCCTGCTCAAAGACAGAAAGGGAGGTGATCTGCTGCGGCCCCAGTGAGCTCATGGTAAGCTCCTCAAACTGGGTGGGAGTTCGGTACTGGATGGTGTAATGATACTATGGCTTGGAGAGCCGTATTTGTTCTGGGGTTTTTATTTGAAGAAAATTGGAATGGGACATTTTGAGCAGCTTGTGAGGCCTTGGGATTTCTTTAATTTAGACCAACAGAAGCAGCCTGAATGGTTGGGGTCAGGCTCCGATAGAATAGAGATTTTTTGTTTTCCTTTTCGTGCAGTCGCTGGGGTCTTGAAGCTGGGTTTGGAAGCTGCAGTACATCTCTCCGTGCTCCTCCCTCTCTGAGTTTTCTCTTGGTGTTTTATCTCCTGGGTTGGAGATTGTTATGGGAGACAATTGGTTTTCTGAATTTGCTTTTGTTAAGGGAACTTATGATATTGGAAGAATTAATTATTGTAATTAATGTATCCATTGATCAGCATTTTGATAGAGTTACAATTAAGCCAATGATTTTCTTATTATTTTGTCTATATTTTAGTTTTTGTGTAAAGATGAAGTGTTTTGCTGAACATGGAGTAGTTGAAAATCGAAATGTGACGAGAATGCAACACTCTCCTCCAAGATGGCGACTTGCGTGCACTGTCACCCTGAAAATCCCACAGCCGCTGCCTCTGATTGCTGGAGAAGCTTTGCCACCATTGCTGCTCCCGCTGGTCCCAAACTACTTTTGCCGCACATGTCACACATGGGAGGGAAGGGACAGACAGTAATAAAACCAGCACCTTTGTTGGGAATTCCTACATTTACATTTGAAGAATCTTTCATTCAGGTTATGACTGATTGTTTTGGTCCCCTTCATCAAACCAAACCTAAAGTATAAAGCAGTACTTTCTCAACATAAAGGATGTGTCTACTCCAGTTCCAGAGACAACTCCATTCTGGAATGTTCCGGCAAAAAGGGTGGTGGAGGCGTTGGTAGCTTTCTTGTGCCGGTGTGGGGTACCCAGAGAAATATAATCTGACCAAGGGTTTAATTTTACTGCTTGGCTGTTTCAGGAAGTCATGGAGAGGTTAGGCTGAAAATCAAGTGTGTACCGTTCTGAATCCCAGGGAGCCTTGGAAAAGTGGTCTCAGACCCTGAAGACCATGTGAACAGCGTGCTGTCAGGTTAACTGAATTGTTGGTTTAAAGGCATCCCATTTATGTTGTTTACCTTTCGAGATGCCCCAAACAAACTGACTCAGTTTACTCTCTTTGAATGAATATTTGGACAGGAAGTGATGGGGCCTTTAAAATTGGAAGGGTTTTGAGTTACAGACCTGGGGACTTTTCCAGTCAAGATCTGGCAGTGATTGTCCCTTTCACACTGTGAACTGAGAAGGAGGTTGCGGTCATGAGTGGGCATAGGGTCAGAGGGGGGACCGATCTGTGTGTTTCTATCTGACTCTTAGTGAGAATTTGAATCTCAATCCTGGCTTTGACCCTTTAACCTCCCTCCCTCCCTGAACAGCTCTCCTAAAGCAAGGCCCTGGAGCAGGGTCTGTCCCTAATTGGAGAGAGTGGGTGTGAGAGAACATCGAGAAACCTGGGGCCATCTGGAGAGATGATCTCACCTCCTTAATCTCTCCGTGTCATCCCTTGACTTGTCCATGGATCTGTCTGATATTTTCTCTACTTTCTCTTACTCTGTATCACTCACTTCATACCTCTCTCTCTCTCTCTCTCAGACTTTCTCTCTCTCTCACTGGCAACCTCTCCTTTTGTCTTTTTTCTCTTGGATCTCTTCTTTCTACTTTTGCACATGTTCCTTCCATTCATCCTCCCTCCCTCCCTGAGACTACAACCTCAGCTATCTCCAGAATATGTGTTGGACATCTTTCCATGAGGAATAACAGTGGGTTACACAGAGACTGTGGACACAGAAAGACTCTGTCCTAACAAGGCAAAAACAGCTGGTGGGAATGGGGAAAACGGAAGATCCAACAACTCGGGCTGAAAACTTTGTGCTCCCACCAGACCAGATCACTGCAGAGGGTGACGTACTGGGGAGAAAGATTGACTGTCCCAGGCAAAGGTCACCACCAGATACAGGCTGATATCATCTAGGAGAAAGTGAGGACCGCAGATGCTGGAGATCAGAGCTGAAAATGTGTTGCTGGAAAAACGCAGCAGGTCAGGCAGCATCCAAGGAGCCGGAGAAAGGGCTGAAGAAGGGCTTTTGCCCGAAACATCGATTCTCCTGCTCCTTGGATGCTGCCTGACCTGCTGCTCTTTTCCATCAACACATTTTCAGCACAGGCTGATGTCAACCATGGTCATCCAATGGAATCCAAGATATCCTGGGAAGATGCTCTGTCTTGTGTCCAGGGCTGGATACCGACAAATCTGCATTAGTAGGTCAGTGCCTAGAGTGCAAACACAGACAAAAATTGCCACAAGTGGCTCGGATCTCACTTTTATGGGAATGACCGTGTTAAACCTGAATTTGGTGACATGTTGTCTATGCCTGTCCTTTCATGGGCACAGTCTCCCTGGTCAGGGTGGATGTCCATTCAATGTTGTTGGATCTACACGTTTGAGAAGCGAAATAATCTATTTCTGTTCATAAACCTCATGTTCACATTGAAACCATTAGGAGCCTCTCGGACGTAATACAAAAAGGCATCATTGAAAAATTAGGGCCAGACAGTTCAAGTGCAATGTTTGGAAACATTTCAACATCCACAGGATGGTAGGTGTTCACTTCCACATATGGCAGTTGGTGGGAAATAAGTTGATAATTTTAAATCTGAAATTGATTTTTGAACATCAGAATAATTAAGGGACATGGTAAAAGGCAGACAGATGGATTGAGGCCACAGATCAGTCATGATCTCATCGAATAACAGAACAGGCTCCAGGGGCTGAATGTCATACTCCTCTTCCCAAGAAACACCTTGTTCATGTTGTTTCAATATCTCCTTCCCAGGATGGTTAAGGAACACGTTGCTTTTAATTCCTCTATGCCAGTTTCTCCTTGTCCCTCTCACCTCAGGAACCAGTTTATTCCTGAAAGAGTTACTGCTGATTCTTTCAATCCATGAAAAGTTATTAAAGTTCTGAAGTTTATGCAAACACAAGAGATAGCCAAGAGGGGCTTTAGGGAAAGGAAACACAAAGTGAGAAACAGAAGGAAAAGCTGGAGAAAGTCAGGCTGAGGTGTGCTGAAAGGACCTGGTGAGCACTGCTGCTGGAGAAACACTGACAGAGCAAGTCAGCAATCTCTGTCCCAGTTGCTTCTAACTCGAATTCCGAGAGCTCAATGTCACTGAGCAAGTTTAAAAGGATTCTGGTGTAAAAAAAATTCAATACAAGGAGTATGGGAAAAGTTAAAGTCACATCACGAGAGGAAAGATAGGTTCTGAACAGAAATAAACTTGGAGGTAGCTGTTCAACGAGAAAAAATGTTTGTGAATGAGTTCCGATATTAACTTGAAAAGTAATGATGGCATTTCCTTCTGTGTACAAAAGGGGGGAGCCTTAGTACATATGGATCACCCAACAAATCTCCCAACTGGTATCTGTGCGTATACTGTAACCTCCCTTTTTTGGAAAGGAAGGAGCCATTTTCCATCTCTCTGCATTGAATGTTATTGACCAGACTTACAAGGCCACCTGTGCTGGTTCCACTCCTTTCCCACAGTGAATTATAATGAGGGCAGCAGAACACACGACATGGTTTAGGACATAGCTACAGGAACATTGACGGGCTGGAGATGTGAAATTAAATACAATGTTGCCAGATTCCCTTATGGCTGAAGATATTATTATTTACTGATCTGAAGAACTGAAGGAAACGGACAAATAAATATTTTTTTCAACTGCTCTCTGAACTTGGTCTGGGTCACAGCATAAATAAAAGTGTTTGTGCAGCAGCTCAGGAGCTGCAACATCGAACCCAATATGTCAAGAAAACTGGGTAGATAAATCATCACATTTCCAAAATACAGCATTCTCTTCCATATAGTATACACCATATATATTGCCCATAAAAGGATGAAGTTTGCAGAGAGTGCAAACATTAAAATTATAGATTTCCTTCGACTGGCCAACTCTGGATCTTTGGGACATTCCCCACTGCCCTGAACCCGGAGTCGTCTCCGTGCTCTGCTGCTCCTGATAATGTGTCTGACAGTGAAAATATTTAGCAGCAGGATCAGAATGAATGGGACCCCAGGGGTCACAAAATGGTGAAGGAACTGAATCATTATCCAGAAATGTGATCTCTCATTGGTGTCCGATATAAGACAAAATGAACTAACCCTCCCGATAGTATATTCAACTGATAACATAAAATACCAGTGAATGTTCTTTATACAACTGAGGACAGTCACTGTTCCCAGCACCACAGCTGCAGTTCTCTCAGTGCAATATCTACTTTTCAACTTTTGATAGCAAATTGCCACAAATCGATCAAAAGTAAAAGCCACAGTGAACCAGACAGAACAATCAGTGGCTGCATAACTCAGGACGGCATGAATATTACACACACGAATGGAGTACCGCAGGTGATAAAATTCTTCATGAAAAGTCCGTGGAATATGCTGCAGTATCACGTCCAGGATAATAACCAGAAGGTCTGCCACTGCCATGGTCACCAAGTATCGAGAAACACATTTGGAGAGGCCACATCTTCCCCGGGTTAGGATCACAACAGCTATCATGTTAACTGTGCAAGGGAAATAAACAGAGACATTAGAATGTGAGCAAAGCCACCGTGTTATTGAGACCTGGACAGAGATTTGCAAATGTGCTATTGTATAAAAATGATTGTATCAGTTACAGTGTATCACATTGTTAATATAGGGACAAGGCTTGCCATTCTCTTGACACTGGACTTCAGTAAAATAAATAAGAATTATGAAATGCAATGCATGAACTTGCACAGGTATCAGTCTCCATTCAATCGTTGCTTTCCTGAGATCAGCAGAGTCATCCAAATGATGCAGTACCAGGCAGCAAAGCAAGACAGATGGGCTCAGACAGAGCAGCAGGGATGCAGGAACAAAGCTGGCATTTATTGAAAGGGAAATCTGGAATGTGTGCTGAGCATCGAGAGAGGCAGCACATCGAGACTGGAAAGGAGCTCCATGGGGGCACCAGAATAAGGGCAAGAATTAGAGAAGAACAAGTGGGTTAGTTGTACATGAAAGATACTGAGCAGGTGCATATTCCACACCTTATTTCAGAGCAGAGGGAGAGAATCGTGTGATTATGAACAGCTCCAAACCCAGCAGTGAAAGGGACAGACACAAACATATAATTTAGGAGCTTTATCCAAAGGCACGGAATGTCAAGTGAGAGCCGAACAGGATTATCAACAGAGAGAGTGGGAGTGAACATAGAGTGAGTTATAAAGACGAGCATGAGTGGAGAGACAGCACAGAGAATGAATGACCAAGAGTAACATCAGCAGAAAGAATAAGTGTGATGTGAGTCAAGTGAAACGTCAGTGTGGAAAGTGAATGCACAGTGAGACCAAATGAATGTCAGTAGAGAAAGGGAGTGCACAGTGAGAGGCCAACAAGAACGTCAGCAAAGGGATTACGTGTAGAACGAGAGACAACAAGTCACCTCAGCACATGGGATGGACAGTGAAATGGGAGCTTCACAGGAACATCAGCAGAGATGGAGAGACAGAAAGGGAAGGAAACAGAAACTGTGTGAGGAGTCAGTGGGAGATTTGGAGGATCATCATTCGAGATCAGAAGTGCAAAATGAGAATCAGGAGATAAATCAGCAGAACAAGTTCGCAGAGTGAAAGAATAAGAGAAACATCAGCAGGAAGAGTGAGTGTAAAATGGGACACTCAATAAATCAGTGATGAGAATGAGCGGATGATGAGAGACAAAAAACACTTCCACAAAGAGAAAGATTTCAGATTGAAAACATGCAGAAAATTAGCAGTCTTAGTGTAGAGTGAGAAACCATCACCAATATCAGGTTTGGGTGACAGAGAAGAAATAATAGCGACCATTCGTGTAAAGGGAGAGACCAAGAAGGAACATGAGCAGAGCCAGTCAGTGTTGACTCAGAGAAAAAGAAAAACATCAGCAGAGAGAGTAAGGAACAGTTAGTGACCAAAGATTACATTCACCGAGAGAGGGAGTCAGTAGTGAGGGACAAACGGGAAAATAATCGCGGTGTAAATGATGGCTGAGTGATGGAGAGGAAAATCAGGAGGGACATGGGATGTACAGTGACAGAAACAGAAGAATCAAGTGAGAGTGACTGGAGGATGATAGGTCAAGGGCATCATGAGCAAAGACAGTGACTGCAAAGGAACAGATGAAGAGGAACATTAGCAGAGAGATTGAGGGACTGGTGAGTGACATTCAGTAACATCATCGTCCAGAATATGAGCAGTGGGACAGCAAGAGGGACATGAGCAGCAAAACAGGTAGTGGAGTGAAAGAACAGGAGGAACCTCAGTGGGAAGAGTCAGTGTGGAGTGAGATGAAAAGGAACAATGAAATTGAACTTAGTTTGAGAGGCAGTGTGGAATTTCAGCAGAGTGGTTGAGGATAGACTGGAAGACAAGGATGAAACGTCAGCCGAGTGACTGAGTGCAATTTTTAGGGAGAAAGAGTTTGCTTGCACAGTAAGTACAGCCTTCCCAAGAGGAACATCAGCACAGAGACTGAAGTGTTGAATGAGGAAATTGACTCTGAGAAAGAGCAGTGCCGATGGAAAGAGTGAGTCACTGGGATAGGGAGAACTCAGCAGGAAAGATGATGTAACAAAGAGATCCTGCTGAGCAGAGCCATGGAATCCCAATGACCGATTGTAAACCAATAAAAGGCAAGTTGTGTATGAAGAATGGTGCTAAATGTGACAGAATTTGAAAAGACCAACAACTGAAGACTAGACATCCATGAGGTATCGAAGCAGAACTGCACTGCAGTGCAATCTACAATATCAGGACCCAAGAGATTCCCAGTTCACCATTCCCATTAAGCCAGGAGATTTCCCTGACTCAATGGAGAGTGCAGGGGAGCATGCCAGGAACAGCATCGGGCTTGAGGTGTCACCCTGTCAAGCACCCAAACAGGACTACTTGCTTCACAAACAGCACAAGCAGCAAGTGATGGGCAGAGTTAAGGGATGGCACAACAAATGGTCCAGATCTAATCTTTACTAAGCAGTCCTGCTGTGTCCAGTTGTGAAATGTAGGGGTCAAGTTTTAAATATCTACTTGGAGGAAGAGACAGCACAAATATCCTTTCCTCAATGATGGAAGAGCCCAACACATCAGGGAAAAAGATAAGACTGAATCATTTGCAGCAACCTTCAGCCAGATTGGCAGCGGGTAATACATCTCAGCCTCCTCCAGTGGTCACTAACATCACAGGTACCAGTCTTCAGCAAATTTGATTCACTCCACATCATATCAAGGAACTGTGGGAGGCATTGGATAGTGTAAAGGCTGTGGGCCCTGACAATGTTCAGAGTCAGAGAGTCACAAAGACATACAGCATGGAAATGGACACTCCGGTCTAACTCGCCCATGCTGACCAGTTATCCGAAATTAATCTAGTAACTTCGATCCTACCGAAGACTTGTGTTCCAGAACATGCTCCTCCCCAGTCAGTCTGTTCCAGTGGAGCCATCACACTGCGATCGAAAATTGCCAAGGTATACAAAAGGCAGGATAAATCCAACCCAGCCAAATAGTGCCCCATCAGTCTCCTCTGCATCATCAAAGTGAAGGAAGCTTCTATCAAGCAGCACCTGCTCAGCAATAAGCTGCTCAGTGACGCCCAGTTTGGGTTCCTCCAGGGACGTTAGGTCTGGAACTCATCCGAACCTTGGTTAAAACATGGACAAAGAATTCCAGAGGCAGGGAGAGAGGAACGGTTCATAACATCAAGGCCACATCTGAACGAGCGTGGGATCAAAGGAACCTTGGCTAAACGGGAACCAATGGGTATCATGGGGCACATTCTCCGCTGGTTGGAGAGTGTGGTGCTGGAAAAGCACAGTCGTTCAGGCAGCATCCGAGGAGCAGGAGATTCAACGTTTCAGGCACAAGCCCCACCGTCAGGCTAATGCCCGAAACATCGGTTCTCCTGCTTCTCAGATACTGCCTGACCTACTGTGCTTTTCCAGCACCACACTCTCGAATCTGATCTCCAGCATCTGCAGTCCTCCCTTTCTCCTGGTTGGACTCATACCTCACCCTCCAGGAGAGGAAGGCAGGTGGGGCACCAGTCTCCTGTGGCTATTCCCCTCTCTAACAGGTTTACTGTTTCAGATACTGTTTGGAGGGATAGCCTTTCGTGGGGAGGATAACAGCAGCAGCCAGGCCTGGGGCACTACAGCTGGCTCTGCTGTAAACCAGGGGTGGGCAGAGTCCAAGTGAATGAT
This sequence comes from Hemiscyllium ocellatum, assembly GCF_020745735.1. NCBI lineage: Eukaryota > Metazoa > Chordata > Chondrichthyes > Orectolobiformes > Hemiscylliidae > Hemiscyllium > Hemiscyllium ocellatum. The sequence goes on from NC_083438.1 coordinate 14,068,882, forward strand.
AGTTGGAGGGGACTTGCTAGTTCGGGCACAGACAGGCATTTCTCCCTGCTGTGTTGGAGACTCCAGGTTGGTGTGTTCCCTCCCTGGTGACAGGGTCTCTGTGCGGCTGCATGACACACTTAAAGGGGAGGGTCAGCAGCCAGAGTCATTGTGCACACAGGTAGGAAGAGGGATGGGGTCCTGAGGAGGGATTTCAGGGATTTAGGAAGTGGCTGAAAAACAGGACCTTGAGAGTTCTAATCCATGAGTTAATCCCAGTGCTACATGCTAGTGAGGCCAGGAATACAAGATAAGTCAGAGGAAGGTGTGGCTAAGGAGCTGGTACGGGGGCAGGGTTTCAGGTTCTTTGATCATTGGGACCTCTTCTGTGGCAGGGCTGACCTGTACAAGAAGGATAGGTTGTACCTAAACTGGAGGGGAACCAACATCCTCACAGGGAGATTCACTAGTGCTACTCAGGAGGGATTCAACTGGAGTTGCAGGGGACTAGGGACCAGAACAGCAGGTCAGGAAATGGAAGGATTGGGGAGAAGGGAGATGCTAGGACCAGGAAATCAGAAAGGAAGGAAAGGCAGAGACAGGTAAATGAACACAATGGGACTGATGGGCTGAAGTGTGTTTATTTCAACACAAGGAGCATTATGGGGAAGGCAGATGAGCTTCAAGCCTGGATCAGTATGTGGGACTATGATATAGGGGCCAGTAGTGGAGTTGGTTGAGGGAAGTGCGATCCTGTCAGCAATGTCCATGTTCCATGAATGGATAAAATGATGAGACTTGGCAGGACATTGTAACAAGGATTGCACTGAGAGGCAGGAGGGCAGACAAATAAGATCAATCTCAGAGCAGGCCCAGAAATAGATTGTGAGCTGAAGATTACAAAGGGCTGTACAAACCCGGGTCAGACACTAATATGAAAGTCGAGTCCTGGGGGAAATAGTCAGCAAATCTGTAGAATCAACCAGGAGATGTGTGACTAACACTAACATCTCGACAAGAGTGTGACCGGGAAAGCAATAACTTTCTGTTGAGAAAAGTCGGAATTGATGGAGAAACTGGGCTGGTTTGGCAGCATCCATGGAGAGAAAGTGAAGGTAATGTTTCGATTCCAATGATCCACAGTCAGAACTGATAATAGTCAGGAAAAGATAGATTATATTCTGAATAGAAGGGTGAGGTAAGGGAAAGGGAAAGCATTCAGCAACTAAGTGGAGGTGGACCCCAAAGGGAGAGCGAGAGAATTGGGGAAAGGGATTGATGATTATCAGCTGAGGAAAATAAAGTTGATAATACTGAACAAGGATTTTCTGTGCTGAAAGTAGAGCGAGAGCGATGGGAAGTGGGAGAATGGAGTTGAGACGTTAAGTGAAGCAGGGTGAGAGGATGCATCATCCTGATCTCTGTTGGAGTGGGGAGTCTGTGGGGGATATGGGTAACCAGCCTACCTCCTGTAACAGAAATAGAGATGGTGAGGAAAGTAGGGGAGAGTCTGAGATGGACCAGCTGAAAGAGACAGCAGGGGGAAATTGGCAGTTTTTCAGTCCCAAATGAGAGAGGGTAGTTGCGTTGACGATGACATCAATGTCATGGAGAAAGAGCTGTGAGGAAGGTCTGACATAGCACAGTACAAGGAATGTTCCACAAACCCCACAAAGAGACAGGAATAACTAGGGCACATGCAGGTACCCAGGGCCACAGCTTGGAGCTGACCAAAGTGAGAGGAGATAAAGCGGAAGTTGTTCAAGGCAAAGGAGGGTGGTGGTGGATGGAAATGGTTCAGGCCTCCTTTATAGGGAATATCAGATATCCCTCAGACCATCCTGATACAGGATGGGCATGTTGAGGGATTGCATGGCCATGGTAAAGAGGAGGAGAATGATTCCACAAACTGGGAGTTTTGTAACTGACATAAGGCATCAGGGGAATCAAACATGTCAGTGAGATGTGAACTGAACAAGGAGAGAGAGAAAATGGATTCAAGTTTGGAAAATAAGTTTAATCGGGAAGGAACAGGCCATAGGTAAAAATAATGAACGCAGATTCTGGAAACCAGATTCTGGATTAGTGGTGCTGGAAGTGCCCAGCAGTTCAGGCAGCATCCAAGGAGCAGCGAAATCGACGTTTCGGGCAAAAGCCGTTCATCAGGACTAACGGCAGAGAGCCAGAAGCGTGAAGAGGTAAGCTACTGGAGGGTGGGGGTGGGGGTGGGGAGAAAGTAGCATAGAGCACAAGAAGTGAGTTGGGGGGGGCGGAGGATGAAGGTCAGGGAGGAATGTGTGGAGTGGATAGGTGGAAAAGGGGATAGGCAGGTAGGACAAGTCATGGGGTCAGTGCTGAGATGGAAGTATGGAACTAGGGTGAGGTGGGGGAAGGGGAAATGAGGAAACTGTTGAAGTCCACATTGATGTCCTGGGGTTGAAGTGTTCTGAGGCGGAAGATGAGGCGTTCTTCCTCCACGCATCTGCTGGTGGCGTAGTTTTACAGTTCCTGCGTTGGCAGGGGAAGGTGCCAGGAAGGGAGGGTAGGTTGTAGGGGGGCGTGGACCTGACCAGGTCGTGATGGAGGGAATGATCTTTGAAAAGGCCTTGGATAGAGGTGAGGGAGGTGGTGAAGGCGCAGGTTTTACAGTTCCTGCTTTGGCAGGTGAAGGTGCCAGGATGGGAGGGTGGGTTGGAGGGGGGCGTGGACCTGACCATGTAGTGATGGAGGGAATGGTCTTTGCGGAAGGTGGAAAGGGGTGGGGAGGGAAATATATCCCTGGTGGTGGGGTCTTTTTGGAAGTGGCGGAAATGTCGGTGGATGATTTGGTTTATGTGAAGTTTGGTGGGGTTGAAGGTGAGCACCAAGGGCGTTCTGTCCTTATTACGGTTGGAGGGGTGCGGTATGAGGGCGGAGGTGCGGTATATGGATGAGATGGGCTGGAAGGCATTTTTAACCACGTGGGAAGGGAAATTGCGGTCTCTAAAGAAGTGTTCTGTGGTGTAACTCGTCCTCGTGGGAGCAGATACAGCGGAGGCGGAGGAATTGGGAATACGGGATTGCATTTTTGCAAGAGGTAGGGTGGGAAGAGGTGTAATCCAGGTAGCTGTGGGGGTTGGTGGGTTTGTAAGAAATGTCAGTGTCAAGTCGGTCGTCATTAATGGAGATGGAGAGGTCCAGGAAGGAGAGGGAGGTGTCAGTGATGGTCCAGGTAAATTTAAGGTCAGGGTGGAATGTGTTGGTGAAGTTGATTAATTGCTCAACCTCCTCGCGGGAGCACGAGGTTGTGCCAATGCAGTCATCAATGTAGCGGAGGATGAGGTGGGGAGTGGTGCTGGTGTAATTACGGAAGATCAACTGCTCTACATAGCCAACAAAGAGACAGGTATAGCTGAGGCCCATATGTGTGCCCATGGCTACCCCTTTGGTCTGGAGGAAGTGGGAGGATTCAAAGGAGAAATTGTTAAGGGTGAGGACCAGTTCGGCCAAACGAATGAGAGTGTCGGTGGAAGGGTACTGTTGGGGACGTCTGGAGAGGAAACAACGCAGGGTTTCGAGGCCCTGGTCATGGCGGATGATGGTGTAGAAGGATTGGATATCCATGGTGAAGATGAGGCGTTGGGGGCCGGGGAAACAGAAGTCTTGGAGGAGGTGGATGGCGTGGGTGGTACCTCGAACGTATGTGGGGAGTTCCTGGACTAGGGGGGATAGGACAGTGTCCAGGTCAGGTAGGTAGAGATGAGTTCAGTGGGGCAGGAGCATGCTGAGACAATGGGTCGGTCAGGGTGGTCAGGCTTGTGGATGTTGGGAAGGAGGTAGAACCGGGCAGTGCTGGGTTCCCGGACTATGAGGTTATAAGCTGTGGGTGGGAGATCTCCCGAGGTGATGAGGTTCTGTATGGTCTGGGAGATGATGGTTTGGTGATGAAGGGTGGGGTCATGGTCGAGGGGGCAGTAGGAAGAGGTGTCCTTGAGTTGGCATTTGACTTCAGCGGTGTAGAGGTCAGTGTGCCAGACGACCACTGCGCCCCCTTTATCCGCTGGCTTGGTGGTGAGGTTGGGATTGGAGCAGAGGGATTGGAAGGCTGCGCGTTGTGAGGGTGAGAGGTTGGAGTGGGGAAGTGTGGTAGACAGGTTGAGGTGCTTAATATCGCAGTGGCAGTTGTAAATGAAGAGGTCGAGGGCAGGTAATAGGCCAGCGCGGGATGTCCAGGTGGATGCAATGTGTTGGATGTTGGCGAAGGGGTCCTCGGAAGCTGGGCGGGAATCCTGATTGTGAAAGTAAGCTCGGGGGCAGAGGCAACGTAAGAATTGTTCGAGGTCACAGCGTGTATTAAATTCATTGATGCGTGGATGGAGGGGGATGAAGGTGAGTCCTTTGCTGAGGATTGATTGTTTGTCCACAGTGAGGGGGAAGTCCGGAGAGATGGTGAAAACTTGGCAGGACTGGGAGATGGGATCTGGTGTGGGTGTGGAGCTGGGAGTGGGGGCGGAACCTGTAACTGGGGCTGTGGTAGTGGGGGGAATGGGGGTGGAGTCATGAGCAGGGGTAGTGTTTCCCTTGGGATTCTGGGTGTGGGGATTGTGACAGTGGGGTCAGCAGAATGCAGGTGAATGGAGCTGGTGGGGGTGGAAATGGTGCTGACCACGGCAGTAGGGGTGGCGGAAGTGCATGTGGCATCAGCGATGATGTGAGGGGCGGAAGTGATTTCACGTGTGATGCTTGAGGAATTGTGAGCGTAGTAAGTGGTTGTGGGAGTGGCCATGATGGGGGCGGAAGTGACATCATCAATCAGTGTGGGGGTGGCAGCTGCAACAACCACATGGCTAATGGCGTCTGAGTAGTTTCCGAGGCCAGGGGAATCTTCTAGAATGTTTGAGGAGCGCTTGTAATGGAGGTGCGAAGATAAGTTTGTTGTACTTTCAGTTTTTGATGTTTGAGGTGGATTTGAAATACTGTTTGTTGAGAGTATGAATTCTCCTGAGGATGTAGTGCAGAGTGGGTCCTTTGCAATTCTGAGAGAGTGTGGCCCTCAGCTGAGGCAGGGATGACTGTAGAGATGTTAGGTTCCGGCGCATTGCTGTGAGCGTGGAAGGGAGGATCTTGAAGTAGAACTGTTGCTGTTGTTTTTGAATCTGTAGTCTGTACTGTTTGTGCTGTTTGGGGCTGAACTCTGCTGGTTTAAAGGTGGTCGGGAGTCCGTGTGGGATGAGTTGGTTCCGGAGGCAGGCACTGAGGAAGCAAATGTGGCTGTGGTAGTGAGTTTGTTTCATGACATGATTGAAGAGCTTCAGGGCAGAGGAAATGACCTGGGAGTTGCAGTGGGAGAGGGACTCCTGGAGATTCTTGTAGAGAGAGGAGAAAAACTTCTTCAAGGCAGGCATCCTTGCAAGATGATTCGCAGTAGGGTTAAAAACAATAACTGCAGATGCTGGAAAACAGATTCTGGGTTAGTGGTGCTGGAAGAACACAGCTGTTCTGGCAGCATCCAAGGAGCAGCGAAATCGACGTTTCGGGCAAAAGCCCTTCATCAGAAATAAAGGCAGAGAGCCTGAAGCGTAGAGAGATAAGCTAGAGGAGGGTGGGGGTGGGGAGAGAGTAGCATAGAGTACAATAGGTGAGTGGGGGAGGGGATGAAGGTGACAGGTCAAGGAGGACAGGGTGGAGTGGACAGGTGGAAAAGGAGATAGGCAGGTAGGACAAGTCCAGACAAGTCATAGGGACAGTGCTCAGCTGGAAGTTTGGAACTAGGGTGAGGTGGGGGAAGGGGAAATTGGGAGCATCACCGGGACACCCACACCAATCAACCACACTGCCCTGTGGACCAACATTTCAACTCCCCCTCCCACTCTGCCGAGGACATGGAGGTCCTGGGCCTCCTTCACCACTGCTCCCTCACCACCAGATGCCTGGAGGAAGAACGCCTCATCTTCTGCCTCAGGACACTTCAACCCCAGGGCATCAATGTGGACATCAACAGTTTCCTCATTTCCGCTTCCCCCACCTCACCCTAGTTCCAAACTTCCAGCTCAGAACTGTCCCCATGACTTGTCTGGACTTGTCCTTCTTTTCCACCTATTCACACCGCCCTCTCTTCCCTGACCTATCACCTTCATCCCCTCCCCAACTCATCTATTGTACTCAGTGCTACTTTCTCCCCACCCCCACCCTCCTCTAGCTTATCTGTCCACGCTTCAGGCTCTCTGCCTTTATTCCTGATGAAGGGCTTTTGCCCGAAATGTCGATTTCGCTGCTCGTTGGATGCTGCCTGAACTGCTGTGCTCTTCCAGCATCACTAATCAAGGAACAGGCCGTACCAATGTTTGTGGATCTGGGGGAAGAAGGTAGAAGTGGGCAGGATGGGTTTTGGGGGACTGTGAGGTTGGAAGGTGTGCAGTGTGTGGGGGAGATCTCCAGATTATATTAGATTCGTGAGTGTCATGGACACAATAGCCTGATGTTAGATGGTGGGGCCATGTTCTGGGAGAGATGTAAGAGGTATCGAAGAGCTGACACTCTGCTTCCACAGTGTACAGGTGAGTCTGTCAAACAGCAACAGCTCCACCCTTGGAGTAGGCTTGATTATAAAGTCAGGAATAGGCCTGAGAGCAGTTAGTTCAGCGGGAGAGGGGTCTGAATGGGGCAGGGCAGGGTGCACAGATATTAAGGTGATCAACACAACAGAGAGAATACTCAAAAAAAAATCCAGTTTGAGTGACACCAAAAGGTGAGATGGAGGAGTCCAAGTGGAGTGGGAGTATTGGAGGTGAGTGAAGGGTTGGAAGAAGAATCTGATTTAAACATTTGGACACAGAGGCTAAGAACATGAAGGAAGAATAGGTTAACATCATGTCATAGTCAAAGGTCACTCCATGGGGAGGGTGAGGGGGAGAGTGGGAGAGAGGAATAAAACTGAGACAATTTCTCAGTACAAAATGTTCTGCATCAGAGAGAGATATCTGACTGTTCAGTGATCTGTGTTTATGGGAGTTTGTGTTATGCAATGACAGAAAGAGATCATTCCCACTGTCAGAGTGATCATACTGCAGTCACAACATTGACAGTCTGTCCCAGGTTAAACAAAAGCAAAGAATAGATTAGAGAAAGGCAGTGATGTGTGAGGGAAGGCACAAATATATTATATGAAAGATCAGTAATGGAGGAAGGTGGCAGGGTGGACATGGAAATAAAAGTGATGTGAACCAGGTAAAGGTGAGGATAAAGGCAGCAAGCAGACAGCAATGAATCATGTTTAAAATATCTAATACTTGGATTTCTCGAACAGAACTGAAGCAATGACAAGAAAGTGAACAAATTAACTGCGTTTACACAGTGAACACTCAGGTACAGAGAATTGCAAAGAACAGGCACATCAACAAGGATGGCACCATAAATGGTAAGATCTGTCAATTTATTCAACATGGTTTACAAAACTCATCGTGAGGCACAGACTTACCAGGGACACCAACAATGCCAAGTATGGGATAGTAAACATAAGCAAAAATCTGAAGTGCGGCATCAATTCGATAGACAAACTTTATCCAATCATCATCCCTGTGAAGGATGTAGAGCCAACCAGAGATACCCCTTCCCATCACTGGATTATTCCAATTCTTTTCCCTCTGATTTTCACTAATTGCTGTGATATTCCATTCGACTGTTCTCCGATACCAAAACCATCGCTCCATATCTACAGTTGTGCTGATCTCTGATTGCTGCAGAGATATTGCTCCTGCTGTCATTCTGTGATAAACTATTGAAGGGAATCCCTTAATAAGCAACTGATGGAGCAGCTCCCAGCTCCCCCAGGGACACAGTTAATTTCAGTGAGTCAGGCATGAATTCCAGTCAATGAACAAACAGTTGGAGTTAAACCCTTTGAATCAAATCAGTTTTGTCCGACAATAGATAAGAACATTGACCTGGTCCATGTTGGGTTTTATTGCAACCAAGTATGGAGGAAATAATTCAAGAAGTTGGTAGTGTATCAGTTTTTTGATAAAGGTGTCATTGCATAGGATTAAAGGGTAGCACGTTTTAAATAAAAGAAAGCAAGATTTAAATTTATAGACGATGCCACCTGACATCAATGATGACAACACTTGAAAGAACATAATTCAGGAGCAACAATTCTCACTGTATTTTAAGATAAGTAAATAAAAAATGAATAAATAAATGAAAATAAATAAACATGTCACCGAGCCAAACAAGTTTCAATCACACAGATAATCAGTGGATAAATAAATATTAAGCATCATGGATAAGTCAGTGGAAAGCCACGTCATATTTGAAAGATCTGATTATCTGATGACAAATCTGACGAGGTGGATTTTGGGTAACACACGTTGTCATTTACATACACTTCTGAAGGAAGTGATATCAAATATTTCAAAGGACTCTAACAGAAAGTAAATTCATGTCTGTATTATTGTACTCAAAGTACATGACAGAATATTTTAGGTCTGACCAAAGTAATCTCAAGAAAGCCCATGCGCTTGTAATAACACAAACTTATTAGCCTCATCTAATATGCAAACATATGAGTGAATCTGGAGAATCTTCAATGCAGTAAAGAACAAAGCTGCTAACACATGGAAGTTTCTGAAGGGGACAGAACAATCACCATGGTGCCTGGCTCTGATGTCACCACAAAGTGGTGGACAGTAATCTGGAACACCATTCCCAGCTGAATTCTAACCTCGGTGCGTGACAGTGACCAAAAGAAAGCATTTGTGGTAATGGGCTGATATTAAACCTGATTGTGTAATAATCACTGCTCAGGAACATGAGGATTGGGTCACAGCAAATATATTGAATCACACAGTTCTCACATTGTTCCACCTACTGTGGGATGTGTTCTATTTGGACGGACAGAAAGCTTTGCATAATCTTCCACACAAAAAGGTTAAGTCATAAGTTAAGAGCCCCACAGTGATGGAAGTAGTATATTGGCAATAACAGACAACTTACTGATGATCAGGAAAGAACAAGGGGGATTAGGATTTTTTTTTTCTGTTCATGCCCGGAGCCCATTGTGAATCCACGGGGATTAGTGCGGTGACAACAACTGTTTATCAATGATTGTTTGATGATAAATTTCAAAGATGGATTTGGAAGAAGGAAGTGAATATATTGCAGCCAAATTTTGAAACAACACCCAATAAAGAGTAAAGGGCAGGTTGTGAGAGGCAGAGATAAAATTGATTGATTAAAGTAGCGAGCATCATGTTGGCAATGGCATATACTGTGGGAAAATGAGACATTTTCAGACCGAGGAATAAAAGAACAGAATAATTATTCAATGAGACAATTGAATAATTATTCAATGGGAAAATGAGACAATTTCAGACCGAGGAATAAAAGAACAGAATAATTATTCAAATGGAGAAATAAAAACCTGCAGGAAGCTGTAACCCAACAGCACTGCGTGTGACATGTACATGGAGCACAGAAAGCTCACACTCAGGTACAACAGGGAATCAGGAAGCTCATGGAATGTTGGTCATTCTTTCAAGTGTGTCAAAAGTACAAGAGTAGTGAGGTGTTACTGCAAATGTACAAGGTGCTGTTAAGAAACATATCGAATACTGTGAATAGTTTTTGTCTCCTTATTTCAGTAAAGATCTGATTTTATTGAATGCAGTTCAGAGGAGGTTTATTAGAATGATCCCTGGCTTGGAGAGACTGAGTCATTGAGTCTTACAACGTGGAAAGAGACTTTACAGTCCAGCTTGTTCATGCTGACCAGATATCCTAAACTGATGCAGTCCCATTTGCCAGCATTTGCCTCTTATACCACTTAAACCCTTTCAATACATCTTCCTATCCAGGTCCCTTTTAAATGTGGTGGTTGTACCCAGCTTTACCAGTTTTGGCACACCATTGTTCAGAGGCCTCCAGTCTGAAAAACAATCCTCAACTCTTTCAGACAGAAGGAATACAAAAAAAACAAAAGCACTCCCCGCTCCACCACTCCCCCCAATACTGTCCCCATCAGACACTCTCGGGACAGGGACAGCACTGTGTTAAACACAGAGCAAAGCCCACTCTGCTCTTTCAAAACAACAATTTTTTACTCAGTGGAAAAATAACCGAATAGAAAATGGCTCTCCCATAACTCCATCCCCAACAACCTCTTTTGGGCAGGGACCACAAGGGGCCAAAACAAAAGCAAAATCAAAGAAACAAATAATTAATAATGACACGGCGGTGAACCCTTCTGCTAATTAAACCAAACCCCCAGAAAATCTCACCTCACCTCGTAATCTGTGAGAGTATGAATGACAGATAACACCCAACTCCCACTATTTCAAAAAAAAGTTAATTTATTCTCTCACTCCAAAAGTGAATATGAAACAACAATTGCTTACAACTCTGACCCTTCATTCTCTTACAGGCTTCTTATCTACCTCCAACACTATTAAAATACTGTTCTAATAAATCCCCCTGTTAAAATTGCATCAACTTAATTTCCAAAGCCCTACAGCGGCTGTTGTCTCTGGTGTCGGCCTTCCTCTGGCTGTAGATCACCCTGAGTCATCTTCGGTCTTTTACTGCAAAGATGTTTCACATGAAAAGGTGCCTTTGAAAGCGAGTGGTTAGCTGGAAGTTACTCGGATGATAACAGTTGGTTGCTCTCTCTGGCAAAATCTCAAAATGTCCACTTCATTATACCCCAAAGATCAGATCGTCTCATTGGTTCAATGCTGTCAAAACATTCAACCTAAATTCCATTGGGTTTTAGTATTTTGAGGCATATTTTAAACTGTTTGATTAAATTTGAACTGTTGTGAAAGCATCGCAACCAGAGCTCAGGTATTTATTTCACAGCCAAATGTTCCACATTTTCAATGATCCAATACACTCTGAGACTGCTGGTCAGCCACATGACACGGGTTTGTAAGCTCTCAGTGCAAGACAGCTTTCACTCTCTCTTCATGGTCCAGTCCACATAAGAACATAAGAACTAGGAGCAGGAGGAGGCTGCCCGGCCCTTTGAGCCTGCTCAGCCATTCAACACAATCATGGCTAATCCTTTCATGGACTCAGCTCCCCTTCCCCACGTTTTCACTATATCCCTTAATTCCTTTCTTTTTTTTTCAATAAAAGTATCTACCTTAGCATTAAAAGTGATCACTGAAGTAGCGTCAACTACTTCCCTGGGCAAGGAATTCCATCAATTAAGAACCCTCTGGGTGAAGAAGTCCCTTCTCAGTTCATTCTAAACCTGCTTCCTCTAATCTTGAGGCCATGCCCTCTTGTCCTAGTCTCACCCAACAGTGGAAACATCCTCTATATTTCTATTTTATTTTTCCCCTCCATTATTTTATATATTTCCAAAAGATCCCCCACTCAGTCTTTTGAATTCCAATGAATATAATCCCAATCTACTCAGCATCTCCACATAAGCCAAACCCCTCAACTCTGGAATCGACCTGGTGAACCTCCTCTGTACCCCGTCTAGTGCCAGTACATCCTTTTTTAAGTAAGGAGACCAAATCCGCACACTGTCCTCCAGCTGTGGCCTCACCAGCCCCTTGTACAGCTATAGCATTACCTCTCTGCTTTTAAACTCCATCCCTTCAGCAATGAAGGACACAATTCCATTTGCCTTCCTAATTAGTTGTTGTACCTGCAGACCAACCTTCTGCAGTTCATGCACAAGGACACCCAGGTCCCTCTGCAAATCAGCATGCTGCAGCTTTGTACCATTCAAGTAATAATCCTTTTTACTATTTCTCCTACCAAACACATGATTTCATATTTATTTGCATTGTATTCCATCTGCCAGATCTTTGCCCACTCTCTCAATGTATCTATATCCCGCTACAAAGTTTCACAGTCCTCTGCACACTTTGCTCTGCCACTCATCTTAGTCCAAATAATCTTTATAAATTGTAAATAATGTGGTCTCAACACCTATCCCTCAGGCACACCACTAGACATTGATTGCCAGGCAGAATAGCACTCATTTATCTCCTCTTTTTACTTCCTGTCAGTTAACCAATCCTCTATCTACAATAATAATCTACCCCTAACACCATGCATCCTTATCTTATGCAGCAGCCTCATGTGTGGCATCTTGTCAAAAGCCTTTTGGAAATCTCGGTACACCACATCCAAATGGTCCCCATTATCCACCTTGCTTGAAATGTCTTCATGGAATCTCAAAAGATTTGTGAAGCATGAACTGTCCTTCATGTACCCACGCTGTGTCTGTACAATGAGGCAATTTCTTTCAAGATGCCCTGCTATTTTTCCTTGATAATCGACTCAAGAATCTTCCGCACTACAGAGGTTTCACTCACTGGTGTATAATTCCCTATCTTTTGTCCAATTCCTGTTTTAAACAGTCGTGTCACATTTTGCTATTTTCCAATCTGTTAGGATTCCCCCAGCGACCAGTGAATTTTGGAAAATTACCGCCAGTCCACACGTTATTTCTCCCACCCTCTCTGTAAGTCTCCTGGGATGGAATCCATCAGGGCCAGGAGACTGTTCCTCCTCATTCTCTAAAGGACCGACATTTACTGCAGCCACTCTTCGTCTTTTTATATTTGTCGGAAGTTTTGTTGACTTTATATTCTGAGCTTGTTTTTTCTCATACTCTATCTGACTTTTCTCTATAACTCTTTCTGTGGTTTTAAAATGTTCCCAATCTTTGAGATTTCTGCTTTTTTTGTTCACTTTGTATGCCTTCTCTTTCACTTTGATAGACTGCCATATTTTCTTGGACATCCATGCCAGATTACTCCTCCTCCTACCGTCCTTCCTTCTCACTGGAATGTACTTCTGTTGAGCACCTTGACAACTTTCTTTGAAGGTCCTCCACTGTTTGTCACCTGTCGCACCATGAAGTCTCTGTTCCCAGTCTACTGTAACCAGGTATTCTGTCATAGTCCCCCTTATTCAAGCACAGGATCCTGGTATTGGACTTTATCTTCACACTATCCAGCTGTATTTTAAATTCAACCATACTGTGATAGCTCCTTCCAAGAGTACCCCTAACTATGAGGTCATTAATTATTCCTGCTCCCTCATTAATTCCATTACATGGTGTTCAAGAAAACGACCATGGATCCATTCAATGCACTCCTCCTCAAGGCTTCCCTGACCGAGCTGGTTCGACCAATCGACATGCAGATTAAAATCCCCCTGATAATAGCCATATCATTTTCGCAGGCATTAGTAATTTCCTTGCTTATTTCCTGCCCCAATGTGATGTTAATACGTGGTGGCTGACAGACTATGCTTATCAGTGACTTTTCCTTCTTGGACTTCCTAATTTCCACCCTAAAGGATTCAATCACATGCTCCACAGAACCTATATCATCGGTCAGCACTACCCTGGTGTCATCCTGGAATATCAGAGCTCCCTTGCATTCCTGTCTGCCGTTCTGAACAGTCTGGTACCTCTGGATATTTAATTCCTAGTCATGACCATTCTGCCGCCATGTCTCCGAGATGGTGACCAAATCATATTCATTAACGATGGTTTGTGCCATTGCCTCATCAACCTTGTTACGAATGGTACAGTCATTCGGGTAAAGGGCCTTATGCTCACTTTCCTACCTTCATGATTCACAACATCGCTAATATCTCCTGAGTAATTCTTCATTTTTGCTTCTTTCCTAGTCTGTCATGAACTTTAACCCTCCTGCGTACATGCTAACCTGCTGCTTACCTTTTCATTTATCACCACACTTCCTGTAGCTTTCCACTTCCCATCCCCCGACTCACAAGTTTAAAGTCTGAGTGAATATGTTAGCAGGGCATGGTCTTCTCACACAACAGGGGACAGGCTGATTTCTCAGGGTTTGGTTTATTTATTTATACACGTAAATAAATTTATGTAAATTTTAATAGATAAATGATATATATGTCAAAGTAACACCAGGTCCCTTCCCCGGCCAACGAAAATATTTCGCCTCTGATGCTTTCTTCTCCGAAGGATTGGAATCACCATTTAATTGGGTCCATGGTTTAATGACTCTCCCTGGGATCAGGGATTGTTTAACAAAAGAATTAAGTCATCTGTTTATGGTTTGTTCTCCTTCTATTTTTCTGTCGTCATACTTCCTGGGAGCAAAGTGACCAGGTGTCTCTGACTGAGCTGTCCTGCTGTTTTATCATCGTACCTGGGAGATACATACACCAAAGCTGGTTTTGTGCAGAAAACAGAGTGAACTTGGGAACATACAACATGAGCTCGGGTCTCGATCCTCCTTCCTGCCCATTGCCCGGGCATAGCCATGTACACAGGGGGATGGCATTTTACACATGGGACCTTCCAACCAGAGATCAGAAACCTTTCCGATATTTCTCAGAAGTGAGCTTCGGCAAACCCTTAATTAACCAATAATTAACGACTGCCTGCTGTCGAAAAGTGTTCAGGGTGTAAGGTTTGTATAACTTAGACAGTGGATCTAATATCTATGAACATTATCTATTATTCCCATCCACCCTCCCCTGACCTGAGCAGTAAAACTACATGAAGCAATGGCCTACCCCCACATACAGCCCCATCACAGCAAACCTCCCTCATGTCCAGCCTGCTGGGATCAAACCCTCTGATAGAGAGACTGTTGTTTGTCCTTGCAGCAGTGGGGAAATGATCCCTGCTCTCATGGCTGTCCCCTGCTGCTGGCAGTCCCAATCTGCAGGGACTCGACTAACCTGGACGCTGAGTAATGAAAGGATGTATGCAAATGTTTTGACGTGTGTAAGATCTTTGTGAACAAGGATGGTGGGTTTAGCTGCCTTTTGTCCAGTAGGGCATGCTGCTCCGTGTGGGCCTATCATATCCATCGTATCCAATTGTAGTGACTACTTCTGGAGTCTCTTCACTTCCTGCTCATTCACAAGGATCATCTCCCAATTCAATCAATCCTAATTCTCCCCATAAAACCTCTGTATACTTGGTGTAAGACATAGAACATAGCAGGGAATATGGAACATCACAGCGCAGTACAAATCCTTTGGCCCTCGATATTGTGCCATCCTCTGGCACCAATGTGAAGCCTCTCTATCCTACACTATGCCATATTCATTGATATGTTTATCCAATGTGCATTTAAATTCCCTGAAAGTTGGTGAGTCTACTCCTGTTGTAGGGAGGGCGTTCCACACCCCTATTACTCTCTGAGTAAAGAAACTACCTCTGTCCTATATCGATCAACTCTCAATTTAAAGCTACACCCCCTCGTGCTAGCCATCACCATCTGAGGCAAAAGGCGCTCATTGTCCACCCTATCTGACCCTCTGATTATCTTATATTTCTCAATTCAGTCACTCTCAACCTTCTTCTCTCTAATGAAAACAGGCTAAAGTTCCTCGACATTTCCTCATGAAGCCTTCCCTCCATACCAGACAACATCCTGGTCAATCTCTTTGAACCCTTTCCGCAGCTTCCACATTCTTCTAAAAATGTGATGATCAGAACTGTACGCAATACTCCAAGTGTGGCCGCACCAGAGTTTTGTACAGCTGCAGCATTACTTCATGTCTTTGAAATCTAACCCCTCCCCCAATAAATGCTAACACACTGGATGCCATCTTAACAACCCTACCAACCTGGATGGCATCTTTCAGGAATTCATGTACATGGGCACCGAGGTCTCTCTGCTCATCTGCACAACTAAGAATCTAACCATTTGACCAGTATTCTTTATTCCTATTGTTCCTTCCAAAGTGAATCACCTCACACTTTTCTGCATTAAACTCCATTTTCCACCTGTCAGCCCAGCTCTGCAACTTATTTATGTCTCTCTGTAACCTACAACATCCTTCATCACTGTCCAGAACTGTGCCAACCTTAGTGTTGTCCACAAATTTACGAACCCATCCTTCTATGCCCGCATTTCGTTCATTTCTGAAAATGACAAACAGCAGTGGGCCCAATACAGATCCTTGCAGTACACCACTAGTGACTGAACTCCAGGATGAAAATTTCCCATCAACCACCACACTCTGTCTTCTTTCAGGGAGCCAATTTCTGATCCACACCACTAAATCACACTCAATCCCATGCCTCCGCATTTTGTGCAATAGCCTGCCACAGGGAACCTTATCAAATGCTTTACTGTAATCCATATACACCACATCAACCACCTTACCCTCATCCAACTGCTTAGTCACCATCTCAAAGAACTCAATAAGGTTTGTGAGACACGACCTACCCTTCAGAAATCAGTGTTGCCTATCCTTAATCAAGTTATTCCTTTCTAGATGATTTTAAATCCTATCTCTTATGACCTTTTCCAACACTTTACCCCCAACAGAAATAAAGATCACTGGTTTAAAATAGGTGTGCTATCGAGAGCATCCTGTCTGGATGTATCACTACCTGGTCTGGCAACTGTATCATTCAAGATCGGAGATGGTTACAGAGAGTGGTGAACTCAGCCCTGACAATCACAAAGGCCAACCTCTCATCCAAAGAATCCACCTATCAGGTCCTCTGTCGACTAAAGGCTGCCAGTGTTCTCAAAGATCCGTACTACCCTGGCAATGTTTTTCTTCAAACTCTACCATCAGGGAGAAGGTACAGAAGACTGATACACGCATCCACCTGTTTCAAAACAGTTTCTTCCCTCTTTTAGAATCGTTTTTAGATTACTGAAAGGTCTCACAAAATCTTAACATTCACTTGTATCTGTGTCTTTTTTGTTTTTTGCTGCTGTTTCCCTGTCATTTACTGGTCTAAGCTACTTAACTCTGTGATCTACCTGTATTGTTCACTAGAACAAAGCTTATCACTGCGTCTTGGTGCACGTGACAATAAATTCAATTCAATTCAGTTCAGTTCTACTTCACTTCTTGAACAAGGGGACAACATTTGCTATCCTCCAGTCTTCTGGCACTAATCCTCTCGACAATGATAACATGAAGATCAAAGGCAAAGGCTCAGCAATCTCCACCCTGGCTTCGCAGATAACCCTCAGAACAATCCCATCCAGCCCAGGGGATTTATCTATTTTCATACTTTCCAGAATTGCTAACACCTCCTCCTTGTGAAGCTAAATCACATCTAGTCCTGTAGCCTGTATCTCAGTATTCTCCTCGACAACATTGTCTTTTTCCAGTGTGAATACTGACAAAATATATTCACTTAGCCCTTCCCCATCTCCTTGGACTCCATACACACTTTCCCACTACTATCTTTGATTGGCCCGAAGTTTTCTCTCGTCATTCCTTTATTCCTGATATAACTGTAGAAAGGTTTCGGGTTTTCCTTGATCCGATCTGCCAATGACGTCTCATGTTCCCACCTTGCTTTACTTAACTCTCCCTTTAGATCTTTCTTGACTAACTTGTAACTCTCCAGCACCCGAACTGAGTCTTCATGTCTCATCCGAACATACACCTTCTTCTTCCTCTTGGCAAGTGATTCAAATTCTTCAGGACACCATCAGCTCCCTTGTTCGACCACTTCCTCCCTGCCTGACAGGTACATACTTAACAAGGACACGCAGTAGCTGTTCCTTAAATAAGCTCCACATTTCAATTGTCCTTCCCCAATCTGTGCAACCTGAATCTTGCCGTGTTGCATCATAATTGCCTTTTCCCCAGCATTAACTCTTGCCCTCCTTTATATACCCATCCCTTATCATCGCTAAAGTAAACATAAACGATTCGTGGTCATGATCACCAAAGTGCTCACTGACTTCCAAATCTAACACCTGGCCTGGACCATTACCCAGTACCAAATCCAGTGTGGTCTCACCCCTTTTTGGCTGGTCTACATACTGTGTCAGGAAACCCTCCTGCACACATTGTCAAAAAACAGATCCATCTGAAGCACTGAAACAATAGTATTTCCAGTTAATAGTCAGGGAGTGTTCAACTCCTTTTTAATACATGGTCCTGCAGGCCATCATTTGTGTGTTAAATAACAAGACCAACTGAAATGTTTACCTGCAGCAATTCAAGGGCAGAGCTGTCAGCTGTCAGCTGTTACCATCCCGAAAAGTTCCTTCACTTGGTTGACTCAATTCCGTGCTGTCTCCCAAACACATCTCATCATCATTCTATAACTGAGCAGCTAATAATACTGCATTTCCCCAAGTTGCCCAGAAAGTTTGGAGAAGTGAAGGTTAGGTGCATTACTCAGGGGGATATAGAGTAATAAGATAAGAGAAAGGGTCTGACGGGATACTCTTCAGAGGGTTGGTGTGGACTTGATGGGTCAAATGATCTGTAGGGGTCCTATAATTCAGATCGGATTTGTGCAGTGTTTCACTATGACAGCTGTCTGTTCTGTGGCTAACTCAATAATACAGATCCATTTCTTTAATTCATTGATCACCTGATCTTTCTGCTGTAATTGTTTTAGAAATATTTCCACATTTTCCATGATCTTCAGAACCCCATCAGCTTTCTGAACCCGGTGCTCTGCTTCCTGAACCGACAGAAACATCTCTTTGGTGGAAACAACTCACCTGTGGGTTTGGGATTGTCAGAGCGGGGTTCACTTACATTTCTCAATGTCATCATTGCTTTAACTTTATTTAATCATGAAATGACAGTTTCCCTACTGATACAATATCACTTAGCCACACTTTATCTATCACATGATCATCAATGTTTTTGTCACCTGTATAGTTGTATTCAATGTGCTTACCTGTAACTTATTTATATGCATGCTAACTGACCTTTACGCTCAAAATGATCTTTAGCAGTTCTCCAAATTTTGTTCATTACTGTCTTTCTTTATATTTTTCTCAAGTAATTACCATCCAATAAACAGGCCTGCAGTCAAGTTTGTGCGAAAGCATTTTGTTTTAGTTCTGTTTGTGCCATTCAGCAAAATATTTGCAGAAATGATGACTGTTTCAGAGCCGTACATTTGACGTGAAATACGGGCATTTTCTACAAATTCAGGTTCGCTGGAAATGACATATCCCAAGCTATATTTTTCACAGATATACATAACCTGCATGGGCAATACCATAAACAGATGTCAGTTGGTTGTACGTTGCATTTCGTTCCACCCAGTGTATATTACACAGGCGAAGGACATGAATGGAAAATAATAACGAAATGAATTTAGTTTGATTGTCTAAATCCATGTAGCTCTTTGTGAAATGGCAATAATTTAACAATGAGATCACAAGGGGATGTAACTGCAGTCTTCAGCTGCTCTCTGGATTTATTCTGGGACAGGGCATATGTCCATGTGTTGGTGCAGGTACTGAGGAGCTGAAGCATATTGGCAATGGATTCTGGGTATGAAAGGGGATCTGTGACAGAGTTAAAATATGCCTTTGTAACTCACTGATAAATGTAAAATACAAGCTGGGTCACCCACAACGTTAGAAAGCTGCCAGATATACTGAAGAATAATATGATGGATTTCCTTTGTATCTCCATTTCTGGATCCTTGCCATTCTCTCCATTGACGTGACCCCGGAGTGGCCTGTAGACTTTACTTGCTACAAAAATAAGTCTGACAGTCAGAAGATTGAGGAGCGACAGTAGGAAGAATGGTGCCAAAGCAATTAAATCAGATAAAATGTGTCAAAACCAGCCCATGCAGTCAAAGTAATGAAGTTCACGTTTGTAATGTTATACCAGGGAATAGTCGAAAGAGTGGTGCTGGAAAAGCACAGCAGGTCAGGCAGCATCCAAGGAACAGGAGAATCAACATTTCAGACATGAACCTTTCATCAGGAATTTGGCCAAAATGTTGACTCTCCCGCTCCTCAGATGCTACCTGACCTGCTGTGCTTTTCCAGCACCACACTCCCGACTCTGATCTAAAACATCTGCAAGGCTCACTTTCTCTAATACCAGGGAATATTATCGATCATGTACAAAGTATCATGCCTGAAGTATCAGGCGACAGACATTAAACAACCCAAATCAGTCACTATCCTTATTACAACAGCTGCAATTTTCTTTGTAAAATGCTTCACTTTCAATTCACCATAATATATGGCCACAGACCGATCGAAGGTGAAAGCAACTGTGAGTGAAATGGAAACCTCTGTTGATGTGAAAACCAAGACATAAATAAAAATACACACAGGTTTAATGAACAGGAATGAATGATGGAAATACATCTGACCAATCCTGTCGAATATTGGTTCAGCAATAACGACCAGGAGATCGGCTGCTGCCATTGCAAACAAGTGGCAAGAAATACATTTGGAAAGGCCACATTTTCCTCAGTACTGAATAATAATCACCAACATGATCACTTGAAGAGTGAAAAAAAACAAAGCAAATTTTCAAATTGTGTCAGGAACACCTCAGCCAATAGTTTGAGAGGATCCAGAATGACATTTCTATTCTTTCGGGCACAGCAAGCATTCAAAACTGATTTTTCTGCATAGAACACCCTGTCAGGTAATAACGTTTCAGATAATTTTCATCAGCTCTGTGGAAATCAAAGAGTTTTCTTTGTTTCTTTTCTCTGAACTTCCAAGAGCCAATTAGTGGACGCTTGGGAGGGATCTCACATCTTCACACTGGAGCATCAACAGCTCATTCCTACCCTTAGAAATCCCAGACCAAAACAATTTAAATTAAATCCCACTCCTTCCTTTGTTTGAACATTCAGCTTTCTTCCCAGACTTGTTGGCGTCAATTCCCAATTAATGTCCAAACACCGGCTCTCTGTTTCAGCACACTGCCATTCCAAAGGCAAAGAGTCCACAAAAACCAACCTGTAACTATCTTTCCGGCCTGGCTACAAAAATAGATCATGTTTGTTCTTTTTTAACACAAGCGGCTACTCCCAGTGCATGGTCTCCTTCCATCTCTCCTAGTTCACAACTCCAAACCAAATATTAATAAAAATAAAATAATGAAAAACCTGGTGGATTCTAACAGCAAAGATTATTAATCTGTCCCTTTCAATATGATGTCGTTCCCCTGCCCTTTCATGTGTCGAATTTCAGACAAACACTGTCCTTTAAATGAAGGAATTTAAATTCACATCAATTCCACTGACCAATCCCTCATTCTGAGACTGTAATGACTTACTGCTGAATGACATCTCCTACCCTGCCACCCCCAGACAGATAAAACAACTTGGTGGTATCAACTTTAATAGTATATTAAATTTGATAAGATTGATTTGGAAGGCAATGCATTATGGGCGGCATGGCAGCAAGTGGTGAGCACTGTTGCCTCATACCGCCAGAGACCTGGATTCAATTCATGCCTCAGGCGACTGTCTATGTGGAGTTTGCACGTTCTCCCAGTGTCTGTGTAGGTTTCCTCCCACAGTCCGAAAAGTGCAGGTTTGGTGAATTGCCTGAAGTGTTATGTGTAGGGCAATGGCTCTGTTTCGGTTGCTCTTCATAGGGTCGGTGTGGTCTTGTTGGGCCGAAGGGTCTGTTTCTATACTGCAAATAATTTAATTACTTCAAATCACGTCTCACCTGGCAATGCATTACAGACACCGACCACCCTCTTGGCTCCAATGATGACAACACAGGAGCAGTAGAAAGCATTTTGCTTACTGAACTCATGTTGTCCCTCGCTAAAAGAGGGCCTACCCACAATGGAACTGACTGTGAGCAACCCATTCCACACTGTGTATAGGAAACGTTATCTAAACAGCCCGCTGATGGGATTCTCTCACTCACAATGACACTGCACCTCTGGAAGTCCTGAAGGCTCTCTCTCTCTCTCTCTCTCTCTCTCTCAATGAGAGCCCTAGCCGACACAATACCCCCCACAGACAAAATGTCACCAAGCTACTCAATATGGATGACCTTATCCCTATGAGCCATTATGGACAGGATGTTACCGATTATTTATTCAATATTCTTAGATTGGCTCACCTCCTGTTACTATTCTTTAACTGTCCTGTATTGTCAGACCCAAAGTACTGTGAGCCCACTTTGAACAGCATTAACATAGCAACTGTAATTAGAACTGTATTGTTTTGCAATCAACGATCAATCTCTTGTAACCCTTTATAAACTGCATATGCCTGTACCTGGGTGAAGAGGTTATGACTCATCTGTGCAGAGCTACCACTCTGTATATGAGTGATCTTTAACCTCTTCCCACTGTATGGTTAAATAAACTAGCATGTCAATTTCACAAGATCTGCGTATGAGCTTTATTTGAAATTGGACAATTCTCTGACAGACAAATTAACTGTGTTCCAGAAATGAGGTGTGATTGACAGTCCTTGACATTAAGGCTGCATTTGACCAGCTGTGACATGCAGGAGCCGGAGCAAACCTGGAATCAGTGGGAATTGGGGAGAACCCTCGGCTCGATTGAGTCAGATGTGACACAAATGTAGGTGTCTGTGGTTGTTGGAGGGGTATCATCTCTGCCTGAGGACATCTCTGCAGGAATTCCTCAGGGAATGTTCCAGGATCAAACATCTTCAACTGTTCCTTCAATGTCCCACCCTCCATCAAGGGTCAGAGATTGGGATGTTTACAGATGGTTGCACAATGTTCAGCCCCATTCCTGAATCCAACAGCACTCCAGGAGCTTGACACCATGTGGGACAAAGCAAGCTTGGTTGAAAAATCCACAAACATTCCAGCCTCAGGTGACTGTCTGTATGGAGTTTACACATTCCCTTCATGTCCACATTCATGTCTTCCCACAGTCCAAAGATGTGCAGGTTAGGTGGATTGGCCAAACTAAATAGCCCATTGTCTCTGGGTGGACTGACATTTGTAAATGCTGCATTACAAGGATAGGGCATAAGTCTGTGTCTGAATGGGATATTGTTCAGAGGGTCAGGGAGCTCCCCCAAACAGCAGCAGTGTGCACCATCTACTCGACACATTGTACAAATTCGCCCATCCTCCTTAGATAGCACCTCCCATGTCCACTTAAACTGAGAAGCACAAGATAGTTTGGAACACAGGCATCTCCCAGATCCCCTCCAATCCACTGACCACCCTCCCATGGAAATATATCACTATTCTGTGGTGTTGGGTTGAAAATTTAGAATTCCCTATCTACTGGAATCTTGGATCTACCTACAGCACATGCACTGCCCTGGATTATGCAGGACGTTCAGTGCCAATGCCTGAAGATAAATAGACATGATCAATAAAAACCCACCCAAACAGGAGGGTGCCTATCCCCTGATTGATTTATGAAGAAAAGTAAATGTCCTTTTTTTTGGCTTTTGCTAACTTTTCCCTGTTTTATACTGAAGTTGGAGTATTCAAAATATCCCCTTCCCAATTTCCCAGGACAAGGCAGTGACATTGAAGTAATAGGCTTTGGGGAGTCAGGAGGTGAGTCACTTGCTGCAGTATTCCTCACCTCTGACTGCACTTGGAGCCACTGTCCAGGTGAGTCCAGTTGAATATCTGCTCAATACTATCCCCCAGGATGTTGACAGTATAGGATTCAGTGATGGTAAGACAATTGACTGTGGTTGGACTGTCTCTTATGGGATCGGAAATAATTTCTGATACAATGTACAAGTCATGGTTTGCAAACACTTACAAATTTAGAAATGGCCCAGTGGTCAGCATTGTTCCTCACAGTGCCAATTCCACCCGTGAGTGACTGAGCAATTTGCACATTCTCCGCATGTCTGCATGTGTTTCTTCTCACAGTCGAAAGATGTGCAGGTTAGGTGGATTGGCCATGCTAAAGAGCTCATTGTGTCAGGGGATGTGCAGGTTAGCTTGATTGGCCATGCTAAGTAGTTCATTTAATCAGGGATGTGCAGGTTCAATGGATTAATAATTGTAAATGCAGGGTTACAGGTATATGGCATGAAGCTGTGTTTGGGTGGGATGATCTGCAGAGGATCAGTGCAGATTCAATGAGCTAAATGGCATTTTTCCTCACTGTAGAGATATTCAAAGTAAATGTAGCAGCTGAGAGTGTGATGCTGGAAAAGCACAGCAGATCAGGCAGCATCCGAGGAGCATGGGAATCGATGTTTCAGAGTAGTCCCTAATGAAGGGCTTTTGCCCGAACCATCAACTCTCCTGCTCCTCGAATGCTGCCTGACCTGCTGTGCTTTTCCAGCACCATACTCTCGACTATAATCTGCAGCACCTGCAGTCCTCACTTTCTCCTGACTGTAGCAGCTGCACTTGTCCAAACACTTCTTGCGTTCAGAAGGAGCCGATATTTGTTGTATGTGTATGTAGCTGCCTATCATCGTTGGTGGTGCTGGGGTGAATGTTTGTGGAAAATAGGTTGCGAGTTGCTTTGTCGTGGATGGGGTTAAGCTTCTTGAATGTTGTAGCTGCACTCATCCAGTTCAGTAGGCAATATCGCTCTTGACATGATGTAATGAGCCTTCTCAGGCCGGCTCGATCGAACACCATCTCGGTAGGTTCACAGAAGCCCCGATGGTGTATTGTGGAGGGTCAGATACACCAGCCACCCCACACTGATATCAACAAGTGAGAATGGATTGAGATTTCATTTTGTTATAAAGAGAGAATCAAAGAAACATGAAAACAAGAAGCTGAATGTCCCAGGCTCCCTGGGACAGTTTCGAGACCAAACATCATTTTAAAAATTCTTTTTGTGTGCAGTTTACAATCCTTTCTCCTGATTTCACAGTCACATCCTGACAATTAAATCTGAGGTAGCCCAAGCTTCCCCTCGATTGCTGGTGGTCGAACAGAATGATCTGACTTTCTATATTCCCATTGAATGAGGGTGTCCAGATAATGTGACTGATCATGGATATACATTGAAGTCCCGAAAGTGTGATATCGGAAGTGTGCCAGTGGGACTGTGAGTAGGCATCTCCAACAAATACCAAATCAGGCTTGATCATACAGGGATTCTTGGACCATGTCTTTGAGAGAATGATTTTAATCTGAGACAGAGAGAGGGGACCTTGTTCCTCACAGACTGCCAGTACATATATTCTGTCCTGGGAAAAAGCACAAAAGAACAAAGAGCAGGAACAGGCCTTACGGCCCAGCAAGCCTGCACTGTCACATGATACCTTTCTCAAACAGAAATACTTCATCACGAGATGGTCCGTATCCCTCTATTGGCTCCATCCGTCTCTGGGTGACAGGTCCCTCAGTTTTGTCTGATCTAACTCTGATGCTTCAGCTCTCAGTCCCTCTCTTCCCTCCCACAATAATAACAGCCCTCCCATCCTCCCATCCTCACCTACCATGGCCTTGAATATCATATAGCCCTCTCTGAGTCACCATCCATCATATCCTTTGCCTTTGTGAATAC
The DNA here is from genome assembly GCF_020745735.1 of Hemiscyllium ocellatum. Lineage (NCBI taxonomy): Eukaryota > Metazoa > Chordata > Chondrichthyes > Orectolobiformes > Hemiscylliidae > Hemiscyllium > Hemiscyllium ocellatum. The sequence continues at coordinate 14,094,022 of NC_083438.1, forward strand.
GAATGCAACATGTTCATTAAGGACCTTACCCACTTCCTCTGGATCCACACATAAACAACCCTTTGTCCTTGAGTGGCCGACCTTTTCCCAAGTTACTCTTTTACTCATTGTAAATGTATACAATTCCTTAGGATTTTCCTTAATATTGTCTGGCAAAAACATTTTGTGGCCACTATAAGCCCTCCTGTTTTCTTGTTTGAGTTTTTACCTGGGCCCTTGTATTCTTCAAGGGTTCTGTAGGTCTTCTGTCTCCTAATCTTTATCTTTTGGGATGAACTCTCAGTTTCCCTTGTCATCCTTGTCTCCCTTATCCTTCATTTTCCCAGGATCATACTGGTCATGAACACAAATTAACTGGATTAAAGAGATTCCTGTATGCCAGATGTAAAGTTACACTCAACCGGTGCCCCCAGTCTCCGTTCTCCAGTTCCTGATTAATGTTCATTTCCTCAGTCACCTCCTGGCTGTTGACAGGCCTGGAGTAGAATCAAGGCAACATGATTGTATCCTTCCCTCCCTGAGCTCGAACCATGTGGCTTTGTGGGTGAGCCTTCCAAGGGTCTTGTCTCAGTAAAGTTCTGATATTCTCCATTATCAGGAACACAATTCCCCCATCTGTTAACATCACTATCTTGCTTGAAACCATCAAAATCTTGGAATATTAAGATGCCAGTGCTGCCCCTCTGACAACCGAGTCTCTGTCGTAGCTACAGCATCATAGTTTCATATGTTATTCCAAACTCTAAACCCATTTGCTTTACCTGCCATCCTCTTCACATTCAAACAAATACAGCTCAGACCAGCAATCCTGATATATTCAGTTGCTCTCCATGTCTGTTCTTCCACTGAGCCTTATTGGCCTTAATCTCTGCCTCACCCGGAGTCACTTCATTCACTGACCTACTGCTCTCATTCCTGACCCCCTGCCACATCAGTTTAAACTCTCCTGAGTGACACTGGAAACCCTCCCTGTCAGTATATTGGTGTCCCTCCAGTTTAGGTGTAACCTTTCCTTCTTGTACAGGGCCCACCAGCCCAGGGAGACATTCCAAAGATCCATGTACCTGAAGCCCTCCCTCTATTACCAGCTCCTTAGGGACTAATGTAACTGTACTATTCCTCATCGCAATGGCATATCGCACAGGAAGTCATCCCAAATTACAACACCAGAGAATCTGCTTTTCAACTTCATACCTACCTTCCTGAACACCCTTCACAGAACCTGATCTCTCTTTCTGCCGATGGTGTCAGTACCAACATAGACTGCAACCTCTGGCTGCTCACTCTCCACCCTCAGAATATCCTGTTCCTGCTCAGAGACATCCTTGACCTTGGCAAGAGGAAGGCAGCACATCAGTCAGGAGCCCTGCTTACAGCTCAGAAATACCTGTCTGGGCCTGATTATACAGTCTGTACCAATTCAGCTCACATAAATATCGACCCTCCCTGCTGTACAACTGAGCCAGTCATGATGTCATGACCTTGGCGGCTGCTGCTGCTGCTCTCCACTGAGAGGCCATTCCCAACCCCTACCCCTCCCAAAACATATCCAAATCAGTGTACCTGTTTATGAGGGGAATAGGCACAGGGTCTCCTGCACTGCCGGCTATCGCTTACTCATCTTCCTGGTGGTCACCGTATTCCTCACTGTCTGTGTCGCCCTTCCTGGTGATGTGACCAGCTTGGTAAACGTGGTATCCATGACTTCCTCAGTCTTATGGATGCTCCATAATGTGTCCATCCGTAGCTTCAGTAGCTCCATGCTGCAGATCAGGAGTTGCCGCTGATCAGACTGCCTGCAAACCTACTCACTATAGACACTGGAAGTGACCCTGACTTCCCACATATTGTAAGGGGAGCATTCCATGGGGATGAATTCTCCTGCCATTGTGAATATTATCAACTAAATCTACCTTATCAACTCCAGACAATAAGGCAGGAACTGATTGTACAACCTTACCCACTTGTCATCAAACTCAAGGCCTCTCACTCAAAAGGCAAACAGTCTTTCATTTGACCTTTTATTCTGATAAAAGATGTGTTCAAACTTTCAGTCCCCATTCAGTGTGGGTTGCAGGAACTTCAATAGGCTGGTAATCCACAAATTGTTCCCTTAACCTCAAAATGAAGAAACTGATATCCAAGAATGGAAAATTAATGTGGTTTAACAGGCCCCAATCTGGTTCCTCAGTTAACATAAGTTCTTATCAGTTCCCATAGAAACGTAAATAACCAAGAGCAGGAGTAGGCCATTCTGCCCTTCCAGCCTGTTCCACCATTCAAAATAAATAACTCTGGTCCTCAATCTTAATATCAGTTTACCGCATTCCCTCCACACCCCTCGATCCTTTTAATAATTTAAACACATTTCAATCTCTTTCTTGAATGTACTCAGTGAACTGACATCCACAGCCTTCTGTGGTAATGAATTCCACAGCTTTAAACACCCTGTGTGAGTGAGGAAATGTTTCATCATCTCACTCCGAAATGTCCAACTCCGTATCCTAAGACTGTGACCCCTTGGTTCCAAGCTCCCCAACAAGGGGGAACATCCTCCCCACATCGGGTCTGTCCAGCCCCATGAGAATTCCATGTAATTCAGTCAGATAGTTTTAATTTGCCTAAACAGGACCAGGTCCAGAAATTTTCAAGTGCACAGATGAGGGAAGGTGAAGTAGTTTATATGGATTTTGGCAAAGCTTTTATCAAGGTTCCACGCTGGAACTGAATGAGAAGGTGAAAGCAAATGGAACTGAGGGGAGCTTGATGAGATGGATCAGAAACTTGTGAAGTAATAGGACACACAGGGTATTGGGACAGTGGGGTTTGAGTGACTGGAGGCCCATGTCCTGCAGTACACCCGACTAGGATCAGTCCTGGGACACTTATTGTTTATCATTTACATAAATGATGGAGATTACAATGTTGGGGGAGTGTGAGGAAAGCTACCTATGACACTAAGGTTGGTCATGTGGTTCATAATGAAGAAGTCGGTTGTAGGAAGATATAGATGGGCTGTTCAGATGGGCAGAGCAGTGGCAGGTACTGTTTAACACTGAGAAGTGCAAAGTTGTGCACTTCAGAAGAAGTGACAAGAGGAAGGAGTATTTAATGAATGGGAGGACATTGGGGAGTTAGAGTCACAGAGAGATGGTGCTGCAATTATTCACTGATCCCTGAAGTTGGTGGAACATGTGAATAGGATCGTTAAGGCAGCAGATGGGATTCATCAGCTTCCATCAGTCGTGGCAGGAATATAAGAAAAAGCAAGGAGCGAATGTTGGAGTTTTATAGAGTGTTGGTCTGGTCCCAGCTGGAGTACAGTGTACAGTTTGGGTCATCTCATTGCAGTAAGGATGTGACAGGATTGGAGAGGATACAGAGTGGGTTCACCAGAACGTTGACAGTGTGGTGCTGGACATGGAGACATATGTTTAAGGTAAGAGGCAGGAGATGCAGAAGGATTTTGAGAAAAAATTACTTTTTCACTCCGAGGACGGTGAGAATCTGGAATGTATTGCCTGGGAAGGCAGTGGAGACTGGAAACCTAACAAGCTTTAAAAGATATAGTACTTGAGTGCTTGAAATATCATAATAGCATGCAGGTGCAGCAGACTATGAGGAGATCGAGTGACAAGCTGGGCTTCATAGTGAGAGGATTCGAGTATCGGAGTAAGGATGCCTTCCTGCAGTTACACAGGGCCTTAGGGAGGTCACACCTTGAGGGCTGGGTGTGGTTTTGGTCTCCCGGCCTGAGGAAGGATATTGTTACCATTGAGGGAGTTCAGTGAAGGTTCACCAGACTGATTCCCGGGATGGCAGGACTGACATATGAAGAAACATTGGATCAACTGGGATTGTACTCACTGGAATTGAGAAGAATAAGAGGGATCTCATGGAAACATATAAAATCCAAATGGGATTGGACAGGCTCGATGCAGGAAGGATGTTCCTGATGTTGGGGAAGACAGAAGTAGGGGTTGCAGTTAATGAATAAGGTGTAAGTCATTCAGGACTGAGATGAGGAAGGATTTCTTCACTCAGAGAGTAGTGAACCTGTGGAATTCTCTCCCACAGGAAGCTATTGGGGCCAGTTCATTAGCTCAATTCAATAGGGAATTGGGTGTGACGCTTGCTTCCATAGGGATCAAGGGGTATGGAGAGTAAGTGGGAGTGAGATACTGAGATTGCATGATCAGCTGTGATTATATTGAATGGTGGTGCAGGCTCAAAGGGCTGAGTGGACTATTCCTGGGCCTATTTTCTATGTGTTTGTTGGTGTTGGTGAAACAACCTCTCCCTTCCTACTGTCAATCTTTCAGAATTGGAGAATTCTCTTGGAGTTGGTGATGAGACAGTTCAGAGATGTTACTTGAAGAATGCACATTGTAATTGGAACCCTGTGCTCTAATTCCCTCCCAGCTGTTCCCTCACAAATACCATGCCCTCACACATTCACTGACTCACCCACAAGGTATTCAAAACCCTCCATGCTGACCTTCACTAATCCCTTTCTGACTGGTTGGAAGATAACAGTCTGTATTGAACAAGATGAAACAGGAACTGGATAAGGTGCCACAAGTTCTCATGTGGTTTCCCAACGCTATTTCTAAGTTCCATGTTCGGGTGAGTCAGGTGATTGCTAATGTCAGAATAAAAGACAATATTGATGAACAGTCCACACTGAAGCAGTGTGTGGGTGTGAGGGACCTAAGGTCCTTCAGCCAGATTACCCACAGTTCTAAGGAAGGCTCACTGCACCCAAAACGTTAATTTTGATTCCAAGTGACAGAGTCAGAGAGTCCCCCAGCTCGGAGACAGGCCCTTTGGACCAAACTGGTCCGTGCCGACACAAATGTCCATCCACACTGACCCCATTTCCCTGCTCTTAACCCAGATCCTTCTAAACCTTTCATATCCCTATCTATGACCAAATGCCTTTTAAATGTTGTTAATGCACCCTCTTCAACTCCTGCTGCCAGCTCATTCCATATGTGCACCAAGCTCTGGGTAAAAAGGTTGCCCCTCAGAGATCCTATTATTGTTTCCCCTCTAACCATAAACTGATGCCCTCTAGTCCTCAATTCCCCGACCCTGGGAAAAAGAGAGAGCACTCACCCTATCTGAGCCTGTCCTAATCTTATACACTTCCATAAGATCTCCCCTCAGTCTCCAACATTCTAAAGAAAGTGTCCTTGCTTGTCCAACCTCTCCCGATAACTCAGACCACTGAGTCCTGGCGACATCCTTGTAAATTTCTTCAGCACTCGTTCCAGTTTATTATCATCCTTCCTGTAGCAAGGTGACCAAAACTGAACACAATACTCCAAGTACGGCCTCATCAATGCCCTGTACAACTGTCACATACCTTCCCAACTTCTATACTCAAAGCTCTGACTGATGAAGGCCATTGTGCCAAAAACCTTCCTCACTGTCCTGTCAACCTGTGTCTCCACTTTCAGAGAACTGTGGCCCCATTGTAAACCAGGCCCCATTGTAAACCTGGCTTCACTGTAAACTGGGCTGCATTGTAAACAGGACGCAATTATAAACCATGCACCATTGTCAAGCAGGCCCCATTGTAAACCAGAGCGCATTGTAAACTGGACACCAATATAAACCAGGCTTCACTGTAACCGGATCCCATTGTAAACTGGGCCCCATTGTATACTGGGCACCACTATAAACTGGGCTGCATTGTAAACCGGACCCCATTGTAAACCAGGCCCCACTGTAAATCAGGCCCCATTGTAAACTGGGTCCCATTGTAAACTGGGCTCCACTATAAACTGGGCTGCATTGTAAACAGGATGCAATTATAAACCAGGGCCCCATTCTAAACCAGTCCCCAATGAAAACAGTCCCCATTATAAACCGGGCCCCATTATAAATTGGTCCTCATTGTAAAACGGACACTGTTTTACTGAGCCCCATTGGTCCCCACACCTCAGGAAGGACATACTGGCACTGGAACGTCTCCAGCGGAGATTCACACGGATGATCCCTGGAATGGTTGGTCTAACATATGAGAAACGGCTGAGGATCCTGGGATTGTATTCATTGGAGTTTAGAAGATTGACTTAACAGAAACTTACAAGATAATACATGGCTTGGAAAGAGTGGACGCTCGGAAATTTTTTCCGTTAGGCGAGGAAACTAGGACCCGTGGACACAGACACAGCCTTAGAATTAGAGGGGGGCAATTCAGAACAGAAATGTGGAGACATTTCTTCAGCCAGAGAGTGGTAGGACTGTGGAATTCATTGCCGCAGAGTGCAGTGGAGGCCGGAATGCTAAATGTCTTCAAGGCAGAGATTGATAGATTCTTATTGTCACGAGGAATGAAGGGCGACGGGGAGAATGCTGCTAAGTGGAGTTGAAATGACCATCAGCCATGATTGAATGGCGGAGTGGACTCGATGGGCCGAATGGCCTTATTTTCACCCATACTTTTGATGGTCTTATGGTCTTATGTCCCTACCAAAACTCGTGATTTCACATATATTTGCATTGTATCCCTCTGCCAGACCTTTGCCCACCCACTCAATGTATCTATAGCCCTCTGCAAAGTCTCACAATCCTCTGCACACTTTGCTCTGCCACTCATCTGAGCGTCATTGGTAAATTTTGACACGGGACATGTGGTCCCCAAGTCCAAATAATCTGGATAAATTGTAAATAATGTGGGCTCAACACCAATCCCTCAGGCACACCACTAGGCACTGATTTCCAGGCAGAATAACACTATTTTTTTCTCCACTCTTTGCTTCCTGTCAGTTAAGCAATCCTCTATCAACACTAATACTGTACCCCGAACATCATGCATCCCTATCTTATGCAGCAGCCTCATGTGCAGCACCTTGTCAAAACCCTTTTGGAAATCTCGGTACACCACATCCGAATGGTCCCCATTATCCACCTTGCTTGAAATGTCTTCATGGAATTTCAAAAGATTTGTGAAGCATGACCTGCCCTTCATGTACCCATGCTGTGTCTGTACAATGAGACAATTTCTTTCAAGATGCCCTGCTATTTTTTCCTTGATAATCGACTCTTCCGCACTACAGAAGTTTCACTCACTGGTCTATAATTCCCTATCTTTTATCTAATTCCCGTTTGAAACAGTAGTGTCATATTTTGCTATTTTCCAATCTGTTGGGACAAGTGAATTTTTGAAAATTACCGCCAGTCCACCTGTTATTTCTTCCACCATCTCTTTCAGTCCCCTGGGATGGACTCCATCAGGGCCAGGAGACTTGTAACTGCTCCTTCTCATCCTCTAAAGGACCAATATTTACTTCAGCCACTCTTCGTCGTTCTTATATTTGTCGGAAGTTTTGCTGTCTTTATATTCTGAGCTAGTTTTTTCTCATACTCTATCTGACTATTCTCTATAACTCTTTCTGTGGCTTTAAAATTTTCCCAATCTTTGAGATTTCTGCTGTTTTTGGTCACTTTGTATGCCTTCTCTTTCACTTTGACAGCCTGCCTTATTTCCTTGGACACCCATGCCAGATTACCCCTCCACTTACCGTCCTTCCTTCTCACTGGGATATACTTCTGTTGAGCACCTTGACAACTTTCTTTGAAGGTCCTCCACTGTTCGTCACCTGTCGCACCATGAAGTCTCTGTTCCCAGTCTACTGTAACCAGGTATTCTGTCATAGTCCCCCTTATTCAAGCACAGGATCCTGGTATTGGACTTTACCTTCACACTATCCAGCTGTATTTTAAATTCAACCATACTGTGATAGCTCATTCCAAGAGGACCACTAACTGTGAGGTCATTAATTATTCCTGCTCCCTCGTTAGTTCCATTACATGCTGTTCAAGAAAACGACCATGGATCCACGCAATGCACTCCTCCTCAAGGCTGTCCTGACGAAGCTGGTTCGACCAATCGACATGCAGATTAAAATCCCACATGATAATAGCCATATAATTTTTGCAGGCATTAGTTTTTTCCTTGCTTATTTCCTGCCCTAATGTGATGTTAATATGTGGTGGCTGACAGACTATGCTTATCAGTGACTTTTCCTTCTTGGAATTCCTAATTTTCAACCAGAAGGATTCAATCACCAGCTCCGCAGAACCTATATCATCGCACAGCACTACCCTGATGTCATCTTGGAATATCAGAGCTCCCTTGCTTTCCTGTCTGCCATTCCGAATAGTCTGGGACCCCTGGATATTTAATTCCCAGTCATGACCATTCTGCAGCCATGTCTCCGAGATGGCGACCAAATCATATTCGTTAACGATGGTTTGTGCCATTGCCTCATCAACCTTGTTACGAATGTTACAGTCATTCGGGTAAAGGGCCTTATGCTCACTTTCTTACCCTCATGATTCACAACATCGCTAATATCTCCTTAGTAATTCTTCATTTTTGCTTCTTTCCTAGTCTGTCATGAACTTAAACCCTCCTGCGTACATGCTAACCTGCTGCTTACCTTGTCATTTATCACCACACTTCCTGTAGAATTCCATTTCCCATCCCCCCAACTCACAAGTTTAAAGTCTGAGTGAATGTGTTTGCAGGGCATGGTCTTCTCACACAACAGGGGACAGGCTGATTTCTCAGGGTTTGGTTTATTTATTTATACACATAAATAAACTGAGATAAAGTTTAATGAATAAATGATATATATGTTAATAAATGTATTTATTTAGCTCATTGTCAAAGCAACATCAGGTCCCTTCCCCGGCCAGCGAAAACACTTCACCTCTGATGCTTTGTTCTCTGAAGGATTGGAATCACCATTTAATTGGGTCCATGGTTTAATGACTCTCCCTGGGATCAGGGATTGCTTAACAAAATAATTAAGACATCTGTTTATGGTTTGTTCTCCTTCCATTTTTCTGTCGTCATACTTCCTGGGAGCAAAGTGACCAGGTGTCTCTGACTGAGCTGTCCTGCTGTTTTATCATCGTACCTGGGAGATACATACACCAAAGCTGGTTTTGTGCAGAAAACAGAGTGAACTTGGGAACATACAACATGAGCTCGGGTCTCCATCCTCCTTCCTGCCCATTGCCCGGGCATAGCCATGTACACAGGGGGATGGCATTTTACACATGGGACCTTCCAACCAGAGATCAGAAACCTTTCTGATATTTCTCAGAAGTGAGCTTCGGCTAAATCCTTAATTAGCCAATAATTAACGAACACCTGCTTTCCAAAAGTGCTCAGGGTGTAATGCTTGTATAATTTAGACAGAGGAACTAATACCTATTAACATTATCTATTATTCCCATCCACCCTCCCCTTACCTGAGCAGTAAAACTACATGAAGCAATGCCCTAACCCCACACATAGCCCCATCACAGCAAACCTCCCTCGTGTCCAGCCTGCTGGGATCAAACCCTCTCATGGAGAGACTGTTGTTTGTCCTTGCAGCAGTGGGGAAATGATCCCTGCTCTCATGGCTGCCCCCTGCTGCTGGCAGTCCCAATCTGCAGGGACTCGACTCACCTGTTGTCCCATTCCTCAAGGTTTGGTGTCAGGGCCTGTGAAGGGCGTTTGTGGGTTTTGCCGAATAGATTCTTGGCTGAAGCACTGAAAATCTATGGCCCTGATTTTCCACAATTGCAGCAAGAGCTGATTTGTCCTCTTGGGTTCGATGGTTCCCTCCCTCTCTTTCCTGACAGTCATTGCTTTAATGTGGAAAGTTTCTTTGGCTTGGAACTTCAATCCTCCCCTGACTATCTCTTATGCCTGACCGGAGGCATCTTCCACTCTGTCCACTGTTCAGCAGCATGACTGGCTACACCTCGTGTGAGAAGTAAAAAGTCAGCTCAAGACAAATTCAAGAAAACAAAGTTTATTAGCAATTAGCAAGTCTGCAGAGTTGGGTACCCCTCAAAGAAAGGGACCCTGATCGTTACAGAGCATCCCCTGATATACCCTTAAACTCCACCCCTGTTGAGTCAGGTGATTTTCAATCTTGAGCAACCGGTACTTTTCCATCACTTGTTTACCCCAATCTTGCAAGCGCAGCTGGACACATTCCCCCTCAAGTGTTTACAATCTTCCCAGGCAGCTGACAACCACCCATTGTCCACCTTAAGTTGTTTCTCAACAGTTGTCCCTCGTTATCAGTCACGAGGTTCGTTTTCGGCCTTGTGGTTTTGCTGTCTGGACTTGTTTTTGCTATGTGTAAGGTCGCCCATTGTCTGGTTTGTTATCTGTCAAGGGGTTTCATTATTCTGTTATCTATCTAGCTGCTTGTTTTCTGACTTCTGCTGACCTTGTGGTCTTGCTTCGAACCAGCTGCAACTTGTTTACTACTTCAGCTATCTACTATGTGTTAGTGTTGCTGTTGTAGCTAAGTTAGTCAATTTCATATGTCGGCCATATTCGTTTAGTCACCTTCTTGCCCCTTATGCTTATGCACATCTTGAATCATTACTCCAACTCTCACAATCCACCCTTTTTCTTTTCAAGATGTGCATAAGGAATCAGTCAGGCTGGAAACTTGCGAAGCAACATGACTTTGAGCTCACGAGTCCCATGTTGAGGAATGGCCACGGCCTCAAGCTGGGATAGGTTCTTTTGAATGAGGGACTGAAAGCAGGGGACCAGGCAAGGAAGGATTAGCAGCAGGGCAAAAACGCCCGTTAGGGATAGAAGGGTAGAGCGCCACCAGCTGCCGTCGAAGAGGCCACTCCACCAGGAAGCACTACCCATGGGATGCCAGGTCTGGACAGGGACATGAGCAATCTTACGAATGTTGTTTGCAATGTCAAGAACTGCCTGGCCTTTGTCGTCAGTCTGCAGGCAACAATTTGTGAGGTTAAACTTTCCACAAACGCCGCCCTCAGAAGCGAGTAGGTAATCCAAGGCCAAACGATTTTGATAAATAGCAGCCCTCATTTGATTTGTCTGTCTTGCTAAAAGCTCAAGGGCGAGGGCAGTTTGATTAGTAATAATTTCTACTACTGCCTGTAGGCGAATAATATGGTTGAGCATATAGATGGGAGTGCGGTAGCCCCAGGAACCGTCTTGAGCCCAGGTGGCAGGGCCATAATAGTTGATAATGCGTTCGGGAGGCCAGTCATTGCTCCACTTCCCCAGGTGGTCCCGCGGAAGGGCAAGGGTGGTGGGGTTAAGGGAGCGCGAGGGACGTCTAAGGGAATCGAATAGCTTGACCCCCTAAGTCATTACCATCGGACTGAGGTAGTAAGAAAAATTCTGGGCGAATGAGACCTAGGAAACACGTCCCAGACCAAACTGCAGGCAGTGAGGAATAGGCACGGTTGCCACAAATCCGAAACAGCCCATCTGGGGCAGCGCCCCCTTTAGTTGTAACGTCCCTCCAGGCTTCTCGCACTCCAGGCACACCCTCGTATGGTGCAGAGCCGGAGCAATTCCACAAAGTAGTATCACTGTCAAGAGGAAGGCATTCTTTAGTAAAACGTGTGGCTAGATACCAGGTGAAAGGGTGAGGCCACCAAGACGCGGTGGTGGAGTTCCAAACATGGCGACAGGGGCTGGCACCTACTACGATGGAGCCTTCTTTCGCGACACAGATGTGTCCTTCGGGGGAGGAGGTCAATTGCCATACTTGCCGTGCGCGGTTATCCCCTCGCGTCCAGTTATGTTCGAGTAAGTCCCTAACCGGTAGACTCTCACCCGTCCAAGGCCACTGTTCAGTCATGCCGGGGCCCCCACACACCCCACAGTTACTTATGTTTAATACCTTAGCTATCCTGGAAGTAAAGTCAATGAAAAGATTCTGTGCACCATCGGGGAGTGTGAGCCGTTCCTCAACTTCCCTATAAATAGACTGCGTTTCGGAGGCGATGGCCGTCTTTTTGCGAACACGTTCCTCAGCTAACCTACGCAGCTATGTAACCTTTACCCTATCAACATGCCCCTGCATCCTGTCCTTGGACAAGCACAACCACTGATAAGTGGTGAACGGGCAGCGACGGACTCTGTCGGTGGACAAGCCATAGTACCCCTTATTTAACACTTGATAATATAATTTTCCATCTTCTGAACATTCTTCCCGTGTGTTAACATCATAACATCGGGAGAAGAATGGGTGCTCCGGGTTGTATCCTACTATGGAGGAGTGGGACACAAAAGAGCCCGGTAACTCAGAGTCTCCCAATCGAACTCTGGAGCGACATTTACCACATTCCCTTTTTGCTTTCCCCACATATAAAAATATACAGATCAAAACCCCCAATATTTCAGTCCAGATAAAGTTCATTGTTGCTGCTTTTTCAGCGTTACCACCAACGGTTTGTGCCCCGGCTCGCACGTGCAAGTGTCTTTTCCTTCTGGCGGAAGAGGACCCTTTATTCTTGATGCGTGAGTCCACCCTTTTTCTTTTGTTCGTACTGCTGTCTCGGTAATCAGCAAGACCTGGAAAGGACCCTCCCACTGTGGCTGGAGTTTGTCGGATTTCCAAGACTTAACGAGCACCCAGTCACCAGGCTCGACCTTATGCAGGAGAAAGTCAAGCAGCGGCGTCTGGGACAAGAGGCCCTTCTTGCGAATTTCTGTAAGAGAACGGGATAATGCCAGTAAATAGTCCTTTAAATAAATGTCCCCACCCTGTATAGAGGGACACCCATCTACCTGACTCCAGTAGGGAAGGCCAAAGAGCATCTCATACGGGGAGAGGGCAATATCTTTACGAGGTGCAGTGCGTATGCGCAAAAGGGCAATGGGAAGGCACTTTGGCCATGGCAATTTGGTTTCCAACATCAGCTTTGTCAATTGCGTCTTCAAGGTAGCATTCATGCGTTCGACGCGGCCAGAGCTCTGCGGGTGCCACGGGGAGTGAAGGTTCCATTGTATGTGTAGAGCGTCGCAGAGCAGTTTGTGTGTTTTAGAGACAATGTGAGGCCCGCGATCAGAGTCAATGGATTCCATAATGCCGTAGCGAGGTATAATGTTTTCGAGGAGGAGTCGAGCCACAGTTGAGGCATCAGTTTTTGTGGTTGGGAAAGCTTCGACCCAATGAGTGAAATGGTCAACAATGACTAAAAGGTATTTCCACTTCTGGGATTGAGGTAGGTCGGTGAAGTCAATCTGGATCCTTTGGAAGGGTCGGATAGAAAGGGGTTGTCCACCAGGTGGGGCCGAGCGCATTGCCTTCTTATTGATGCGCTGACAGGTCACGCAGGCCGAAATTTCTTACTGAGCAATCGTATGAATGCCTCTACAGACGAAGTCTCGCAAAATGGTGTCACACATAGCGAGAGCACCCCAATGAGTCTGGCGGTGCAGGCGGTGGATGAGACCTCGAGTCACAGCCTTGTTGAGGACTTGTCTGCCATCAGGGACGAACCACCTTCCAGCGGAATCCTGTGTGGCACCGAGCTGGTCCATCTTTGCAATCTCAGTCGGAGCAAAAATTGGTTGTTTCGAGAGAGTTTCACGCAAAGGTATTAGTGTCAGGAGCTGTATAGGCTTTTCCACAGCTGCGCGTTTTGCCTCTGCGTCTGCCCGCGTCCGGCGACGTTCCTTTCTGGTGGCCCGGAACATGGACGACCGCAATTTCGGCCGGCAGAGTGAGTGCCTCAAGGGTGAGCGAAATCATCTGTTCATGGGCCAAGGATTTCCCCCTAGAAGTGATGAAGCCTCGCTCTCTCCATATTTTTCCAAAAGTGTGGACAATGCCGAAAGCATATTTGGAGTCAGTGTAGATGGTACCAGAGACGCCGGTCAACAGAGTGAGGGCCCGTTGGAGTGCATAAAGTTCGCATGATTGCGCGGACCACTTTCCAGGTAATCGTCCAGACTCAATAGTCTGCTGTGAAACGCCGTCAATAATAGCGTAGCCACTGTAGCGAGTACCGTTGATGCAACGAGAGGAGCCATCAATGTAGAGTTCCTGACGTTCCCCCAGAGGGACCTCCTGAAGATCATCGCGGGTTTTAGTCTGCAGGTCTACTAGATCGACGCAGTCATGTATCAAGTTTCCAGTATCAGGAACACCGTAGAGGAATTGGGCTGGGTTGCAACTCAGATCTTTGGTAAAGGTAAGGTCATCTCCTGACATTAAGATCATTTCATATTTGAGGATGCGAGAGTCAGTGAGCCATCGGTGTGCCTTCTGAGCGAGAATCGTATTAACGGAGTGAGGCGAGTAAACTGTGATTTTGCCGCCGAAGGTAAGCTTTCGAGCTTCCTGTATGAGCACGGCAGTAGCTGCTATAGCTTGAATACATGTAGGCCAACCACATGATACTGGATCCAGCATTTTTGACAGAAAAGCAACTGGCTGGCGCTGTCCTGCCCGTAGTTGTGTCAGAACGCCATGCGCTAGGCCATCAGCGTTATTAACGTAAATCTGGAAAGGTTCTTTCAGGGCAGGCAAAGCCAAAACCGAAGCGCGAACTAAAGTGATTCTTGATGTTGTGAAAACGTTGAACCTCATCCAACGTCCAGCCTATGTGTGGACAGTCCTCTGCCAGTTTTTCGTACAAAAACCGAACCAAAGAAGTATAATTTTCAAGCCAAATGCGGCAGTAGCCGACTAGGCCAAGGAATTGTCGTATCTCCTTCTTGGTTTTAGGAAGTGGCATATTACTAATTCCCGCAATTCGTTCAGGTGTAATGCGTCGGTGGCCCTTACTGATCTGGTGACCCAAATACCGAACCTCCGGTTCGACAAACTGGAGCTTTGTTTTTGAGACACGTAAGCCCTGTTGCGCAAGGAAGTTTAAAAGGGCAACTGTGTCTGTCCGAACAGTGTCCTCCTGTGCGCCAGAGAGCAGGAGGTCGTCAACGTATTGAAGGAGTTGACTCCCTGGGGTGCACTGGAAAGTTTCCAACACTTGTTCTAGAATTTGGCCGAATAGGTTAGGTGATTCAGTGAACCCCTGTGGTAGGACCGTCCAGCGTAACTGGCGTTTTCGTCCCGTGAAAGGGTTTTCCCATTCGAACGCAAAAAGATCACGGCTTTCCTTAGCTAGGGGGCAGCTCCAAAAGGCATCCTTCAGATCTATCACACTGAACCATTCATGGTCAGGTGGAATTTTACTTATGAGTGTGTAAGGGTTAGGTACAACTGGGTACCTGGCTTGCACGACTTCGTTCAAGCCTCGTAAATCCTGTACCATCCTATATGTCCCATCAGGTTTACGGACGGGAAGTATAGGAGTATTAAATGGGGACATGCATTCCTCCAGTAACCCGTCAGAGAGTAGGCCATCTATAACAGGTTGTAACCCTTCCCGCCCTTCCATAGCGATAGGATATTGTTTTCTCCTGACCGGACCTTTCCCTGGAAGCATTGTGATTTGGAGGGGTTTTATGTTCAGCCCGCCCCGGTTCCCTTCGCAGTACCAAACATCGGGGTTTATCTGCTGGTTATCTGCCTCATTAAGGGCAAACAGTCTTACAATGACCTCCCCGTTGCTTGGTACTGTGCCGATCCCTAGTTGGACCTGCAAGTCTCGTCCCAACAGATTAAACCCCGCGGATGGCAGGAGGAGGAGATCCTGTCTAGCCGTCCGACCCTCATATTCAATTTCTACATTTTCTACCAGTGGGACTTCTAGAGATTTTCCTCCAATTCCCGACACCCCCATCATTCGGCTTCCGACTCGGGTGTCAATGGGCGCCTGAATAATGCTTGATCGCTCTGCTCCCGAGTCAACCATAAACATTCTGACCCTTGGGACCCAATTTTTAAATTTACCAGGGGCTCCTGTCGAAAAGTCTTCTTCCCCAAGGGTAGGAGCCCCTGACCCCCCTAATCTTCCTCAACCATGGCAAAGGCCCGTACGTCCTTTCTGTAGTGAGGGCATTCGCATTTAAAGTGACCCTCCTCATTGCAGTGGTAACATCTAGCTTGTCTCCTGACATCTCTATTCTGTTCCCGATTCCCCCTTCCTCCCCGAGGTTCGTGTCGGTACTCTCCTCCTTTCTGTCCTTGCCACTGACCGCCCCTCTCTTTTCTGCTGTCATTTACTTGGAAGATAGTTTGAACCATCAACTTCGCTGCCTTCTTTTCTTTTTCCTCATCCCGCCTGACATAGATTTTCTGCGCCTCTCTGAGTAATTCATTTAGGGGTTTAGTATCCCAGCCATCCAGCTTCTCTAGCTTTTTCTTGATATCTGGCCAAGCTTTTGAAACAAACTGAATTCGGATAGCTTGTTGTCCTAGGTCCGAGGTTGGGTCCGTTCCCCCATATTGTTGGACGCATTTTCTAATTCTATCAAGGAAGGCCATGGGACTCTCGTCTGCCTACTGATGGTTTTCAAATGCCCGACTAAAATTATAACCTTTAGGGACTGCCTCTCTTATTGCTTTAATTAAATATCTTCGCATTTCACTCATACGCTCTCGTCCCCCGGGGAGATTTTTATCCCAATTAGGAGGCTCGCTTGGAAACCATTCCGCTCCCCTGCCGTCATGTTCTATATTTATGATTCTTTTAGCAGCTTCCCTTATCTCCTGTCGCTCGGGAGCTGAAAATAGTGTTCCCATGATTGATTGCATCTCCTCCCAGGTGTAAATATTTGGCCCCAGGAATTGATCAAGCTGTTCAGCTAGCCCTATGGGGTCTTCCATTAAATTTTTCATTTCTTTCTTAAAGTTCCGTACTTCTGTGCTTGTTAATGGGACGATCACAAAGCCCATGCCGCCCTCGGGTCCACCCGTAGGGACTTCACGGAGGGGGCATAGCCGAGTCGCGTAGCCGTTATGGCTTTGTGATCGAGTCATCACTCTCCAGCGTTGGGTTGTATCACTCTCACTATCTGATCGTGTCGTCGGGCTTCCAGCATCTGACTGGTCCCCCCCACTCCCTGACTCTGTGTCTGATATTACGTCGTTTCCGGAAACATCTCGGTCGTCAGGGTTATTTTGTCGGAGCAGTTGGGGGAACGTAGGGTGGCGGCAGATGGTCTAGGGGTTCCCATTGTTTCGATTTTCTCTCCTCATTATGGTCCAATTTTAGTTTGTAACAGTTTGTGGTGGGCAGCCAACAGAGAGCGTAATCGCTTTCTTTTGTGGTCACATTTGGCTTTGAATTTACATATAAATTTAATGCCTGTTGAACCCAATTTTCATCTGAGCCAAATGTAGGCCACCATACGGATGATCCTTGGATCGGTTGAAGGGACCATTTCAAACAATAATCTACCATTGTTTTCCGAGATTTTCCCTTTCGTCTCCCATGTCCCCAATTACTTAACATCCGTCCCAGCGGACTGTCATTTGGTACCCCGGGGTATCTGTCACTACTGTCCTGTTCCGAACCTGGTTTAGACCCTCTATTTCCCATTTCCGATGACTTACGAAGATCTATCCGTGTCAAGACACACTTACCCCGGCCCGTAGACCCTCGATCGCCCAGGAATACAAGCAGGACACCCCCGGTCCTCAGATTCGCGTGTGCCACGCCTCTACAGAAGGCCTGCAGGACCCCGTGACGCACGCTCCTCCTTAAACCAGACCTCTGCAAGGTATCTTACCTGGGTTTGGTGCACCAAAATTACTCGATCGAAAAAAACGTCCCTTCTGCCTCGGTCCCCTGTTCTTTGTTTTCCTGAGTCCTCCGGATATCACTCGCTCAAGCCGCGTGGCGACGAGCAAGCACTCAGGGACTGCCGAACTCGGCAGGGTGCACCTTCCCCGATGTCCTTTCTCGATCCCCTCGCAGCCGGAGTGTCGATCCCGGACGAGCCCCCAAGTTGTGAGACGTAAAAAGTCAGCTCAAGACAAATTCAGGAAAACAAAGTTTATTAGCAATTAGCAAGTCTGCAGAGTTGGGTACCCCTCAAAGAAAGGGACCCTGATCGTTACAAAGCATCCCCTGATATACCCTTAAACTCCACCCCTGTTGAGTCAGGTGATTTTCAATCTTGAGCAACCGGTACTTTTCCATCACTTGTTTACCCCAATCTTGCAAGCGCAGCTGGACACATGCCCCCTCAAGTGTTTACAATCTTCCCAGGCAGCTGACAACCACCCATTGTCCACCTTAAGTTGTTTCTCAACAGTTGTCCCTCGTTATCAGTCACGAGGTTCGTTTTCGGCCTTGTGGTTTTGCTGTCTGGACTTGTTTTTGCTATGTGTAAGGTCGCCCATTGTCTGGTTTGTTATCTGTCAAGGGGTTTCATTATTCTGTTATCTATCTAGCTGCTTGTTTTCTGACTTCTGCTGACCTTGTGGTCTTGCTTCGAACCAGCTGCAACTTGTTTACTACTTCAGCTATCTACTATGTGTTAGTGTTGCTGTTGTAGCTAAGTTAGTCAATTTCATATGTCGGCCATATTCGTTTAGTCACCTTCTTGCCCCTTATGCTTATGCACATCTTGAATCATTACTCCAACTCTCACACCTCGGGCTAATGTAAAGATGGAGTTGATTTAAATGTGGGGCAGCAGGGGAGCTCAGTAGTCAGTGCTGCTGCCCTCATAGCACAGGGACTCGGGTTCGATTCCAGCCTCGGGTGACTGACTGTGTGGAGTTTGTATGTTCTCCCCGTGTCTATGTGGGTTTCCTGGAGCTGCTCTGGTTTCCCTCCCACAATCCAGTGATATGCAGGTTTGGTGGGTTAGCCATGGGAAAATACAGGGATAGGTTAGGGTGTGTGTCTGGGTGAGGGCTTTTCAGAGGGATAGTCTGGAATCCATGGGCCAAATGGCCTGCATCCACACTGTCGGGATTCTATTATTTAAATTTCTCATCATGCTCTCTGCCAAGATATTGTTGGCAACTTGGGACTGAGTAAGCTGAGAATTATTCGATAACCATTTTGCAAGTACTCTCAAGGCATCAACAAATTATTGTTGAATTTAACTGATTCCTGCAACTGGATCCAACTCTGGATGCTGAGTGATGAAAGGGTGGATGCAAATGTTTTGACGTGTGTAAGATCTTCGTGAACAAGGATGGTAGGTACAGCTGCCTTTTGTCCGGTAGGGCATGCTGCTCTGTGTAGGCCGATCATATCCATCGTATCCAATTGTAGTGACCACTTCAGGAGTCTCTTCACTTCCTGCTCATTCACAAGGATCATCTTCCAATTCAATAAATCCTAATTCTCCACTTAAAATCTCTGTATACTTGGTGTAAGACATAGAACATAGCAGGGAATATGGAACATCACAGCGCAGTACACACCCTTTGGCCCTCGATATTGTGCCAACCTGTGGCTCAAATCTGAAGCCTCTCTATCCTGCACTATTTAATTTTCATTGATATGTTTATCCAATGTCCATTTAAATGCCCTTAAAGTTGTTGAGTCTTCTGTTGCAGGCAGGGCGTTTCATGCCCTATTACTCTCCGAGTAAAGAAACTTCCTCTGACGTCTGTCCTATATCGATCGCCCCTCAATTTAAAGGTATGTCCCCTCGTGCTAGCCATCACCATCTGAGGAAAGAGGCGCTCTTTGTCTACCCTGTATAACCCTCTGATTATCTTATATTTCTCAATGAAGACACCTCGCAACCTTCTTCTCTCTCATGAAAACAGCCTCAAGTGCCTCAGCTTTTCCTCATAAAACCTTTCCTCCAGATCCGGTAACATACGAGTAAATCTCCTCTGAACCCTTTCTAAAGCTTCCACATTCTTCCTATAATGTGGTGATCTGAAGTGCATGCTATGTTCCAAGTGTGGCTGCACCAGAGATTTGTACAGCTGCAGCATGACTTCATGTCTCTGAAATCCAACCCCTCTACCAATAAAAGCTAACACACTGTAGACCTTCTAAACAACCCTATCAACCTGGTTGGCAACTTTCAGGAATCCATGCCCATGGACACCAAGATCTCTCTGCTCATCTACATAACCATGAATCTTACTATTAGACCAGTACTCTTTATTCATATTGCTCCTTCCAAATTGAATCATCTCACACTTTTCTGCATTAAACTCCATTTGCCACCTGTAAACCCAGCTCTGCAGCTTATCTATGTCTCTCTGTAACCTACAACATCCTTCATCACTGTCCAGAACTGTGCCAACCTTAGTGTCATCCACAAATTTACGATTCTATCTTTCTATGCCCTCACCTCGTTCATTTCAGAAAATGAAAAACAGCAGTGGGCCCAAAACAGATGCTTGCAGTACACCACTAGTAACTGAACCCCAGGATGAACATTTCCTATCAACCACCACACTCTGTCTTCTTTCAGTGAGCCAATTTCTGATCCATACCACTAAGTCACACTCAATCCCATGCCTCTGCATTTAGTGCAATAGACTGTCGTGGGGAACATTATCAAATGTTTTACTGTACCCATATATACACATCAACCACCTTACCCTCATCCAACTGTTTCGTCACCATCTCAAAGAACCCAATAAATTTATTCTATTCTATTCTACTTTCCTTCTTGAACAAGAGGACAACATTTGCTTTCCTCCAGTCCCCTGGCACTAATCCTCTCGACAATGATAACATGAAGATCAAAGCCAAAGGCTCAGCAACCTCCTCCCTGGCTTCCCAGAGAACCCTTGGATAAATCCCATCCAGCCTGGGGAACTTATCTATTTTCCCACTTTCCAGAATTACTAACACCTCCTCCTTGTGAAGCTAAATCATATCTACGCCTGTAGCCTGTATCTCAGTATTCTCCTCGATAACATTGTCTTTTTCCAGTGTGAATACTGACAAAATATATTCACTTGGGGCTTTCCCATCTCCTTGGACTCCACACACACCTTCCCACTACTATCTTTGATTGGCTGTAATCTTTCCTAGGCATTATTTTATTCCTGATATAGCTGTAGGAAGCTTTTGGGTTTTCCTTGATACTCCCTGCCAATGAATTCTCATGTCCCCACCTTGCTCTACTTAACTCTCCATTTAGATCTTTCCTGGCTAACGTGTAACTCTCAAGCACCCAAACTGAGCCTTCACGTCTCATCCTAACATACGCCTTCTCCTTCCTCTTGACAAGAGATTCAAATTCTTTAGTAAACCACGGCTCCCTCACTCGACCACTTCCTCCCTGCCTGACAGGTACATACTTATCAAAGACACGCAGTAGATGTTCCTTAAATAAGCTCCACATTCCAATTGTGCCCATCCCTTGAAGTTTCCTTCCCCAAATCTGTGCAACCTAAATCTTGCCGAATTGCATCATAATTGCCTTTCCCCCAGCAATAACTCTCCCCCTGCTTTATATAACTATCCCTTATCATCGCTAAAGTAAACATAAACGATTTGTGGTCACTGTCACCAAAGTGCTCACTGACCTCCAAATCTATCACCTGGCCTGGTCCATTACCCAGTACCAAAACCAGTGTGGCTTTGCCCCTTTTTGGTTGGTCTACATACTGTGTCAGGAAACCCTCCTGCACACATTGGACAAAAACGGATCCATCTAAAGTACTGGAACTATAGTATTTCCAGTTAATACAGACAGAAAGTAGCCAACTCCCTATTTAATACGTGGTCCTGCAGGCCATCATTTGTGTGTTCAATAACAAGGCCAACTGAAATGTTTACCTGCAGCTATTCAAGGGCAGAGCTGTCAGCTGGGCAGCTGCCCCGGTACCATCCCGAATAGCTCCTTCACTTGGTTGACTCAAATCCGTGCTGTGTCCCAAACACTTCTCATCATCATTCTATAACTGAACTGCTATTAATACTGCATTCCCCCAAATTGCCCCTAATGTTTAAGGATGTGTAGGTTAGGTGCATTAGTCAGGGGGATATAGAGTAATAGGGTATGAGAATGGGTCTGCGGGGGATATTCTTCGGAGAGTCAGTGTGGACTTGTTGGGTCAAATGCCTGTTTTCACACTGTAGGGATTCTATGATTCTCCGAAATTTCTCTAACTCCACAACTGAAGTCGGGACAGAGATTAATCTGCGTCTCGGTGAGCTGTTTGTAATTGATGCTCCTCTGCTGTCACACAGTTTCTGACTCCATTTTCCTGAGTTCCTGGCTGAGCTGTTGTACCACAACACAAACAGCTCTGTATACAGATTGGATCTGTGCAGTGTGTCACTATGACAGCTGTCTGTTCTGTGGCTCACTCAATAATACATAGCCATTTCTTTAATGCATTGATCACCTGATCTATCTGGTGTAATTGTTTTAGAAATATTTCTACATTCCCCACTATATTCACAACCCCATCAGCTTTCTGAACACGGTGCTCCGCTTCCTGAACCAACAGAAACATCTCTTTGGTGGAAACATCTCACCTGTGGGTTTGGGATTGTCAGATGTCATCATTGCTTTAACTTTACTTCATCATGAAATGACAGTTTCCCTACTGATACAATATTACTTCGCCACCCTTTATCTATCACATGATCATCAATGTTTTTGTCCCCAGTACAGTTGTATTCAATGTGCTTACCAGGGACTTATTTATGTACATGCTCACTGACCCTTTCCACTCAAATTGATTTTTAGCAGTTCTCCAAACTTTGTTCATCATTGTCTTTCTTTATATTTTTTCTCAAGTCATTACCATCCAATAAACCACAGTCATGGTTTTGTGAAAAAATTTTGTTTGAGTTCTGTTCATGCCATACAGCAAAATATTTGAAAAAATGATGAGTGTTTCAGAGCCATACATCTGACATGAAATGCGGGTATTTTCTACAAATTCAGCTTTGCTGAAAATGACATATCCCAAGCTATATTTTTCACAGATATCCAGAAGATTGAGGAGCAACAGCAAGAAGAATGGTGCAAAAGCAATTAAAACCAGATATAAAGACAAATCCAGCCCATGCAGTCAAAATAGTAAAGTTCGCTTTGGTAATGTAATACCAGTGAATACTCAAGATTGTGGTGCTGGAAAAGCACAGCAGGCCAGGCAGCATCCGAGGAGCTGGAGATAAACCCTTCATAAGGAATTTGCCCGAAACGTCGACTCTCCTGCTCCTCGGTTGCTGCCTGACCTACTGTGCTTTTCCAGCACCGCACTCTCAACTCTAATCTCCAGCATCTGCAGTCCTCACTTTCTCTAATCCCAGGGAACATTATCAATTATGTACAAAAAATCATGCCAGGTGAACGATATTAAAAACAACCCAAAACAGTCACTGCCCCTATTACAACAGCTGCCATTCTCTTTGTCCAATATTTCACTTCCAATTCAATGCAATATATGGCCACAAGTCGATCAAAAGTGAAAGCAAATGTGAGTCAAACGGAAATCTCTGTTGATGCAAAAACAAAGATATAAATAAAAATACACACAGGAGTAATGAACAGGAATGAACTTTGGAAATACATCTGACCAATCCCATAATGACATGCTGCCATTGCAACCAAGTCGCAAGAAATACATTTGGAGTGTCCACAATTTCCTCGGGACAGAATAATAATCACCAAGATGATAGCTTGAAGAGAGAAAACAGAAAGAAAATTTAAAAGTTGTTTCAGGCAACACCTCAGCCAATATTTTCTGAGGATCTGGAATGCCATTTCTATTCATTCGGGGACAGTGAGCATTTATTTTGGATTTTTCTGCACAGAACACTCTCAAGTAATGATATTTATGGTAATTCTCATCAGCAACATGGAAGTCAAAGAGTTATTTGAGAAAAATGTTCAAGTGATTCACTGAAATATCTTACTCTCAGGGATCGCTGAGAACACTAGAACATTTGTTATATTTAATATTTCCGTAAATTATTGTATTAACGGAAATAATTGAAAGATTGAAAATAGTGCTGTGAAGAAGGCATATGGTGTACTGGGCTTTATTGGTAGAGGAATTGAGTTCCGGAGTCCTGAGGTCATGTTGCAGATGTATTAGACTCTGGTGCGACCTCATCTGCAGTATTGTGTGCGGTTTTGGTCGCCATACTATAGGAAGGATGTGGAGGCATTGGAACGAGTGCAGAGGAGGTTTACCAGGATGTTGCCTGGCATGGTAGGAAGATCGTATGAGGAAAGGCTGAGGCACTTGCGGCTGTCCTCATTGGAGAAAAGAAGGTTTAGGGGAGATTTGATAGAGGTGTACAAGATGATTAGGGGTTTAGATAGGGTTGACAGTGAGAACCTTTTTCCGCTAATGGAGTCAGCTGTTACTTGGGGACACAGCTTTAAATTAAGGGGTAGTAGGTATAGGACAGATGTTAGGTGTGGATTCTTTACTCAGCGGGTTGTGAGTTCATGGAATGCCCTGCCAATAGCAGTGGTGGACTCTCCCTCTTTATGGTCATTTAAGCAAGCATTGGATTAGCATATGGAGGTTATTGGGCTAGTGTAGGTTAGGTAGGCTTTGGTCGGCGCAACATCGAGGTCCGAAGGGCCTGTACTGCACTGTATTTTTCTATGTTCTATGTTCTATGTTCTATGATTCGGGCAGTATTCCTCTCCAGGAAGGATCATACAATGATAGGAAGCTCTCCTTGTTGAATTCCATTTACAGCATAAGAAGGTAGGACTGCACAGTAAATGATCATAAGGCATCCCTATGATATTTGACTTTCCGATGAATGAAACAGTGCATAATTCCAAAAGACACACTTGAAAGTGAGGTAACTAAAGACATAAGAATGTTTAATTTCAAGTCCAGTTAACAAATGTTATCCTCAGTGAGATGGAGACGAAGGTTTTGAAAAGACAGCAGAAATTCCATTCACTCATCAATGTGAGATGTTACTCGAGGTTGTGGTAGTAACATTTCAGAACAGAAGGTCCTTATAAATACATTAATATTCCGGTTCAACTGGGCAATGTTCCCCACCGAGTACATTTTGTTATCTCACTCCAACACAAAGATGATGAACTATCTCAATGTTTGGCAGTGAGGCCACCATTTGTGAATCAAACTTTGAACAGCTCAGCTTCACAGGATGAAGCTTTTTCAGAACGTGATGATTTGATGCATTTTCTTAGCCAATACCTCACCTCAGTGCAATAAATGAAGGGAATATTCCAGGAATTTTACCAAAGTTTGAGACAAAAGATTTCTCATGCATTCATTTCATGATTGCAATACAATAATAAAGTTGTTGTCACTTTGATATAGCACAAGATAGACTGGAAGATATGGCCATGCAAAATCATATGGAATAACAGAAGTACGACCGTAAAGTAACACAAATAACTCCGATGCACAGTGGTAATATATGAGATAGCAGGTCACCTACAACTCCAAACACTGCAAGAATTTGATGGTAAACATGTTCGATCCACATCATTATTGAATACACATATCCCAACTCTGTGTTCAGAAGTGGTTTCTGTTTGTCCGGAAACAACAGCTCCTGAAAACGCTCTGTGCTAAGACATCCCAATGAGCCCTCATTTTTACGCTGAGCAAATCTCAATTATGACACTTCTCCCCCTGATTACTGCTATCTAATACCACCATTTGAAAAAAAAACACATTATATCATTACGATTGAATTCTTCCAAAATGACATCTTGGACAATCGAAAAAGATGTTAAACTGCATTTTCTTAGACAGAAAACAGTGTGATGGTCTTCATTTTCTGACAGTTTATTTCCAACTTGTTCACTCATGCCAAAATTTTCACTGACTTATGCAAATTTCTGTGCAAACCACCCTGAATCCAAGGCCATAGGCAGACAAGTTTTGTGCTGTTTATGGAACTTTGCAGTTACAATCCACATTATTAAAGAGTGTAGCTAAAGCTCAATATTAGATAAGAGGCAGAAATTATTCTGGTTGTTTTTGCAGTAAAGAATGTCAACTAATATTGAGGGACATGAGTAAACTATTCACACTTTAAGTCTGCTCTGCCAATCAATGTGATCGCGGTTAATCTTTTGCCTCAACTCAACCTTTCTGCAATGCAGCTCTCTCTCATCCCTGAGTACACAGTTACCACACACATACACAAAACCAAATTAAATCAGCGCCCTTACCTGAACATTCACAACACAGTCAAATGAAAACTTTCATTCACCTTATAAATTAACCCCAAGATTGTTTCTCAGAATTTTGAATATCCAGTCCCAAACTTTGTGAATAGTTGATATGACTCACCAGATATGTTGCTGCAATGGAAGACTTAAACCAAATAACCTTTGCTCTTAGACCCCATGCTCACACAGAAGACATACAGACAAGCACGGTTAAGGATTTTGGTTTTAGAATAAGAGAACAGCATATGGGATTATCTCTTAAACAAGTAACAGATTACTGGAGAAACCCAGCAGGTCTGGCAGCAACAAAGTTAATGTTTCGAGTCTTGTGTCTCTTCATTAGAATGGGATTGTCAATTGGCTGGTCTGCCGAAGGCATCGATCAATGTCACCTTTTCCAGCTCTCTCAGATGAAAATGTAATAACATTTGCAATATTGTGTCGTTTCTCTGAAGTTCCAAGAGCCCATTATTGGATGTACAATTTTAACATGACTTGCCAGCTCTGATACTCAATACCCCGTCCAATGAAGGCAAACATACCTTCTTGTAGGAGAAAGTGAGGACTGCAGATGCTGGAGATCAGAGCTGAAAATGTGTTGCTGGAAATGTGCAGCAGGTCAGGCAGCATCCAAGGAACAGGAGAATCGACGTTTCGGGCATGAGACCTGAAGAAGGGCTCATGCCCGAAACGTCGATTCTCCTGCTCCTTGAATGCTGCCTGACCTTCTGCGCTTTTCCAGCAATACATTTTCAGCTATATGCCGTCTTGACCACTCTGTCCACCTGTGCAGCAACCTTCAGGGTGCAATGTACCTGCACTCCCAGATCTCTCTGCCCATCAACTTTTCCAAGGCTCTTCCATTCATTGTTTTGCTCTAGAATTAATCTTGCCCAAATGCATCACCTCACATTTCTCTGGATTGAAAACGATCTGCCACTTTTCTGCCCAATTCTCCAGTCACTCTATATCCTCCTGTGTTCTCTGACAGTCCCTTATGCTTTCTACTACTCCACCAATCTTCGTGTCATCTGCAAACTTGCTGATCATACCAACAGTGCCCGCTTCCAGATCATTTATGTATATTACAAACAATAGTGGCCCCAGCACTGATCCCTGTGGAACACCACTGGTCACCTTTCTCCATTTCGAGAAATTCCCTTCAACTACTACTCTCTGTCTCCTGTTGCTCAACCAGTTCTTTGCTTAAAATGTGTTGCTGGTTAAAGCACAGCAGGTTAGGCAGCATCCAAGGAACAGGAAATTCGACGTTTCGGGCCAGAGCCCTTCATCAGGAGCCCTTCATCGGGCTCTGGCCCGAAACATCGAATTTCCTGTTCCTTGGATGCTGCCTAACCTGCTGTGCTTTAACCAGCAACACATTTTCAGCTCTGATCTCCAGCATCTGCAGACGTCACTTTTTACTCAACCAGTTCTTTATCCACCGAGCTAGAACACCCTTCATACCATGTGACTTCACCTTCTCCATTAGTCTACCATAGGGAACCTTATCAAATACCTTACGAAAGTCCATGTATATGACATCAACAGCCCTTCCTTCATCTATCAGCTTGGTCACTTCCTCGAAAAACTCTGTTAAGTTAGTAAGGCATGATCTGCCCCAGACAAAAGCATGTTGACTATCACTAATAGGCCCATTCTTTTCTAAATAGAAATAGATCCTTTCCCTCAGTACCCTCTCCAGCAACTTTCCCACGATTGACGTCAGGCTCACTGGTCTGTACTAACCCGGAATATCCCTACTAGCCTTCTTGTACAGGGAGACAACATGAGCAACCTTCCAATCCTCTGGCACCTCTCCTGTATTTAAGGATGCCAACAAGCCATCTGTCAGGGCCCCAGCTATTTCCTCTCTCGCCTCGCTCAGCAACCTGGAATAGATCCCATCTGGTCCTGGGGATTTGTCCACCTTAATAACCTCTACCCTACCCAACACATCTTCCCTTCTTATGTCAACGTGATCTAGACTAATCAAACTTCTATCTCTAATCTCAACATTCATCATGTTCCTCTCCTCAGTGAACACTGATGCAAAGTAATCATTCAGAATCTCAACCATTCACTCAGGTTCGGCACACAACCTTCCTTCATTATCCTTTAGTGGTCCAATCCTTTCTCTCGTTACTCACTTGCTTCTTATGTAAGAATAAAATGCTTTGGGATTCTCCTTAATTCTGCTAGCTAAAGTTATTTCATGATCCATTTTAACCTGGCTCATTCCTCGTTGAAGACTTGTCCTACTCTTTCGATATTCTTCCAGGACCTGTTGTTTTCCTAGCTGCCTAGACATTATGTATCCTTGCAACCAAGCCTCTCCTGGTCTTATACACTTCCATAAGATCTCCCCTCAGTCTCCTACATTCTAAAGAAAGTGTCCTTGCTTGTCCAACCTCTCCCGATAACTCAGACCACTGAGTCCTGGCAACATCCTTGTAAGTTTCTTCAGCACTCGTTCCAGTTTAATAACATCATTCCTGTAGCAAGGTGACCAGAACTAAACACAATACTCCAAGTATGGCCTCATCAATGCCCTGTACAACTGCAACATAACTTCCCAACATCTATACTCAATGCCCTGACTGATGAAGGCCCGTGTGTCAAAAGCCTTTCTCACTGTCCTTTCAACCTGTGACTCCACTTTCAGAGAACTGTGAGCCTGAACTCCAAGGTCCCTCTGTTCCATTCCACTTCTTATGGCTCTACCATTCACCATGAAGCTCCTACCTTCATGTGACTTTCCAAAAGGCAAGACCTCCGACTTATCAATATTAAGTGGGCGGCACGGTGGCACAGTGGTTAGCACTGCTGCCTCACAGCACCTGTAGACCCGGGTTCAATTCCCGACTCAGGTGACTGACTGTGTGGAGTTTGCACGTTCTCCCCGTGTCTGCGTGGGTTTCCTCCGGGTGCTCCGGTTTCCTCCCACAGTCCAAAGATGTGCAGGTCAGGTGAATTGGCCAAGCTAAATTGCCCGTAGTGTTAGGTAAGGGGTAAATGTAGGGGTATGGGTGGGTTGCGCTTCGGCGGGTCGGTGTGGACTTGTTGGGCCGAAGGGCCTGTTTCCACACTGTAAGTCTAATCTAAGTCTAATCTAATCTAAACTATATTTGCCATTTCTCTGCCCACTTCCCAAGCTGAGCAAGGTCCTGCTGCAATTTTTGATAACCTTCCTCACTGTCCATGATGCCATCTATTTTCGTGTCATCAGCAAATGAACTAATCATGCCTTGTATATTCTCATCCAAACCATTGATATAAACAACAAACAGCAGAGAACGATTCCCATTATTATAAAGGAGGACCAGTTTTATCAAGGGCCACAGCTCCTCCAACAATATCAGGCTGGTGGTGAATATAGTGCAACTATGTCAGCAGGGAACCATTCCGGATTTGGTGGCCTCACTTGCTCAAAAGAGAAGTGCTCCTCAGTCCATTGTGTCTATCAGGGAGAGAACTGGCAATGTCACTCGTGAACTGAGGAAGATCAATGCCAGATTCCTGGAGTTCTGTGCAGAGTTATACCACTTGGAGGACTGTGGGAATGGGGAAGCGATAATGAAATCCCTTTTTGAAAATTTGGAACTCTCTGGTATAAATGTAGTCCAGGCCTTCCTTTTTAATGCACCTCTGACAGTACAGGAGGTGCAGGAGCTGGTAAGGCATCGCCAAGGTGGTAAGGCATCCGGCCCAGATGGTTTCCCTAGTCAATTTTGCAAGGAGTTGATGCACGTGTTAGCTGAACCACTGCTGGAGTTACAGTCATTCATATAGCCAGGACTGTCTTCTGCCCTCTCTTCGGGAGGCTAATCTCTCCCTTGTCTTAAAGAAAGGATAAGAACACCATTGCAACCCGGGCACCACTGATAAACCAAACTCCATTGTAACCTGGGCTCCATTGTAAACCAGACCCCACTGTAAACTGGGCTCCATTGTAAACAGGAGCCCATTGTAAACCAGGCCTCATTGTAAACTGGGTCACATTGTATAACAAGCTTCATTATACACAGAGCCCCACTCTAAACTGGACTCCATTGGAAAAAGGACTCATTGTAAACTGGGTCCCACTGTAAACTGGGCTTCATTGTAAACCGGGCCCCACTGTAATTCGGGCACCATTGTAATCTGGGCTCCACTGTCAAATGGGCTTCATTGATAAATTGGGACTCTCTGTCAAAAGGGCCCAATTGTAAACCAGGCTCCTTTGTTAACCGGGCTCCAGTATAAACCGGGCTCCATTGCAAGCCAGGTTCCATTGTAATCTCGGCTCCACTGTAAAATGGGCTCCATTGTAAACTGGCCCCATTGTAAACCGGGGACCTACTGTAAACCGGCCTCCACTGTAAACTGGGCCCCATTGTAAACCGGACCATATTGTAAACCCGCCTCGACTAAACCACTCTCCACTGTAAACCTGACTCCATTATAACCTGGACCCTATTGTGTTCCCGGCTACATTGTGTTCCATTGTATACCAGGCTCCATTGTTTACTGGCCATTATAGTAACGGGGCATCATTGTAATCTGGGGCGGATGGTAAACTGGGCTCCATTGACAACAGGGCCCCATTGTAAACCAGACCCCATTGTAAACCGGGCACTATTGTAAACTGGGCCGCATTGTAAACCAGACTCTAATATAAACCAGGTCCCATTGTAAACCAGGCTCTATGCAAACCAGGTCCCATTGTAAACCAGGCTCTAATGTAAACCAGGCCTCATTGTAATACAGCTCACTTTGTATACAGAGCTGCATTGTACACTGGGCCCCACTGTAAACTGGACTCCATTGTATACAGGGCCACATTGTTAACTAGGCCTCACTGTAAACCATGTCACATTGTAAACTGGGCTGAAGTGTAAACCGGGCCCTATTGTCACCCGGGAATCATTGTTGACTGGTACCCACTGTTACCCGGGATCCATTATAAAGTAAAAGCCTCCGAGAAAAACAAATGGAAATGGAGGCGGGACCCCTGACAACATACCTCCAGAAAGTCCATTGGGCAGGATGTTGTGGAATTGGAGAAAATAATACTTGGACAAGGGAAAAAAGACAGCAAAAAGATGATTAAATATTGTTGCTTTGTATGGACTAAGGAATTCATTCTTCGTCCCATCGTCTTCTGGCCAAAGTACGGGTCGGACGAAGAATGTGTTTGTAATATTTGAATTTAAATTTCAACAGAAAACAGCCTTTCAGTCAGGAGGGATCAGATTACGTTTTGTGTTGGAAGGGCTAGTAGCATCATAACTAAATCATGGCCAGACATCCAAAATAAAATTCAGCAAAAAGATGGGTGGAGTGAGAAATCATTTGAGGAATTATTAAGAGAGCCACAGAAAGAGAGAGGATGAGAAGCAAAAACAGAAGGTGAAATTGATGGTAACCACGGTTGATGAAGTAGTCAAGAAAAGAATTGAACCGGTGACTAGCAACTGGAGTGGAGGGTGGCAGCACGTAGACCATAGAGGAAGGGGTAGAGGACGAGGAGGAACTTTCGTAGGGTCCAGTTGACAGGGACAAGGACAGAGGTAGAGACCCCAACAAGCAGGGTGCTACATCCAGAAAAACATTCAAAAGATAGAGGGATGGAGCGAGAAGCTGCGAGAGTTGTTGTTGCGGGAAGCTCAGAAAGTGTCTGTGAGATATGGTGTGTGTGTGTGTGTGTGTGTGTGTGTGTGTGTGTGTGTGTGTGTGTGTGTGAGAGACAGAGAGAGACAGAGAGAGGGAAAAGGCTGGACAGCTAATAGAAAGTTAAACCCTTTGTGATTCGGTTTGAATGCACATTTATTTGTTGGTGATTGAATGTTTGTGCTTTGTTCCCTGGAGCTTGAGATCCGGGACTGTTTTGAATCTGATTTCTATTATGGAAATTTAACATAGTTTGTTTTAATGTAAAGGATTTTACAGTGATTATGAAATAAAATGTTAACTCCCGTTCTTTTAAGAGGCTTGCGCCGAACAACCCAGATGATCTCCTTCAAAGACCGCAATTTCCCCTCAGACGTGGTTGACAAAGCTCTCCACTGCATCTCCTCCACTTCCTGTTCCCCCCGCCCCTCCAATCGCCACCAGGACAGAAGCCAACTGGTCCTAAACTGCCTCCCCACCAACCTCCAGATACATCGTATCATCCTTCATTATTTCTGCCACCTCCAAAAAGACCCCACCACCAAGGATATATATCCCTCCCCTCCCCTATCAGCATTCCAGAAAGACCACTCCCTCCGTGATTCCCTCGTCAGGTCCACACCCCCCGCCAACACATCCTCCACTCTGGCACTTTCCACTGCAACCGCAAGAAATGCAAAACTTGCGCTCACACCTCCCTCCTCACTCCCCTCCAAGGCTCCAAGGGATCCTTTCATATCGATCACAAATTCACCTGCACCTCCACACACATCATTTACTGCATCCGCTGCAAACAATGTGGCCTCCTCCACATTGGGGAGACAGGCCGCCTACTTGCATAACGTTTCAGAGAACACCTCTGGGACACCCGCACCAACCAACCCAACCGCTCTGTGGCTGAACACTTTAACTTCCCCTCCCACTCCGCCAAGAACATGCAGGTCTTTGGCCTCCCATCACCAGACCATGGCAACACGACGCCTGGAGGAATAGCGCCTCATCTTCCGCCTAGGAAACCTCCAACCATAAGGGATTAATGCAGATTTCTCCAGCTTCCTCATTTCCCCTTCCCCCACCTTATCTCAGTCCCAGCCCTCAGTCTCAGCACCGCCTCCTTGACCTTCAATCTTCTTCCCGACCTCTCCACCCCCACCACCTCTCCGGCCTGTCAATCTCACCTTAACCTCCTTCCACCGATCACTTTCCCAATGCCCCTCCCCCAAGTCCCTGCTCCATACCGTTTATCTGAGCCTCCTTGACACACCCTTCTCATTCCTGAAGAAGGGCTTATGTCCGAAACATCGATTCTCCTGCTCCTTGGATGCTGCCTGACCTGATTTGCTTTCCCAGCAACACATTTTTCAGCATGTGGAATTATATGCAATGTTGACAGATTCACTTATGGCTGAAGATATTATTATTTACTGATCTGAAGAACTGAAATAAATGGACAAATAAACATTTTCTTCAACTGCTCCCTGAACTTGGTCTGGGTGACAGCATAAATAAAAGTGTTCGTGCAGCAGCTCAGGAGCTGCAACATCGAACCCAATATGTCAACAAAATTGTGTAGATCAATCATCACATTTCCAAAATACAGCATTCTCCGCCATATGGAATACACCATATACAGTGACCATAAAAAGATGAAGTTTGCAGAGAGCGCAAACATTAAAATAATAGATTTCCTTCGACTGGCCAACTCTGGATCTTTGGGATATTCCCCACTGCCCTGAACCCGGAGTCGTCTCCGTGCTCTGCTGCTCCTGATAATGTGTCTGACAGTGAAAATATTTAGCAGCAGAATCAGAATGAATGGGACCCCAGGGGTCACAAGATGGTGAAGGAACTGAATCATTATCCAGAAATGTGATCTCTCATTCATGTCCCTGAAACGACAGAATGCACTAAGGCTCAAGAAACTATATCGATCTGTGAACATGAAATACCAGTGAATGTTCTTTATACAACTGAGGGCAGTCACTGTCCCCAGCACCACAGCTGCAGTTCTCTCAGTGCAATATCTACTTTTCAACTTCTGACAGCAAATTGCCACAAATCGATCAAAAGTAAAAGCCACAGTGAACCAGACAGAACAATCAGTGGCTGCATAACTCAGGACGGCATGAATGTTACACACACGAATGGAGTACCGCAGGTCATAAAATTCTTCATGAAAAGTCCATGGAATACGCTGCAATATCACGTCCAGGATAATAACCAGAAGGTCTGCCACTGCCATGGTCACCAAGTATCGCGAAACACATTTGGAGAGACCACACCTTCCCCGGGTTAGGATCACAACAGCTATCATGTTAACTGTGCAAAAGAAACAAACAGAGACATTAGAATGTGAGCAAAGCCACCGTGTTATTGGGACCTGTACAGAGATTTGCAAATGTGCTGTTGTGTAAAAATGTTTGTATCAGTTACAGTGTATCACATTGTTAATTGTGGAATATAGGAAATTTATGTTTCTTCTGCAATTCGAAATTCATTATATAAATAAAAACTGAATCCATCAGTGGGTAATTGTTTCAGCCAGGAGCTGAGTCAACAAGAATCTGAACTCTGTGGAGGAAATGCTCATTTGTTTGCTAAGAATGTATCAAATGGTAACCCGTTTAGAAGGGCTTCGTGATAAGATGCTGTGAAGACAAACAGTTCAACTCAATATGCCTGAACAAACAATAGGTATAAAAACACCTGTTGCCCACTTTTCCACAGGAACAAAACCATTTAGAAGGGCTTCGTGACAGGATGCTTTAAAGAGGCAGGATGAGGGGCAAATAGCCTAACATCAGGAATGAGCATGTTTTTCACAGACAAGACCGGAGAAGATACGAGATAAGCAGGAGGGTCTCAGGGAAGTGGAGGATGTAAACAGGGGGGGAAACAATGAAAT
This sequence comes from Hemiscyllium ocellatum, assembly GCF_020745735.1. NCBI lineage: Eukaryota > Metazoa > Chordata > Chondrichthyes > Orectolobiformes > Hemiscylliidae > Hemiscyllium > Hemiscyllium ocellatum. The sequence continues at coordinate 14,128,371 of NC_083438.1, forward strand.
CAGAAAAAAAATAGGAACCAAATTGTATAAATATCGAGTGTTTGTTGAATTCAGTGTGTTTTGTCCCTGCCTTGTGGACATCACACGCACTTGCAAGTGTGAAATAAAGAGCTCTGCTGATTCAGATCTTGTCTCGGACTGAAATTATTGCAGTGAGTGAACTTTGTTTCTCACAGTAATATAGGGACAAGGCTTGCCATTCTATTGACACTGGACTTCAATAAAATAAATAAGAATTATGAAATGCAATGCATGGACTTGTACAGGTGTCAGTCTCCACTCAATCGTTGCTTTCCTGAGATCAGCAGAGTCATCCAAATGATGCAGTACCAGGCAGCAAAGCAAGACAGATGGGCTCAGACAGAGCAGCAGGGATGCAGTAACAAAGCTGGCATTTACTGAAAGGAAACTCTGGAATCTGCTGAGCATCGAGAGAGGCAGCACATTCGAGACTGGAAAGGAGATCCATGGGGGCACCAGAATAAGGGCAAGAATGAGAGAAGAAAAAGTGGGTTAGTTGCACATGAAAGATACTGAGCAGGTGCATATTCCACATCTTATTTCAGAGCAGAGGGAAAGAATCGTGTGATTGTGAACAGCTCCAAACCCAGCAGTGAAAGGGACAGACACAAATGTATATTTTCGGAGCTTTATCCAAAGGCACTGAATGTCAAGTGAGAGACGAAAAGGATTGTCAACAGAGCGGGTACGAGTGAACATTGAGTGAGACATCAAGATGAACATCAGTGGAGAGACAGCACAGAGAATGAGTGACCAAGAGTAGTATCAACAGAAAGAATACGTGTGATGTGAGTCAAGTGAAATGTCATTGTGGAAAGTGAATGCAAAGTGAGATCAAATGAATGTCAGTAGAGAAAGGGAGTGCACAGTGAGAGGCCAACAAGAACGCCAGCAAAGGGATTACGAGATCGACAGTGAAATGGGAGCTTCACAGGAACAACAGCAGAGACAGAGAGACAGAAAGGGAAGGAAAGAGAAACAGTGTGAGGAGTCAGTGGGAGATTTGGAGGATCATTATTCAAGATCAGATGTGCAAAATGAGAATCAGGAGATAAATCAGCAGAAATAGTTAGCAAAGTGCAAGATTAAGAGAAACATCAGCAGGAAGAGTGAGTGTAAAATGGGAGACTCGATAAATCAGGAATGAGAATGAGTTGATGATGAGGGACGAAAACCACTTCCACATAGAAAATGGGGTCAGATTGAAAACAAGCAGAATATCAGCAGTGTTAGTGTAGAGTGACAAACCAAGAGGAATATCAACAGAGGGTTTGAGTGTCAGAGAAGGAATAATAGCGAACATACGTGTAAAGGGAGAGACCAAGAAGGAACATGAGAAGAGCCAGTCAGTGTTAACTCAGAGACAAAGAAGAACATCAGCAGAGAGAGTAAGAAACAGTTAGTGACCAAAGATTACATTCACTGAGAGAGGGAGTCAGTAGTGAGGGACAAATGGGAAAATAATCACGGTGTGAACGATGGCTGAGTGATGGAGAGGAAAATCAGGAGGGGCATGGAATGTACAGTGAGAGAAACGGAAGAATCACAGTGAGATTGGTTGAAGGTCAAGGGCATCATGAGTAAAGACAGTGACTGCAAAGGATCAGATGAAGAGGAACATTAGCAGAGAGAGTGAGTGACTAGTGAATGTGGAGTGAGACACCAAGACGAAAATGAGCAGAGAAATTGAACTTAGTTTGCGAGGCAGCATGGAATTTCAGCAGAGAGATTGAGGGTAGACTGGAAGACAAGGATGAATCAGCCGAGTGACTGAGTGCATTCTGAGGGACAAAAGCAACATGAGCAGTGGGTGTCAGTGCAGAATGAGAGACCCAGCAAACCAAAATAAAGAGTTAATGAGGAATGAGAGAGAAAAAGGAAGATTAATAGTGAGGTGGAGTGAACGGAGTGAGAAAGAGTTAGCTTGACCTGAGAAAGGGCATTGCCAGTGGAGAGGGTGAGTCACTGGGATAGGGAGAACTCAGCAGGAAAGATGATGTAACAAAGAGATCCTGCTGAGCAGGGCCATGGAATCCCAATGACCGATTGTAAACCAATAAAAGGCAAGTTGTGTATGAAGAATGGTGCTAAATGTGACAGAATATGAAAAGACCAGCAACTCAAGACTAGACATCCATGAGGTACCGAAGCAGAACTGCACTGCAGTGCAATCTACAACCACATCCAGCAGATTCCCAGTTAACTATTCGAAATCAGCCAGGAGACTTCCCTGAGTCAATGGATAATGTAGGAGAGCATGGCAGGAACCTCACCAGGCTTGAGGGGTCACCCTGTCAAGCTACCAGACAGGACTACTTGCTTCACAAACAGCACAAGCAGCAAGTGATGGACAGAGTTAAGGGATGCCACAACAAATGGACCAGATCTAAGCTTACTAAGCAGTCCTGCTGTGTCCAGTTGTAAAATGTCGGGGACAAGTTTTTAAAAACTCATTGGAGGAAGAGGCTGCACAAGTATCCTTATCCTCAATGATGGAAGAGCCCAAAACATCAGGGAAAAAGATAAGACTGAAGCATTTGCAACAACCTTCAGTCAGATTGGCAGCGGGTAATACATCGCAGCCTCCTCCAGTGGTCACTAACATCACAGGTACCAATCTTCAGCTAATTTGATTCATTCCACGTCATATCAAGAAACTGTGGGAGACAATGGATAGTGTAAAGGCTGTGGGCCCTGACAATGTTCAGAGTCAGAGAGTCACACAGACATACTGCATGGAAATGGACACACCGGTCCAACTCGCCCATGCTGACCAGTTATCCGAAATTAATCTAGTAACTTCAATCCAACTGAAGACTTGTGATCCAGGACATTCTCCTCCGCTAGTCAGTCTGTTCCTGTGGAGCTATCACACTGCCAGCGAAAACTGCCAAGGTATACGAAAGGCAGGATAAATCCAACCCAGCCAAATAGCGCCCCATCAGTCTCCTCTGCATCATCAAAGTGATGGAAGCTTCTATCAAGCAGCACCTGCTCAGCAATAAGCTGCTCAGTGACTCCCAGTTTGGGTTCCTCCAGGGCCATTAGGTCTGGAACTCATCCAAACCTTGGTTAAAACATGTACAAAGAATTCCAGAGGTGGGGAAAGAGGAACTGCTCATAGCATCAAGGCCTCATTTGAATGAGTGCGGCACCAAACAGGAACCAATGGGTATCATGGGGCACATTCTTCGCTGGTTGGAGTCATGGTCAAGAGTGTGATGCTGGAAAAGCACAGTCGGTCAGGCAGCATCCGAGGGGCAGGAGATTCAACGTTTCGGGCACAAGCCCTACGTCAGGCTAATGTCCGAAACATTGATTCTTGGTCGAGATTGCTTTGGCTTATGCCTTAAACATTGATTCTCCTGCTTCTCGAATACTGCCTGACCTACTGTGCTTTTCCAGCAACACAATCTCTAATCTGATCTCCAGCATCTGCAGTCCTCCCTTTCTCCTGGTTGGAGTCATATCTCACCCTCCAGGAGAGGAAGGCAGGTGGGGCAACAGTCTCCTGTGACTATTCCATTCCCCTCTCTAACAGGTTTACTGTTTTGGATACTGTTGGGATGGATAGTCTTTCGTGGGGAGGATAACAGCAGCAGCCAGGCCTGGGGCACTACAACTGGCTCTGCTGTAAACCAGGGGCGGGCAGAGTCCAAGCGAGTGATAGTTGGAGGGGACTTGCTAGTTCGGGGCAAAGACAGGCATTTCTCTGGCTGTGTTGTATAGACTCCAGGTTGGTGTGTTCCCTCCCTGGTGACAGGGTCTCTGTGCGGCTGCATGACACCCTTAAAGTGGAGGGTCAGCAGCCCGAGTCATTGTGCACACAGGTAGGAAGAGGGATGGGGTCCTGAAGAGGGAGTACAGGGTGTTAGGGAAGAAACTGAAAAGCAGGTCCTTGAGTGTAATCATCCATGAGTTAGTCCCAGTGCTACATGTTAGTGAGGCCAGGAATACAAGATAGGGCAGAGGAATGTGTGGCTAAGGCGCTGACGAAGGGGGCAGGGTTTCAGGTTCTTTGATCATTGGGACCTCTTCTGTGGCAGCGCTGACCTGTACAAGAAGGATAGGTTTACCTAAACTGGAGGGGAACCAATATCCTCGCAGGGAGGTTCGCGAGTGCTACTCATGAGGGAGTCAACTAGAGTGGCAGGGGGCTAGGAACCAGAAGAGCAGGCTAGGAAATGGAAGGAGTGGAGAGAAGGGAGATGCTAGGACCAGGAAATCAGAAAGGAAGGGCAGGCAGAGACAGGTAAATGAAAACGATGGGACTGATGGGCTGAAGTGTGTTTATTTCAACACCAGGAACATTATAGGGAAGGCAGATGAGCTTCGAGTCTGGATCAGTATATGGGACTATGATATAGGGGCCAATACTGGAGTTGGGTGAGGGAGGGGCAGGACTGTTTGCTCTGCATTCTAGGGTTTTGTTGTTTTAGATGAGATAGAGAAAGAGGTAGAAGACACAGAGGAATGACATTACTGATCAGGGAGAATGTTGTTCCTCTGCACTCAGAGAGGACAGAGTGGAGGCTCATCCACTGAGGCAGTATGGGTAAAGCTCAGATATCATTCTGATGGACCTTTTAGTAGGAGAGCATTTTGGAAACAGTGATCAGAACTCCTGCTGCTTCACATTCAATGATGTTCCAGTAGCTGAACCAACATTGTGGGCTCACCACATAAACACAGTGGCTACAAGAGCAGGGCAGATGCTTGGAATACTGCAGTGAGTAATTCCCTTCCTGACTCCCCAAAGCCTGTCCAACACCTACAAGGAACTAATCTGGAGTGTGATGGAATACTCCCCACTTGCCTGGATGGGTGCAGTTCCAACAACCCTTTAGAAGCTTGACACCATCCAGGAGAAAGGGGCCCACTTGATTGCTCCACATCCACAGGTATCCACTCCCTCCACTATCAACATTCAGTAGCAGCAGTGTGTTCCATTTACAAGATGCATTGCAGAAATTTGCCAAGATCCTGAGACAGCACCTTCTAAACCCATGACCACTTCCCACCTAAAGACACAAGGGCAGCAGATACTTGGGAACACCACTTTTTGAAAGTTGCCTCCGAGCCACTCACCGACCTAACTTGGAAATATTTCGCTTAAATTCCCTGTCTCCGATTCACATTCCGGGAATTCCCTCCTTAAGTTCATTGAGTGTTGATCTACTGGATGTGACCTGCAGTGGTTCGATAAGGCAGCTCAGCACCATCTTTTCAAGGGCAACTCAGCACGTCAATAAATGCTGTCTTGTAAGCAATGAGACTTGGTGGGACATTGTAACAAGGATTGCACTGAGAGGCAGGAGGGCAGACAGATAAGATCAATCTCAGAGCAGGCCCAGAAATAGATTGTGAGCTGAAGATTACAAAGGGCTGTACAAACCCGGCTCAGACACTAATATGAAAGTCGAGTCCTGGGGGAAAGAGTCAGCAAGTCTGTAGAATCAGACCAGGAGACCAACAATAGCAAAAAACAGATTCGAGATAGGCAGTGATTGTGAGGGAAGGTACAAATATATTGAATAAAAGAGCAGTAATGGAGGAAGGTGGCAGGGTGGACTTGGAAATAAAAGTGAGATGAACCAGGTAAAAGTGAGGATACAGGCAGCAAGCAGACAGCAATGAATCATGTTTAAAATATCGAACACTTGGATTTCTCCAAAATAAAAGAACCAATGACAAGAAAGTGGACAGATTAACTGCATTTTCACAGTGAACACTCAGGTACATGGAATTGCAAAGAACAGGCACATCAACAAGGATGGCACCATAAATGGTAAGGTCTGACAATTTGTTCAACATGGTTTACAGAACTCATCGTGAGGCACAGACTTACCTGGGACACCAACAATGCCAAGTATGGGATAGTAAACATAAGCAAAAATCTGAAGTGCGGCTTCAATTCGATCGACTCATGTAAACCAATCAGAATCGTGGTAAAGGATGTAAAGCCAGCCAGAGATACTCCTTCCCATCACTGGATTATTCCAATCCTTTTCCCTCTGATTGTCACTAATTGCTGTGATATTCCATTCTAATGTTCTCCGATACCAATACCATCGCTCCATATCTACAGTTGTGCTGATCTCTGATTGCTGCAGAGATCTTGCTCCTGCTGTCATTCTGTGATAAACAATTGAAGGGAATCCCTTAATAAGCAACTGATGGAGTAGCTCCCAGCTCCCCCAGGGACACAGTTAATTTCAGTGAGTCAGATAGGAATTCCAGTCAAGGAACAAACAGTTGGAGTTAACCCCTTTGAATCAAATCGGTTTTGTCCCACAATAGATAAGAACATTGACCTGGTCCATGTTGGGTTTTAATGTAAACAAGCATGGAGGAATTTTTCAGGTAGTTTGCAGCTTTTAAAAAAAAACAGAGTTGTAATTTCTTTGGATCAAAGATTTGCACATTTTAAAACAGAAAACTAGATTTAAATTGACAGACGATGCCACCTGACATCAGTGATGGCAACACTTGAAACAACATAATTCAGGGCAACTTTTCTCACTGTTTGAAAATAAGAAAATAAAGAATGGCGATTAAATGATTGAAAATAAATAAACAAGCCGCATAGATAAACATGCATCATTCACAAAGGTGAGGCAGTGGATAAATAAAGATTAAGCATCATGGATAAGTCAGTGGAAAACCACGTCAAATGTAAAAAATCTGATTTTCTGATGACAAATCTGCTGAGGTGGATTTTGGGTAACACACGTTGTCATTTACATTCGCCTCTGAAGGAAGTGATATCAAATATTTCAAAGGAATCAAATAGAAAGTAAATACATGCCTGTATTGTTACTCTCAAATGACAGAACTGGTTTGTCGATAATTTATTGTTTGATGATAAATTTGCAAGATGGACTTGGAAGAGGAAAGTGAATGTATTGCAGCCAAATTTTCAAACAACCCACAATGTAGTTGGAAAGGCAGGATGTGCGAGGCAGAGATAAAATTGATTTGTTCAAGAAAATAGCATAAAGTTGGCAATGGCCTAGATTGTGGGAAAATGAGACAGCGTCAATTTCAGACAGAGGAATAAAAGAACAGAATAATTATTCAAATGGAGAAATAAAAACCTGCAGGAAGCTGTAACACAACAGGACTTGGTGTGACACTAACATGGAGCACAGAAAGCTCACACTCAGGTACAACAGGGAATCAGGAAGCTCATGGAATGTTGGTCATTCTTTCAAGTGCGTCAAAAGTACAAGAGTAATGAAGTCTTACTGCAAATGTACAAGGTGCTGCTAAGATCACATATTGAATACTGTGAATAGTTCCTGTATCTTTATTTCAGTAAATATCAGATTTTATTAAAGGCAGTTCAGAGAAGGTTTACCAGAATGATCCCTGGCTTGGAGAGACTGAGTCATAGAGTAGTCAGGGTAGTACTCAGAGAGTAGTAAGGGTATGGAATGCTTTGCCTGCAACGGTAGCAGATTCACCAACTTTAAGTACATTTAAGTCGTCATTGGACAAGCATATAGACGTACATGGATTAGTGTAGATTAGATGGGCTTCAGATTGATATGACAGGTCGATGCAACATCGAGAGCCAAAGGGCCTGTACTGCACTGTAAAAAAAATGTTCTATGTTCTACGTTCTATGTCTCACAACATGGAGAGAGGCTCTACAGTCCAGCTTGTTCATACTGACCAGATGCCCGAAACTGATGCAGCCCCATTTGTCATAATTTGCCACTTATACATCTTACCTTTCAATACATCTCCCCATCCAGGTTCCTTTCAAATGTGTTGCTTGCATCCGGCTTTACCAGTTGCGGCACACCGCTGGTCAGAGGCCTCCAGTCCAAAAAACAATCCTCAACTCTTTCAGGCAAAAGCATACACAGAAAAAAAATAAAATCCACCCCATAATGTGCCCATCAGACACTCTCAGGACAGGGACAGAACTGTGTGAAACACAGAGCAAGGCCCACTCTGTTCTTTCAAAACAACAATCACTTACTCAGTGGAAAAAATAAACAAACACAAAATGGCTCTCCCATGACTCCATCCCCAACAACCTCTTTTGGGCAGGGACCACTCGAGGCAAAAGCAAAATCAAAGAAAAAAATAATTTGTTCCGACACAGTGGGGAACCCTTCTGCTAATTTACCAAATCCCAGAAAGGCTCTCCTTTCCTATAAATTTGGAAGTATGAATGACAGAAAATACTCAACTTCCACTAATTTGAGAAAAGAAATCAATTTATTCTCTACCTTGAGAAGTGAACATTAAACAACAACTGCTTAAGTCTCTCATCCTCCTTTCTCTGAAAGGTTTGTTATCTTCCTCCAACTCTATAACAATCTACTGTCAAAATAAACACCCATATTAAAATTACACCATCAAATTAATTTTCAAAACCCTGCAGCGACTATCGTCTCTGGTGTCGGTCTTCCTCTGACAGTGGATCTCCCTGGGTCATCTTCAGTCTTTTTTACTGAAAAGATGCTTCACATGAAAAGATAGCTTGGATCGAGAGGGGTTTGCTGGAAGTTACTCAGACAATGGCAGTTGGTTGCTCTCTCTCTCTCTGGTTCACTCTCAAAATGCCTTCTTCAGTGTACCTCAAACATCAAATTGTCACATTGGTTTGATGCTGTCAAAAAATTAAATTCAAATTCGATTGGTTTTCGTATCTTGGAGCATAATTTTAACTGGTTGGTTAAATTCGAACTGTTGTGAAAACATAGCAACTAGCATTCAGGTATTTGGTTCACAGTGAAAAGTTCCATATTCTCAATGATCTAGTACACTCTGAGCCTGCTGGTCAGCCACATGACAGGGGTTTGTAAGCTCTCAGTACAAAACAGCTTTCACTCTCTATTCAAGGTACAGCACACAGCTTCACCTTCATACCATGTTAATCAAATAAATAAACAGCTAAACAGATAAATCCTCTCTCTCCCATCCCCATTGAACATTTCTGGGACAGGGACATCAATGATTTAAAATCCAGAGGTAGTTGCCCTGCTCACTTCAACTAAAAATAAAATGCCCCTCTCACCAATCCCCACCAAGTGTATCTGCAACAGAGACATTCCGGGGCTAAAATAAAAGCCCTCCTAGCTCTTCCAAATGTTCTGAACCTGGAACAAAGGCCACATAAGGCAGTCCTCTTCCCGAGGCACCAACCTAAGCACAAACGCCATCTCAAAAGGCAAAATGGAAACGTATACGACAGCAACAAGCAACTAAATCAGAATATCACTATCCAGGGTGCTTATGTGCTCTGGTCCCCGTGACACCTAATGGTCTCAGAAGGCCCCCACTGTAACAGTGAGCACCACATGCTCCTTCTCCAGGGACACCTGAGCATGGACATAACAACGAAAGGGTCAGATAGTCAGGAACAACAAGCATCTCTTTGGCCTGGTGCCTGGACCTGTTCGTGGCCATCATGGCCAGGCCCAGGAACAAAGCCATATATGTCCCTCCCCGCACTGGGAGCCTGTAGAGCAGGAGTGTGGCACTGACGGGCAGTCAACGATTTAGCAGCTCCTTCTAAAAACAGACAACACACTTGATGTATAAGTGGAAAATCATTGTCTCCAGGTCATAGAAGGTGGGGAGGTGGGCGGGTTGGGGGGGGAGGCAGCACGGAGGCTCAGTGGTTAGCCCTGCTGCCTCACAGTGCCAGGGACCCGGGTTCAGTTCCCCCCTCGGAAACTCTCTGTGTGGAGTTTGCACATTCTCTCCGTGTCTGCGTGGGTTTCCTCCGGGTGCCCCAGTTTCTTCCCACAGTCCAAAAATATGCAGGTTAGGTTAAATTGGCCATGCTAAATTGCCCATAGCGAAGGGGTAAATGTAGGGGAATGGGTCTGGGTGGGATGCTCTTCGGAGGGTCAGTGTGGACTTGTGCCGTAGGGCTTGTTTCCACACTGTAAGTAATCTAATCTTCTCACTCTTTGGGGTTATTCATCCATCTCTGATGTTATGTCCCAAGAACATCACTTGTGCCTTCACGAATTCTGTTTTCTTTTACCAGTTCTGCACCTCATAATTGTGCGATGAGCTCTGCCAATTGTACCATGTGAGCTTTCCATGACTCGCTAAAGATCACTGCATCATCCAAATAATCTGCACAGTTTGTTAATACAGCCTCTATTCTGTTTATCAGGCCTTGGAAAGAGCCTGGTGTATTTTCCATTCCAAAAGGCATCACTTTGAGGGGATATAGCCCATTTGTGGTTGCAAACGCAGTAACTTCTTTCACTTTCTCTGATAAAGGTACCTGCCAGTTATCACACAGTATGTTCAACTTTGTGATGTAACTGGCTTGTTCAACTTTCTCGATACAGACCTCCAATCTTGTTATTGGGTATGAGGCCGATTTTGTTATGGTGTTGACCTTCCGATAAGCCACACAAAATCGTTGAGTCCTGTCAGGTTTTGGAACTAATATGATCAGTGAACTCCATTCACTCTGACTCGGTTCAATGATATCTTCATTGAGCATTGCGTTCACTTTTGTCTGATCCTATGTGGTTTTGAAAGGATTATATCTGTTCGGGTGTTGCTTTATTGGAACAGCATTCCCTATGTCTACCTCATGCACAATTGCATTAGTCCTCCTCATCTTATCCCTACATATGTCCTCATATTGCTGCAACAGACCTTTCAACTGGTATTTTTGTTCCTGAAACAGGTAGTTCACTAACCTATCCCAGTCCTTAAGGACTTCTTCCTTATTTAACATATTTTTAGGCACATCGTACTCTACGACATATGGATTTGATTCCTCTCTGCAGGGCAGTAACTAACACCTGTTTCTCTAGTTCCCTGTGTCTATTATAATAAGGTTTCAGCATATTCACAGGACATTCCCGATAAAGATTTTCCTATGTGGCATCTTTCCCAGATAGTGTTCCTGAATAAAGTTTTTCTCAATTTGAAAGGGACCACTAAACTGAGCTTTGAAGGGATCTCCAATGACTGGTAACAATACTGCTACATGGAAAAACATCCGAATTTTAGAGAATTTATTTGCCACCTGCTTCCTTCTGTGCTATGCCCTCTTCAGGTGCTGTTTAGCAAACTCACCCACTTGATTAAATCTCTGCCTCATCCCAAATAAATAATAAAAAGAGATATCTGATCTCAGTCTGGTCAATTTCTTTTTAATTTATTTCAAAGGCCCTCGCACTTCATGTCCGTACATTAACTCAAAAGGAATAAACTGAGTTGATCTGTCTAGGGCATCTCTCATGGCAAACAATACAAATGGGATACGTTTATCCCAAACATTCGGATAATCCTGACAGTACACTCTTAACATGGTCTCCAGGGTCTATACCATCTTTCCAAAGCTCCCTGGGATTCAGGATGGCACACAGTTGATTTACAAGGCTGTAGGCCTGAACTAGCCATGACTTTATTAAACAGTGGAGCAGTAAAGTTAGACCCTTGGTCTGACTGAATGGCTCTGAGTAGCCCATAACATGTGAACAAAGCTACTAACTCCTCGACCACCCTTTTTGCTGTCATACTCTGTAATGGATTTGCCTCTGGAACTCTGGTGGACACATTATTTATGGTTAGCAAGTATTGGCTAACACTTTTAGTTTTAGGGAGGGGCATATCCCCCACTCAACCATCACCATCAAGCCAGGGGATCAACCCTGGTTCAATGGAGAGTGCAGGAGGGAATGCCAGGAGCAGCATCTGGCATTACTAAAAATGAGATTACAAACTTGTGAAGCTACCTAACAGGTCTACTTGTGTGCCAAATGGCACAGGCAGAACTAAGCGATCCCATAACCAATGGATCAGATCTAAGCTCTGCATTGTTGCACACACAATGGTGGTGGACAATTAAACAACTCACTGGAGGAGGAGGCTCCACAAATATCCCCATCCTCAATGATGGAGGAGCCCAGCACATCAGCGCAACAGATAAGGCTGATACATTCGCAGCAATCTTCAGTTGGACACGCCGAGTGGATGGTCCATCTCGGGCTCCTCCTGTCTTCCTCAGCATCAGTGATACCAGTCTCCAGCCAATTTGATTCACTCCACGTGATATCAAGAAAAGGCTGGAGGCCCTGGATACTGCAAAGGCAATGGGCCCTAATCAAATTCCAGCAATATTGTTGAAGACGTGTGCTCCAGAAGTTGCTGCTCCCTTGGTCAAGCTCTTCCAGTACAGATCCAACACTGGCATCTACCCAACAATGTGGAAAATGGCCCAGGTATGTCCTGTAAACAAAAAGCATGGCAAATCCAACCCATCCAATTACCGTCCAATGAGTCTACTCTCCATTATCAGTAAACTAATGGAAGGGGTCACCAACAGGGCTATAATTCAGCACCTGCTCACTGACGCCCAGTTTGGGTTTCACCAGGGTCACTCATCTCCTGATCTCATCACAGACTTGGGTCACACATGGGCAAAAGAGCTGAATTCCAGAGGGCTGGTCAGTGTGGCAGCCCTTGACATCAAGGCTGCATTTGACCAAGTATGGCATCAAGAAACCCTGGCAAAACTGGAATCAATGGGTATCGGGGTGGGGGTGGGGGGCGGGGCTTGTGGTAGGGGGGTGGTAACACTCTGCTGTTTCGGGTCATACCTGGCACAAAGGAAGATGATCATGGTTGTGGAGGGTCAGTCATCTCAGCTCCAGGACATCTCTGCAGGAGTCCTTCACAATGGTGTCCTTGGCCGAACAATCTTCAACTGCTTCAACGATTACCTTATATCTGTCATAAGGTCAGAACTGGGGATGTTCGTCGATACTTGCACAGTGTTCAGCACTATTTGTGACTCCTCAGATACTGAAGCAGTCCATGCTCAATTGCAACAAGATCTGGACAATATCCAAGCATGATCCAACAAGTGACAAGTAACATTTGTGCCACACAAATGCCAGACAATGACCAACACCAATAGGAGACAGTCTAGCTACCGTCGCTTGACATTCAACGGTATGCCATCATTGTTTCCCCCACTGTCAACATCCTTGGGTTTAACATTGACTGGAAACTCAACGGGACTCACTGTATAAACACAGTGGCTACAAGAGGAAGTCAGAGACGAGAGATACTGTGGCGAGTAACTCACTTCCTGACACCCCGAATTCAATCCACCATCTACAAGGCACAGGTCAGGAGTGGGATGGAATACTCCCCACTTGGCAGGATGGTTGCAGCTCCAACAACACTCAAGAAGCTTGACACCATCCAGGACAAAGCAACCTGCTTTATTGGTACCACATCCACAAACCTTCAATCCTTCCACCACTGGTGCTCAGTAGCAGCAGTATGTACTACGTACAAGATGCAGTGCAGAAATTCACCAAACATCCTGGAACACCACCTTTCAAACTCACAACCACTTTCACCGAAAAGGACAAGGGCAGCGGTACTGGGAACATCGCCAGCTGCAAGTTCCACTCCAAGCCACTCACCACCCAGCTTTGGAAATATACCATCATTCCTTCACTGTCGTCGTGTCAAAATCATGGAATTCCCTCCCTACCGCATTGTGGGTCATCCTTCAGCAAATGGACTGCAGCGATTCAAGAAGGCAGCTCACCATCACCTTCTCAAGGGCAAATAGGGATGGGCTATCCATGCTGGCCAGCCAGCGATGCACGAGTACCACAAATGAATAATAAATAAATCCTAAGTGCTTGACCAACTCCATGACAATTTCAGCTTTCCTTTTGTCTCTGATTAAACCCAATTCTAAACTATTTGCTTACTCTAAAAGTATGTCATTCGTCTGTCTTTCTAAATGCTCTTGGCACATTTGTAAAGCATTTTCAAACCCCACAACCTCTTTAGCAATGTTAAGAGCCATGTCCCTTACATCTAATTTAACCAACCACAACTAATGGAAATTTTAAAAATGGCCTCTTGAAGATGTGGGAGACTCATTGGCAAGTGTTTAAATCTGCTGGGATCTTTTGTACCCCAAATCTGTTCAAATCTGTCCAAATCTCAGATTAGATCTGTCTGAACCTTTCCAATACTGAACCTGTGCCCCCACACTGTTACGACATGACGATGAACCCTCTGTTAATTAAACCAAACTCCCAGAAAATCTTACCTCATCTCGTAGCCTGTTAAAGAATGAGTGAATGAGAACACCAACATTTCGTTAAATATCAGTTTATTCCATAACTCTAAAAGTGAACATTAAACAGAAACTATTTACAACTTGAACACCCCCGTTCTCTTCCCTGCTTATTACCTGCCTCCAACTCTATAACATTATACTGTTCCAATAAAACACTTTTGAAAATTACATCAATTTAATTTCAAAACCAAACAGCCGCTGTCATCTTCCGTGTTTTTCTTCTTCCAGCTGAATATCTCCCTGAGTTGTCTTGTTCATTTTCCTGTGAATATGTTTCAGATGAAAAGTTACCTAATTGACAGAGTGTTTTCCTAATTTCTTAGATGTGTGTTGGTGACAGGCGCTCTGTCCGATTTTAAAATCCCTGCCTTCTTTCCTCTCCAACATTGGAATCATCTAGTTGGTTCGATTTTGGCAAAAACATTAAATTCAAACTTGATTAGGCTTTGATACCCCCGGGCATCACTTCAACTGATTGGTGAAATTCGAAATGTTGTTAAAACAGCAACCGACTCGGGTATCCATTTCACGGATAAAAGCTGCATATTTTCAATTTTTAGAACACTCTAAGACTGTTGTCTGGTCATATACGTAGATGCTTGTCAGCACTCAGTACAGACCAGTATTCACTCTCTCTTAAAGGTACAGCACACGCTTTCAACTTCATAACAGTACCAAACATTAAAAAGTAAAGGACGATTCCTCAATAACAAAGACAAATCTTAAAACTGGAATTATGTCTTGAAAAAAATCTAAGCGATCAGACAAGTTCATTAAGCTTTGAAAGTGATTGATTTTTAATGAAAAAAGATGTTGCCCTAATGGGTAAAAAGAGTTAGTCAAAGGCGGGGCAGTAAATTTCACCTCAGGACATATTATGTGACTAGAATGAGTTATAATGCAGTTGCAAGACAGAGGGGCAGTCTCCAACTGATCCTCCAAGGTCAGGTGGGACCGAAACTGCTCACAGTTAATTAGCTAAAGAATGTTAACAGGAGGCATTAACATAAAACTTTCCAGATAACTAACTCCATCTCAGAACTACCATTAGAAATCTTACAGCAATTAGTGAGAGTTAGCTTCCTTTTGTAGCTGAGTGGGAAATGTAAGATCAGTAAGCTCAGATTAGGATAATGTAGTGGCTGAAGGAGGTTACAGCGATAGGGAAGACTTTAGGGGCTGGAGGAGGTTACAGAGATAAGGAGGGATGTCGGGGCTGGAGGTGGTCACAGCGATAGGGAGGGGTGGAGGGGCTGGAGAAGCTGATACAAATAGGCAAGGGTGTAGGGCCTGGATGAGATTGCAGTGATAGGAATGGGTGTAGGAGTTGGAGGAGGTTACAGAGATAGGGATGGGTGTAGGGGCTGGAGGAATTGACAGAGATAGTGATGGGTGTAGGGGCTGGAGGCGGTCACAGCGATAGGGAGGAGTGCAGGGGCTGAAGAAGGGTGCAGTGATAGGGAGGGGTGTAGGGGCTGGATGAGGTAACAGAGACAGGGAAGGATGTAGGAGCTGGAGAAGGAAAGGCTTTAACATTGGAAGTACAATCCTACATGAACGAACTGCAGCCAGAATAAAATAAATCTGCCTGAATGGTCCTTCCTTCTTTCTCTGGGTTTCACTCAGATAAATGTCTAGCTCTGTTTTTATTCAGCTGTCGAGTACACAGTTTGGTGTTTGTGGGTGTGGGAGGTGGGTCGGCAATCTGTCCTTCAATGTTGGAACATTTTCAATGGAAACATCGGATACCTGCAGCCAGTCGGAGCTCTGCAACAGCTCCGTAATTACAGGGAGGTCACCAACATACAAACTCAAAGCTGCAATTTTATGCTCATGTCAAAATCTACGAAAGGATGTACAGCAAAAATGGAGAGTATTCTACCCACCTGCTCCATGCTGATGTTTTCCTGCTCCACATGGGCCTCCTCCAGCCTCTCTTCATCTCACCCCATCTCAAGAGACTTCAATTCCTTCCGCTTCATAGATTTATCTAGCTCCCTGCTTTAGCAACATGATTCATCTTGACCACTTCCTATGTTGATGAGCTCCACTTTCTCCTTACGCTCTGGAGAAGTGACTCTCTGATAATGACAGCCCTTCAGTTTGGTGTATCCACATTTATTAAGTTTGCAACTATTTTATTTGTGAGGAAATATATCCCACACAGCCTGTTCCCTTCGATAGAAAGAAGCACCAGAATACTATGGATCTAAACGATAACATTTGATGACAATCTAGTAAATGTCTATTTCACCATCTCCGCTATCTCTGCATCTTTTTTACAACTGAGTGCACGATGCCTCAATTATGTTTTTACCAATATATGTAAATATCAGAAATGTGCACAGTGATCTAAATTTAGACTATCCATGATAAATGGAGATGAGCATTGATGCAGAGCTTCTGGTGTGAGCTGTCAAAGTTGTAGAGAGGCCAGAACTGTGCTCAGTGAAACAATTGTAGTCTGAAAAAGGGATACAAAGGCCAAAAGTGTGCAATGTGCTCCAATGACCACCATCTGCCTCAGGTTTAGCAGATCCTGTGGAGGCAGCATGGGATTGTTCAACCCCGACATTTCTCGTTGCTGTGCAGTCTTCCAATCTCTTCCCTCAGGTAGTAGATACAAAAGCTAAAACATACGTAACCAGCAGGTTCAAGAACAGCGACTTCCCAGCTGGTATTACACTGATGAACGGACGTCTCTAGCTCCTGCCTGTACTTAAATGTGTGTGATAACAGTGAATCAAATCAAATGAAATCCTACCTTCACCCTGTGAACCTTGATTCCCTGACCAATCTGGAACCTATCCATCTCGGTGTTAAGTACACTCAATGACTTGGGCTCTCCAGCCTTTTGCAGCTATGTGTGCCATGGAATGACCACCATCTGGCTGAAGAAATTCCTCCTCATCTTCGTTGCAAAGGGTCATCCCTTCACTCTGAGGCTGTGTCCACGGGTCCTTGTCTCTGAGATTCATGGAAACATCTTCTTCATCTTCACTCTGTACAGGTCTCTCAGTGACATCTTCCTCATCTTCATTATGTACAAGTCTCTCAGTAACATCTTCTTCATCTTCACTCTGTACAGGTCTCTCGGTAACATCTTCTCCATCTTCACTCTGTACAGGTCTCTCAGTAACATCTTCCTCATCTTCACTCTGTACAGGTCTCCCAGTAACATCTTCCTCATCTTCACTCTCTACAGGTCTCTCGGTAACGTCTTCTCCATCTTCACTCTGTACAGGTCTCTCAGTTACATCTTCTTCACCTTCACTCTGTGCAGGTCTCTCAGTATTCTCGAGGTTTCAATTAGACTGTCCCTCATCCTTCTAAACTCTATCGAGTATAAACTCAGAAACTCCAACCTCTCCTCATGCACCAAGACCTTCATCCTCAAAACCTTTCCTGTAAAGCCCCCTCTGGACACTCTCCAAGTCCATCACATCCTTCCTTAGATACTGAAACCCAAACTGCTGACAATATTCCAAATCTGGTCTCACCAGAGCCTCACAGATCCTGAGCAGGGCATCTCTGCTCTTGTATTCTGTCCCTCTCGAAATGAATGCCAACATTACATTTACCTTCCTCAATGCCAACTGAAGCTGCCTGAGAACCTGAAGGGATTCCTGAACTCAGACTCCCAACGCTCTATGTGTTTCAGATTTCCGAAACCTTTCCCATTTCCAAACCAGTTTACGCCTTTATTCTTCTAATCACAGTGTATTACCTCACGGACTTCCCCAAAGTGTCATCCATCTGCCAACAGAAACTTTAAAAACCCTCAACTCGGTCTCACCCCGCGAGAATCTTTCTTGTGTTTCAGGCCTGGCAGCATCTGTCCAGAGAGAGAGAGAGGGAAAACAGAGTCAATATTCCGAGTGTGGGGAGTGTTCCTGTGGAAGGTTGCGCTTTGGAATTGATGTGCCGACACACAATTCCATCATCACCTCCCACTCTCTGTCTGTGTGAGTAATCATGAGAAATATCCTCACCCAGCCAGAGGGTGTGTGTTTAAAACTGGAGGATACTGTGAGATGGTGAGCAGCTGGTGAAGGGAGAGGGATGGCTGATCACCGCAACCATGAGGATGGCACCATTTTATATCAGGCCGGAGCCGCTCCAGACCAGGAGGATCGCCGGTGATTGAGCAAAGGAAGAGAACTCGGACAGGCGAAGAGTGACAGGGTTTGGGAATCTCTTCCTCAAACGGTGGGCCATTCCAATTTAATTGTTTCATTTAAATCTGAGATAGTATGTTTTTAATTAAGCCAAGGACTATCAAGGGGTATGGGATCAAGGTTGGCAAACGGGGAGAGACCACAGATCAATGACTATCTTAACAGGAGGCTGAACAGGCTCGAGGGGCAGAGTGGTCTCTTTGTGTTCCTATGAAACCTATCTACAAATTTGCCAGAAATCTTCAGTAAAATCGAATGGTGATGAATTAATAATCTATTCCAAGGCAGAAAATGTTGCCCCTAAGGTCTGTTTTATATCGTTCCCCTCTCACTCTAAACCTATGCCCTCGAGTTCTGGACTCCCTCAACCCTGGGTAAAGACCTTGTCTATTTACCTGATCCATGCTCCTTATGATTTTATCAGCATTTGTAAGGTCATGCCTTCGTCTCTGATGTTCCAGGAGTAACAGCCCCAGCCTGTTCAGCCTCTCCTTATAACTCAAATCCTCCAACTCTGGCAACGTCCTTGTAAATCTTTCAAGTTTCCAAACATCTTTTCGATAGGAAGGAGACCAGAACTGCGCACAACATTCCAAAAATGGCCTAACCAACGTCCTGTACAGCCACAACCTGACCTCTCAACTCCTGGACTCAATACTCTGACCAATCATGGAAAGCATACTGAACAAGTTCTTCGCCATCCTATCGACCTGTGACTCTACTTTCAAGGAGCTATGAATATGCACTCCAAGGTCTCTTTGTTCAGCGACACTCCCTGGGACCTCACCATGAAGTGTATACTTTCTGCTCAGATTTGCTTTCCCAAAACGCAGCACCTCGCATTTATATAAATGAAACTCCATCTGCTGACTATTTGAGAACACTGGGAAGATTGTCTGCTGTAGTGTCTTTTAATAACTCTTCCTGTTAATAATACAGCATCGCAGTTATACCACACTCCTTGCAGGTGGAGGAATAATACACTCATTTGCATCCTGAGATGTTTCTGTCACCACAAGATATGAATTAAAGTGAACAGTAGGAACAGGATGTTAATGAGGGTCCTAGACCAAACCAATAAAATGTTGCTTTCAGTGTGACATCAATGTCTGGGCACAATCGTTCTGAACTGCATTTGCTGAGCCACTGGGGTGAAAGCAGTGAGTTTTTAATCGAGTCAGTAGCATGTGTGGTGAGGACAGGATTACTTGCTGCAAACCTGCAGTGTGTGCAAAATGATGGATCCCGCAAAAGCAGGTGCCCTTCATGGACAGACAGGTGCTCACTTCTCCTTGTTGGATGTACACCGACTGCACAATTGGCTACACAGTTCCGGCTTGTCCCTGATAAACGACAGAGTTTAGACTTGGCTCTGTCTTGCAGGCAGAATAATTTCAACATGATGGACATAATCCAGCTGACTCCTACTTTGTACGTTGTTCCTGCTTCAGTGTAACATTCCATCCATTCTGGCCGAAACCTGTAGCCTTTTAAACATTCTTTCAGTGATCCTACCAACTTAGTTAAAGCTGGAATAAAGTTACACTGATTACAGCCTTAGTGGAGAAATAAGCAAAGAGGATGGGGAAACATGTGAATTATTTCAACTTTCTGAATGCAAATGTCGTAAAACTAGATAAATCAAGCTTATCAGAAAATTAGCCAAACTCAGCACCAGCCGGCAGGTATTGGTGACAGAGAACAGTGGAAAATCCCACAGGTTCAAGTAGAGCCAGTTATAACTGGCCCGAAGATTGTGTGTTGGAAAATATTAGATCAGACTTTCTGACAACTTGCCATCCTCTTTGTGCCCGGGGATGTGCAATTTACATCAGCCCCGGCACGGCAACAGGGAAGGGTGTTGGCAAGTCTCTATTGGAAACATGGAATCTCATTCATGGCCTCATTGGTAAAGGACCACGGAACATTGTGGAAGGTCCAGAATAAGGGGACTAAAAATACCCACCTGGAAGGCACACCCTCAGTAAAGGCTGACATCAGGCCTCCTGGTAGAAGATCAAGAAGCAACCCAATAAGGCCCAGGAGAAGATCTGCCCTGACAGGGAGACCCACCTTCGTGGAAGAGAACCAGCCCTCAGTGGTGAGGAAGGAGATTCCATCCGCCCAGCTCAAACATGTGGATCATTGCAGCTAATATCCTTTCTCAGATGGATAGAGCTATACAGAGAGTAAATATTGTCCCAAATTGGAAATTATTCACAGAATAGTGTTGACTTTGTGAATAAAATCGAGATGAAATGCAAATCAAATTCTGTTTCCCTCTGTCTGCATCACTGACAATGCCTTTGGGTAAAGTTTTTGTTTTAATACACAGACTGATTGAAGTGTCTGAAGCACAGTCAGCATTTGAGACTGGCCTGAACCAGGATTGGTAGACGTACTGTTAACAATGTCACATGTTCCCCTACAGTTCCTGTTGCCAGGAATACATTACCCTGTTAGTGTCATGGAATATCCTTTGATGGGACTTATGTATCACAGAATACCTACAGTGTGGAAACAGGCCGTTTGGCCCAACAAGTCCACACCAACCCTCCCAAGAGTAATCTACCTTAACCCATTCACGAACATGCACATCTTTGTACTATGGAAGGAAACCCGAGCACATGGAGGAAATCCACACAGACACGGGGAGAATATACAAACTTCACACAGACAGTCACCTGAGGCTGGAATTGAACCCATGTCATGATGGTATGAGACAGCAGTGTTACCCACTGAGTCACCGTGCTGCCTATGGAAGATAGCTGGCATATCATTGAAAGCCTGTTGAAGGGAATTCTTGGTATAATTCTGGTTCCCAAATGGACAAAAATTAAAAAAAAATATTTTACATTTTATCTGAAACGCTACAGAAAAAATTCAAGATGTCAAGGATGGAAAAGCATTTTGAAACACTCTGTACATTTGGCAATGTAGTACGGGCTTCCCAAACAATGGGAAGGCTGGTTGCTCAAAGTATAGTGAATAATTCAATGTTGAAGGAACATCTGATATTTTTACTGGCTTCCAAAAAAAAAACCGCTGACAATGCTTTGTTGTCATAAGGATTGAATTCCAGCTTTAATGTAGGGTGGCTCCCCCATGAGGTTGGGGATTCAATTACAGCTTTAATGTAGGGTGGCTCACCCCCCTGACGATGGAGATTGAATTACAGCTTTAATGTAGGGTGGCTCCCCCCTGAGGTTGAGGATTGAATTACAGCTTTAATGTAGGGTGGCTCCCCCCTTAGTTTGGGGATTGAATTACAGCTTTAATGTCGCGTGGCTCCCCCTGAGGTTGAGGATTGAATTACAGCTTTAATGTAGGCTGGCTTCTCCCTGAGGTTGGGGATTGAATTACAGCTTTAATGTCATGATTTGGGGATGCCGGTATTGGACTGGGATGCACCAAGTTAAAAATCACACAACACCAGGTTATAGTCCAACAGGTTTAATTGGAAGCACACCAGCTTTCGGAGCGTCGCTCCTTCATTAGGTGATTGTGGAGGGCTCGGTCGTAACACAGAATCTGTAGAAAAAATTGAAAGGCTTAACAGACAATCAACTTTTCAATGTATAAGTTCAGTTACATCGCACTGCAAATTTTTGCTATAAATTCTGTGTTACGATCGAGCCCTCCACAATCATCTGATGAAGGAGCGTCGCTCCGAATGCTAGTGTGCTTCCAATTAACCCTGTTGGACTCTAACCTGGTGTTGCGTGATTTTTAGCTTTAATGTTGGGTGGCTCCCCCCTGAGGTTGAGGATTGAATTACAGCTTTAATGTTGTGTGGCTCCCCCCCTGAGGTTGGGGATTGCTTAACAAAGGAATGAAGAGATAAACAAATCCTGCCGATGCTGGAATCCACAACAGATAGGCAGGAGGCTGCAAGAACACAGCAAGCCAGGCAGCATCAGGAGGTGGAGAAGGCAACTTTCGTGTGGAACCCTTCTCCAGGAGTGAAGGATGAAGACATCCAGTTCCAGTTTGCTCTCCTTCCATTTTTCTCTCATCATACTTACTGGGACAAATGGGGAAAGGTGTCTCTGACTGAGCTGTCCTGCTGTCTTACCATCACAACTGGGAGATACATACACCAAAGCTTTTTCATGCAGAGAACAGAATGAATTTGGGAAGCTAATCCAACATTCTACAGTCCCTGAATGAGCTGCAGACAATCCCATTGGTGATCAAAGAGAGTTCAGTGTTGGAACGTACAATATTGAACAGTGGAGCACAGAAAAGGTCCTTCACTCTTTGATG
Source organism: Hemiscyllium ocellatum (assembly GCF_020745735.1). NCBI lineage: Eukaryota > Metazoa > Chordata > Chondrichthyes > Orectolobiformes > Hemiscylliidae > Hemiscyllium > Hemiscyllium ocellatum. The sequence continues at coordinate 14,150,943 of NC_083438.1, forward strand.
TTATGCTGACATTTTATTCTCCTCTCAGGTCAAAGTAACCTCCATCCCCTTCATTTACAATCATCCATGTGACCATCCAAGTGTCGTGGAAATGTCCCGAATGTACCTGACTCTACTATCACTGTTAGCAGGGCATTCTACACTACTCTCTGTGTAAAGAACTTGCCTCTGACATCTCCCCGAAACTCAATCCACTGCTAATGAAAGGCAACGCACCATATGCCTTCATAACAAACCTGCTAACTTGGGTTGGACGTGGATCCAATGATCCCTCTGTTCCTCCATTCTGCCACTCTGCCTTTAACCATAAAAACTACATTCAAATTCGAGGATATGGGACTTTAGAAATGAGGCCTGTCAACTAGATTTCAGAAGACTTTTCTGCATTTCAGAAAGTGACCTTTTTTAACTCCTTTATCCAATAATTAATCACTATCTGCTGTTCGAAAGTGTTCAGTGTGGGGGCTACGTATGATTTAGAGAGCGGATCTAACATCTATTACCATTATCTATTATTCCCAATCATCCTTCCCGACCCCAGTAATAAAACTGCAGGTACCAATTGCCAAACCCCACAGAGAGCATAATCACAGCAACACTCACTTATGGCCAGCCTGCTCGGGTGAAATCCTCTGGGAGGGTGTTCTTCCAGCAGTGAGGTATTGATGCCTGGTATCCCGGCTCTACCCATTCCTGGTGAACTTTTCTGGGAGTTGGTTTAATTAACACAGGGAGTCACCTCCATGTCGTAACAGTTTAGGGGATCGTCATCTGTGATTGAGATAGATTTTGAGAAGTAGAGACAGACCCAGTCTGAGATTTGGATAGATTTGGATAGTTTTAAATAGACCCAGTCTGAGATTTGGGCAGATTTGGAGAGGTTTAACTAGATCCAGTCTGAGATTTGGACAGGTGTGGGTAAGCTTAGACAGATTTGGACTGAGATTTGAACAGATTTGGGGTGTGAAATGTCCCAGCAGATTTAAACATATACCGAATAGTGTGCCAAATCATTAAATAACTTTGTGAGAAAATTTGTTTAATTTTGGTTTCCCGTGTATGGTCAACGTGAAATTAAATTAGGGAAATTGCTCTTAAGGTTCCAAAAGAAGTTCTGGGATTTGAAGATGCTTCCCAAATTCTCCAAGGAAGTTTGGAAATAGAGTGGAAGTATATACTTTTCGAATTAACCAAGAGGGAAGATTGGGTTCAACCAGGGACCAAAGGAAATGTGAAAATATAGCGATTGGTGTATCAGAGACACAGACAGGTGCAGGAGAGTTAGAGAAACATACGTTGCACATGAGGGAAGTGGAGATAAAAGATAAAGAAAAGGAGAGAATGTGCTTAGCTGAGCAGAGAGAGCGAGAGGACAGAGAGAGGTTTTGAACTTCAGAAGTTGAGAATTAGTGTGGAAGGTCAAGTTAACAGGATGGAAATGAAGACAGAAAGTCGTGATGTATACAAATATTTTTAAAATTGCCATGTTTTGATGAGAAAGATGATGAAGACTTGTTTATTTCATTTGAAAAATTGTCTGGGAAGATGGAGTGGCCAGAGAGCTTGTGGGTAATGCTAGTTCAGACTGAGCTGGTGGGGCAGAGCTAGTGAAGTGTGTGCAGCGCTGTCAGATGGCGGGGTGGGGGCAAGAGATTATACAGATGTCACACAGACTATTCTGAGAGCTTCTGAATTGGGACCAGTAGCATTTCGACGGCGGTTCAGAAACATAACGAAGGAACTGGGTCAGACTTACATTGAGTTCAATAGAATTAATCTCAGTAATTATAATGGATGGGTGTGTGCCCGAAAAGCAGACAAGAGATATCAGGCTCTGAGAGATTATTCTGCTGGAGGGGTTTGTAAACTCACTTGGAGAGATGATCAGAATTCATGTGGATGGACAGAAAGTTCACGAAATGTGAAGAGCAGCAGAGATGGCAGATGAATATGTATTGGTGCATTTGGCAAAATTTAACTTCCAAAAGGAATTTATTCCATGAAGACTAAAAATTGGAAGAATGCGAGATCCTTCATTGAAAAAAGTCGAGTAAATCACATTGGGAATAGTTTCCCTCAGGTGACAAAAAGAAGCTAAAGGGAGTGGAAAGGAATTGAAAGGTTTCAGGTGTTTGACTCTAATAGAGTGGGATACATGCAGTTACAGTGTTGATAGTTTAAGAAGGGCCCTGTAAAAAGGTGTTTTCACTGTCAGAAGGTGGGACACATAAGGTCCCAGTGCTGGGGGTTGTGGGGAAAGATGTGGTAAAAGAGGCTAAACCATTGGGATTAATGGAAGTAATAAAGTAAACCTCAGGAAAGGCCGAGGAGCTGCAGGAGATTGCACAGCCCAGGCAGGGGCTGGGTATTGAGTTAGTGCCCGATCTCTATAAAGACTTCACCTCTGTGGGTAAAGATTTCTCAGGAAGAAATGGGTGAGAAGGGAAATATGTTAAAATTTTGAGTGATATGGGAGGTAATCAGTCTCTAATTGTAAGAGATGCAAGTATTTGCACCCTTTCAGATAGGTTACCTAAGAGTGATAATTTGTGGAATAAATGGGCAGAAATGTAGCGTTCCTCTGTCTAAGATCAGGTTGGAGAGTCAAATCAGCACTGGGGAAATAACGCCCCTTGTGGTGGAGAAACCAAAGGAAAATCCAGGGAACTGAGGAGTTAAAGAAAAATGTCCTGGAGATTTTCAAGATTGCGTCAGTACCAGATGTCAATATCATAAGTTACAGCCGAAGAAAAAACTAAAGAGAAAGACAAACGAGTTGAGGTTCAGTTAGCTGACACTCTGTTTGATATAATGGCACAGAAAAGACCTGAACAGGTGGAGGGTCAGGCAGAGGTGCTTAGTCATAGAGTCATAGAGATGCACAGCATGGAAACAGTCTCTTCGATCCAACCCTTCCATGCCGACCAGATATCCCAACCCAATCTCGTCCCACATGCCAGCACCCGGCCCATATCCCACCAAACCCTTCCTGTTCATATACCCGTCCAAATGCCTCATAAATGTTGCAATTGTACCAGCCTCCACCACTTCCTCTGGCAGCTCATTCCATACAAGTATCACCCTCTGTGTCAAAAAGTTACTGCATAGACGTCTTTTGTATCCTTCCCCTCTCACCCTAAACCATGGCCTTCTAGTTCTGAACTCCCCGATTCCAGGGAAAACACTTTGCTTATTTATCCTCTCCATACCGCTCATAATTTTGAAAACATCTATAACGTCACCCCTCATCCTCCGACGCTCCAGGGAAAACAGTCCCAGCCTGTTCAGCCTCTCCTTATAACTCAAATTCTCCGACTCTGGCAACATCCTTGTAAATCTTTTCTGAACCCTTTCAAGTTTCACAACATCATTTCGACAGGAAGGAGACCAAAATTGCACACAGTATTCCAACAGTGGCCTAACCAATGTCCTGTACAGCCGCACCATTACCTCCCAACTCCTGTACTCAATACTCTGACCAATCACGGAAAGCATACCAAACACATTCTTCACTATCCTATCTACCTGCGACTCCACTTTCAAGGAGCTATGAACCTGCACTCCAAGATCTCTTTGTTCAGCAACACTCCCTTGGACCTTACCATGAAGTGTATATGTCCTGCTAAGATTTGCTTTCCCGCACCTCGCATTATCTAAATTATACTTCATCTGCCACTTCTCAGCCCATTGGCCCATCCAGTCAAGATCCTGTTGTAATCTGAGATAACACCCTTCGCTGTTCACTACACCTCCAATTTTGGTGTCACCTGTAAACGTACTAACTGTACCTGTTATGCTCTCATCCAAATCAATTTTATAAATTACAAAAAGTAGAGGGCCCATCACCGATCCTTGTGGCACTCCGCCAGACACAGGCCTCCAGTCTGAAAAACAACTCTCCACCACCACCCTCTGTCTTCTACCTTTGAGCCAGTTCTGTAACCAAATGGCTTGTTCTCCCTGTATTCTGTGAGATCTAACCTTGCTAATTAGTCTGCCATGGGAACCTTGTCGAATGCCTTACTGAATTCCATGTAGATCACATCTCCCGCTCTGTCCTCAAAAATCCTCTTTGTTGCTTCCTTAAAAAACTCAGTCAAGTTTGTGAGACATGATTTCCCACGCACAAAACCGTGTTGACTATCCCTATTCAGTCCTTATTTTCCAAATACATGTACATCCTGTCCCTCAGGATTCCCTCCAGCAACTCACCCACCACCAACACTGGTCTATAGAACCCTGGCTTGTCCTTAACCATCCTCATTAAAAAGTGGCACCACGTTTGCTAACCTCCAGTTTTACGGCACCTCACCTGTGACTATCGATGATAAAAATATCTCAGCAAGAGGCCCAGCAATCATTTCTCTCCCTTCGCACAGAGTTCTATGGTGCACCTGATCAGGTCCTGTGGATTTATCCACCTTTACACGTTTCAAGACATCCAGCACTTCCTTCCCTGTAATTTGGACATTTTGCAAGATGTTGCCTCATCCTGAAAGGCTAACAGAAAGATGAAACCAGATAAGACATAGAAGCATACTCAGAAAAGGAACAGACGTAAGTGTCATAAGTTACAGCTAGAAGGAAAAACTAAAGAGAAAGACGAAGGAGTTGAGTTCACTTCGCTGACCCTCTGTTTGATATAATGCTGCAGGAACAACCTGGACAGGTGGAGGGTCAGACAGAGGTGTTTAGGCCTGAAAGGCGAACAGAAAGATGAGACAATGAAAGATATAAATGTAGAAGCAGACCCAGAAAAGGACCCAGTCTGTATTCCCAGCAGTTATTATCAAAAGGTCAGAACCCTGAGACCAAAATGGAGTCGACACCATGTGAGTGCAGAGGATAAATGGGCAGAAGTGCACCGGAATGTGTTGCTGGGAGAATCCAGACAGGAAATATTACGGGGAGCACATTAGTTACAAGTAGGAAGTCACTGAGGAGTGAGGAGGACTCAGGCTGAGATACAAAAGCACTTCTTTCGGCCTGGTCTGTATAAGCATGTGTTTACATTTTGCCGCACATGTCACACATGGGAGGGAAGGGACAGTCAGTAATAAAACCAGCACCTTTGTTGGGAATTCCTACATTTGAAGAATCTTTCATGCAGGTTATGACTGATTGTGTTGGTCCCCTCCATCAAACCAAACCTAAAGTATGAAGCAGTACTTTCTCAACATAATGGAAGTGTCTACTTCAGTTCCAGAGACAACTCCATTCGGGAGTGTTCCGGCAAAAAGGGTGGTGGAGGGGTTGGTAGCTTTCTTGACGCGGTATGGGGTCCCCAGAGAGATATAATCTGACCCAGGGTTTAATTTACTGCTTGGCTGTTTCAGGAAGTCATGGATAGGTTAGGCTGAAAATCAAGTGTGTACCGTCCTGAATCCAAGGGAGCCTTGGAAAAGTGGTCTCAGACCCTGAAGACCATGTGAACAGCGTGCTGTCAGGTTAACTGAATTGTTGGTATAAAGGCATCCCATTTATATTGTTTACCATTCGAGATGCCCCAAACAAACTGACTCAGTTTACTCCCTTTGAATGAATATTTGGACATGAAGTGATGGGGCCTTTAAAATTGCAAGGGTTTTGACTGACAGACCTGTGGGTTATTCCAGTAAAGATCTGGCAGTGATTGTCCCTTCCACCATATGAACTGAGAAGGAGTTTGCGGTCAGGAGTGGGCGCAGAGTCTGAGGGGGGACTTATCTGTGTGTTTCTATCTGACTCTGAGTGAGAATTTGAATCTAATCCTGATTTTAATCCTTTAACCTCACTCCCTTCCTGAACAGCTCTCCTTAAGCATGGCCCTGGAGCAGGGTCTGTCCCTAAGTGGAGAGAGTGGATGTGAGAGACCATCGAGAGACCTAGGGCCATTTGAACAGATGAATCTCACCTCCAAAATCTCTCCGTGTCATCCCATTAAATGTCCTTGTATTTGTCTGATATTTTCTCTTCTTTCTCTTACTCTATACCACTCATTTCATACCTCTCTCTCTCTCTCAGACTTTCACTGGAATCCTCTCCTTTTGTCATTTTTCTCTTTGATCTCGTCTTTCTAATTTTGCAAATGTTCCTTCCTTCCATCCTCCCTCCCTCCCTCCCTGAGACTACAACCTCAGCCATCTCCAGAATATGTGTTGGACGTCTTTCCATGAGGAATAACGGTGGGTTACACAGAGACTGTGGACACAGAAGGACCCTGTCCTAGCAAGGTTAAAACAGCTGGTGGGAATGGGGAAAATGGAAGGTCCAACAACCTGGGCTGAAACCTTTGTGTTCCCACCAGACCAGATCACTGCAGAGGGTGACATACTGGGGAGCAAGATTGACTGTCCAAGTTCACCAACAGATACAGGCTGAAATCAACCAGGGTCATCCAATGGTTCCCAAGATATCCTGGGAAGAAGCTATGCCTTGTGTCCAGTGCTGGATACCAACATAGCTGCATTAGTGGGCAGTGCCCAGAGTGCCAACAAAGACAAAAATTACCACCGGACGCTCACACCCCACATTCACGGGAATGACCGTGTTAATCCTGAATTCGGTGACATGTTGTCTCTCCCTGTCCTTTCATGTGCACAGTGTCCGTGGTCAGGGTGGATGTCCATTCAATGTTGTTGGATCTTCACGTTTGAGAAGCGAAATAATCTATTCCTGTTCATAAACCTCATGTTCACATTGAAACCATTAGGAGCCTCTCGGACGTAATACAAAAAGGCATCATTGAAAAATTAGGGCCAGACAGTTCCGGTGCAACGTTTGGAAACATTTCAACATTCACAGTGTGCGAGGTGTTCACTTCCACATATGGCAGTTGGTGAGAAATCAGTTATTAATTTTAAATCTGAAATTGATTTTTGTCAGTCAACAAAATTAAGGGACATTGTCAAAGGCAGATAGATGGATTGAGGCCACAGATCAGTCATGATCTCATCGAATGTCAGAACAGGATCCAGGGGTTGAATGTCATACTCGTTATCCAAGAAACAGCTTGTTCATGTTGTTTCAATATCTCCTTCCCAGGATGGTGAATGAACATGTTGCTTTTAATTCCTCTATGCCAGTTTCTCCTCGTCCCTCTCAACTTAGGAACCAGTTTATTCCTGAAAGAGTTACTGCTGTTTCTTTCAATCCATGAAAAGTTATTAAAGTTCTGAAGTTCATGCAATGACAAGAGAGAGCCAAGTGGGTCTTTAGGGAATAGGGAACACAAAGTGAGAAACAGAAGGAAAAGCTGGAGAAAGCCAGGCTGAGGTGTGCTGAAAGGACCTGGTGAGCACTGCTGCTGCAGAAACACTGACAGAGCAAGTCAACAATCTCTGTCCCAGTTGCTTCTAACTCGAATTCCGAGAGCTCGATGTCACTGAGCAAGTTTTAAAAGATTCTGGTATTAAAAAAATGGATCGCAAGGAAAAGAGAAATTCAGTTTTTGAGGGTCGTGTCGCATCACTAGAGTAAAGGTAGATTCTTAACAGAAAGAAACTTGTAGGTAGCTGTTCAGTGAGAATAAAAGGTTTGAGAATGCGTTCCCGTATTAACTTGACGAGTAATGATGGTGTTTTCTTCTTTGTACAGAAGGGGAGAGACATGGTACATATGGATCACCCAACAAATCTCCAAACTGGCATCGATGCGTATGCTGTACCCTCCCTTTTTTGGAAAGGAAGGAACCATTTTCCATCTCTCTGCATTGAATGTTATTGACCATACTTACAAGGCCACTCCTTTCCCACAGGGCAGCAGAACACATGACATGGTTTAGGACATAGCTACAGGACAATTGACCGACTGGGGATGTGAAATTAAATACAGTGTTGTCAGCTTCCCTTATGGATGAAGATAATATTATTTACGGATCTGAAGAACTGAAGGAAACGGACAAATAAACATTTGTTTTAACTGCTCCCTGAACTTGGTCTGGGTGACAGCATAAATAAAAGTGTTTGTGCAGCAGCTCAGGTGCTGCAACATCGAACCCAATATGTCAACAAAACTGGATAGCGAAAACATCTCATTTCCAAAATACAACATTCTCTGCCATATGGAATACACCATATATATTGACCATAAAAGGATGAAATTTGCAGAGAGTGCAAACATTAAAATAATAGATTTCTTTCGATTGGCCAACTCTGGATCTGTGGGATATTCCACACTGCCCTGAACCCGGAGTCGTCTCCGTGCTCTGCTGCTCCTGATAATGTGTCTGACAGTGAAAATATTTAGCAGCAGGATCAGAATGAATGGGACCCCAGGGGTCACAAGATGATGAAGGAACTGAATTATTATCCAGAAATGTGAGTCCTCATTGGTGGCCGATATGCGACAAAATGAACTAACTCTCAAGAAAGTATATTCACCTGATAACATAAAATACCAGAAAATGTTCTTTATACAACTGAGGGCAGTCACTGTTCCCAGCACCACAGCTGCAGCTGTCTTAGTGCAATATCTACTTTTCAACTTCTGACAGCAAATTGCCACAAATCGATCAAAAGTAAAAGCCACAGTGAACCAGACAGAACAATCAGTGGCTGCATAACTCAGGACGGCATGAATATTACACACACGAATGGAATACCGCAGCTGATAAAATTCTTCGTGAAAAGTCCGTGGAATATGCTGCAGTATCACGTCCAGGATAATAACCAGAAGGTCTGCCACTGCCATGGTCACCAAGTATCGAGAAACACATTTAGAGAGGCCACATCTTCCCCGGGTTAGGATCACAACAGCTATCATGTTAACTGTGCAAGGGAAACAAACAGAGACATTAGAATGTGAGCAAAGCCACCGTGTTATTGGGACCTGGACAGAGATTTGCAAATGTGCTATTGTAAAAAAAAATGATTGTATCAGTTACAGTGTATCACATTGTTAATATAGGGACAAGGCTTGCCATTCTGTTGACTCTGGACTTCAATAAATTAATAAGAATTATGAAATGCAATGCATGAACTTGCACAGGTGTCAGTCTCCATTCAATCGTTGCTTTCCTGAGATCAGCAGAGTCATCCAAATGATGCAGTACCAGGCAGCAAAGCAAGACAGATGGGCTCAGACACAGCAGCAGGGATGCAGGAACAAAGCTGGCATTTATTGAAAGGGAAATCTGGAATGTGTGCTGAGCATCGAGAGAGGCAGCACATCGAGACTGGAAAGGAGATCCATGGGGGCACCAGAATACGGGCAGGAATGAGAGAAGAACAAGTGGGTGAGTTGTACATGAAAGGTACTGTGCAGGTGCATATTCCATACCTTATTTCAGAGCAGAGTGAGAGAATCGTGTGATTATGAACAGCTCCAAACCCAGCAGTGAAAGGGAGAGACACAAACATATATTTTAGGAGATTTATCCAAAGGCACTGAATGTTAAGTGAGAGACGGACAGGATTGTCAACAGAAAGAGTGAGAGTGAACATTGAGAGAGACACCAAGATTTGGAGGGTCGACTGGAAGACAAGATGAAACACCAGTCGAGTGACTGAGTGCATGCTGAGGGACAAAAACAACATGAGCAGAGAGTGTCAGTTCAGAGTTAGAGAATCAGCAAACCAAGATTAAAGAGTTAGTGAGGAATGAGAAAGGAAGAGGAAAATTAACAGAGAGGTGGAGTAAACAGCGGGAGGAAGAGTTAGCTTGGACAGTAAGTGTACAGTCTTAGCAAGAGGCACATCAGCACAGAGGCTGAAGTGTTGAATGAGGCCCATTGACCCTGAGAAAGGGCAGTTCCAGTGGAGAGGGTTGAGTCACTGGGATAGGGAGAACTCAGCAGGAAAGATGATGTAACAAAGAGATCCTGCTGTGCAGAGCCATGGAATCCCATTGACCGATTGTAAACCAATAAAAGGCAACTTGTGTATGAAGAATGGTGCTAAATGTGACAGAATTTGTAAAGACCAGCAACTCAAGACGAGACATCCATGAGGTACCAAAGCAGAACTTTATTTTAGTGAAATCTACAACCTCAGGATCCAGCAGATTCCCAGTTAACCATTCCCATTAAGCCAGAAGATTTCCCTGGCTCAATGGAGAATGTAGGAGAGCATGCCAGGAACAGCACTAGGCTTGATGTGTCACCCTGTCAAGCTCCTAAACAGGACTACTTGCTTCACAAACAGCACTAGCAGCAAGTGATGGACAGAGTTAAGGGATGTCGCAACAAATGGTCCAGATATAAGCTTTACCAAGCAGTCCCACTGTGTCCAGATGTAAAATGTGGGGGTTAATTTTTAAAAGCTTCATTTGAGGAAGAGGCAGCACACTTATCCTTATCCTCAATGATGGAAGAGCCCAACACATCAGGGAAAAAGATAAGACTGAAGTATTTGCAGCAACCTTAAAACAGATTGGCAGCGGGTAATACATCTCAGCCTCCTCCAGTGGTCACTAACATCACAGGTACCAGTCTTCAGCCAATGTGATTCACTCCACGTCATATCAAGAAACTGTGGGAGGCACTGGATAGTGTAAAGGCTGTGGGTCCTGACAACGTTCAGAGTCAGAGAGTCACACAGACATACAGCATGGAAATGGACACTCCGGTCAAACTCACCCATGCTGACCAGATTTCCGAAAATAATCTAGTAACTCCAATCCGACTGAGGACTTGTGTTCCAGAACATGCTCTTCCCCTAGTCAGTCTGATCCAGTGGAGCTATGACAATGCAATCGAAAATTGCCAAGGTATACAAAAGGCAGGATAAATCCAACCCAGCCAAATAGTGCCCCATCAGTCTCCTCTGCATCATCAAAGTGATGGAAGCTTCTATCAAGCAGCACCTGCTCAGCAATAAGCTGCTCAGTGACGCCCAGTTTGGGTTCCTCCAGGGCCATTAAGTCTGGAACTCATCTGAAACTTGATTAAAACACGGACAAAGAATTCCAGAGGCAGGGAGAGAGGAACGGCTCATAACATCAAGGCCGCAACTGAACGAGTGTGGATTCAAAGAGACCTTGGCTAAACTGGAACTAATGGGTGTCATGAGGCACATTCTCCGCTGGTTGGAGTCATGGTCGAGAGTGTGATGCTGGAAAAACACAGTCGGACAGGCAGCATTCGAGGAGCAGGAGATTCAACATTTCAGACGTAAGTCTGGAATCAGAGTTATGCCTGAAACATCGATTCTCCTGCTTCTCGGATGCTTTTCCAGCACCACACTCTCGAATCTGATCTCTAGCATCTGCAGTCCTCCCTTTCTCCTGGTTGGAGTCATACCTCACCCTCCAGGAGAGGAAGACAGGTGGTGCACCAGTCTCCTGTGACTATTCCCCTCTCTAACAGGTTTACTGTTTTGGATACTGTTGGGAGGGATAGCCTTTCGGGGGAGGACAACAGCAGCAGCCAGGCCTGGGGCACTACAACTGGCTCTGCTGTAAACCAGGGGCGGGCAGAGTCCAAGCAAGTGATAGTTGGAGGGGACTTGATAGTTCGGGGCACAGACAGGCATTTCTCTGACTGTGTTGGAGACTCCAGGATGGTGTGATCCCTCCCTGGTGACAGAATCTCTGTGCGGCTGCACGACACACTTGAAGGGAAGGGTCAGCAGCCAGAGTCATTGTGCACACAGGTAGGAAGAGGGATGGGATCCTGAGGAGGGAGTACAGGGAGTTAGGGAGAGGCTGAAAAACAGGACCTTGAGTGTAGTCATCCATGAGTTAGTCCCAGTGCTACATGCTAGTGAGGCCAGGAATACAAGATAGGATAGACGAATGTGTGGTTAAGGAGCTGGTACAGGGGGCAGGGTTTCAGGTTCTTTGATCATTGAGACCTCTTCTGTGGCAGGGCTGACCTGTACAAGAAGGATAGGTTGTACCTAAACTGGAGGGGAACCAATATCCTCACAGTGAGGTTCGCTAGTGCTACTCAGGAGGGTTTCAACTAGAGTGGCAGGGGGCTAGGAACCAGAACAGCAGGTCAGGAAATGGAAGGGTTGAGGAGAAGGGAGATGCTAGGACCAGGAAATCAGAAAGGAAGGGCAGGCAGAGACAGGTAAATGAACACGATGGTGCTGATGGGCTGAAGTGAGTTTAATTCAACACAAGGAACATCATAGGGAAAGCAGATGAGCTTCGAGCCTTGGATCAGTATATGGGACTATGATATAGGGGCCAATAGTGGAGTTGGATGAGGGAGGGGCAGGACTGTCTGCTCAGCATTCTAGGGTTTTGTTGTTTTAAACGAGATAGAGAGGGAGGTAGAAGACACGGAGGAATGACATAACTGATCAGGGAGAATGTTGTTACTCTGCACTCAGAGAGGACAGAGTGGAGGCTCATCCATTGAGGCAGTATGGGTAAAGCTCAGATATCACTCTGATGGGGTTATACTGTAAATCCTTGAACTGCCACTGAGACATTGACCAACAAATATGTAGGCAGATTATGGACAGATGCAATAAAAACAGATTTATCTGAGTGAATGACTCTAACTACCCAATATTGACTGGTACATCCTCAGATCAAGAAGCTCAGATGGTGCAGACTTTGTTTATTGCATCCAAGAGGGTTTGTTGAAACAGTATGTGGGTAGTCCAACGAGAGGAGGGTCCGTACTGGACCTTATATTGGCAAATGAGCCTGGTCAGGTGGCTGACCTTTCAGTAAGAGAGCATTTTGGAAACAGTGATCAGAACTCCTGCTGCTTCACCTTCAATGATGTCCCAGTAGCTGAATCAACATTGTGGGCTCACCACATAAACACAGTGGCTACAAGAGCAGGGCAGATGCTTGGAATACTGCAGTGAGTAATTCCCTTTCTGACTCCCCAAAGCCTGTCCAACATCTACAAGGAACTAATCTGGAGTGTGATGGAATACTACCCACTTGCCTGGATGGGTGCAGTTCCAACAACCCTCAAGAAGCTTGACACCATCCAGGAGAAAGGGGCCCACTTGATTGCTCCACATCCACAGGTATCCACTCCCTCCACTATCAACATTCAGTAGCAGCAGTGTGTTCCAGTTACAAGATGCACAGCAGAAATTCGGCAAGGTCCTGAGACAGCACCTTCTCAACCCATGATCACTTCCCATCTAAAAACACAAGGGCAGCAGATATTTGGGAATCCCATTCTTTGAGTTTTGCCTCCGAGTCACTCACCATTTTGACTTGGAAATATTTCATCAAAATTCCCTGTCTCTGAGTCACATTCCAGGAATTCCCTCCCTAAGTGCATTGTGGGTTAATCTACTGCATGTGACCTGCAGTGGTTCGATAAGACAGCTCAGCACCATCTTTTCAAGGGGAACTCAGGACGTCAATAAATGCCGTCCTGTCAGCAATGTCCATGTCCCACGGATGGATAAAACGATGAGGTTTGGCTGGACATTGTAACAAGGATTGCACTGAGAGGCAGGAGGGCAGACAGATGAGATCAATCTCAGAGCAGGCCCAGAAATAGATTGTGAGCTGAAGATTACAAAGAGCTGTGCAAACCCGGGTCAGACACTAATATGAAAGTCGAGTCCTGGGGGAAATAGTCAGCAAATCTGTAGAATCAGACCAGGAGATGTATGACCAACACTAACATCTCGACCAGAGTGTGACCAGGAAAGCAATAACTTTCTGTTGAGAAAAGCAGGAATTGCTGGAGAAACTGGGCAGGTTTGGCAACATCTGTAGAGAGAAAGTGAAGGTAATGTTTCAAATACAGTGATCCGCCATCAGAACTGGTATTAGCCAGGAAAAGACAGAGCTGGGTTTGTGTTTGATATGGGTTGCCAACCTACCTAAAGCAACGGAAACAGACATGTTGAGTAAAGCAGGGGAGAAGTCTGAGATGGACCAGATAAGATTAGACAAGATGCCCTACAGTATATAAACAAGCTCTTAGGCCCAACAAGTCCACACTGACCCTCCAAAGAGTAATCCATCCAGACCCATTCCCCAACATATACCCCTGACTAATGCACCTAACACTATCAGCAATTGAGCATGGCCAATTCACCTGACCTGCACGCCTTTGGATTATTGGAGGAAACCAGAGCGCCCGGAGGAAACCCACGCAGACACGGGGAGAATGTACAAACTCCACACAGACAGTCCCCCAAGGCTGAAATCGAACCCAGATCCCTGGCGCTGTGAGGCAGCAGTGCTAACCACCGAGCCACCGTGCTGCCCATGAAGGAGAGAGAAGTGGGGTATTGATATTTTTCAGTCCCAAATGAGAGAGGGTAGCGGCATTGACAATGACATCAATGTCCCGGAGAAAGAGCTGTGGGGAGGATCGAGAGTAATACAGAACAGGGAATGTTCCACGTACCCCACAAAGAGACAGGAATAACCCGGGCCCATGCAGGTACCCAGGGCCACAGCTTGGAACTGACAAATGTGAGAGGTGATAAAGGGGAATCTGTTCAAGGCAGAGGAGGGTGGTGGTGGATAGAAATGGTTCAGGCCTCTTTTATAAGGAAAAACACATATCCCTCAGGCCATCCTGATATTGAGGCATTGCATGGCCATGGTAAAGAGGAGGAGAATGATTTCACAAACTGGGAGTTTTGTAACTGATAAAAGGCATCAGGGAAATCAAACATGTCAGTGGGATGTGTATTGGACAAGAAGGGAGAGAAAATGGATTCAAGTTTGGAAAATAAGTTTAATGGGGCAGGAACAGGCAAAGCCAATGTTTTTAGATCTGGGGGAAGATGGTAGAAGTGGGCACGATATTTTTGGAGGACTGTGAGGTTGGAGGATGTGTAGTGTGTGGGGGAGATCTCCAGATTAGATGAGATTAGTGAGTGTCATGGACACAACAGCCTGATGTTCGATGGTGGGGCCATGTTCTGGGAGAGGTGTAAGAGGTATCAGAGAGCTGACACTCTGCTTCCACAGTGTCCAGGTGAGTCTGTCAGACAACAACAGCCCCACCCTTGGAGTAGGCTTGATTACAAAGTCAGGAATGGGCCTGAGAGCACACAGTGCAGTCAGTTCAGAGGGAGAGGGGTTTCAATTGGAGGGTAAGGGGTAAATTTAGGTGTCTTGTTCAACATAGCAAATCCTCAAAAGAAAAAGAAACTTGCTTGAGTGACACCAAAAGGCCAGATGGAGGAGACCAAGTGGAGTGAGAGTATTGAAGGTGAGTGAAGGGTTGGAAGAGAGAGATAGGTGCGCACAACAAGGTAGATTTTACAATTGGGGGAAGGGAAATTACGATGCTGTAAGACAGGTTTTGAGGAGCATAAGTTGGGAGCATAGGCTGTCAGGGAAGGATGTGGTGGAAATGTGGAACTTTTTCAAGGAGCAGATACGACGTGTCCTTGATATGTATGTACCTATCAGGCAGGAAAGAAATGGTCGTGTGAGGGAGCCTTGGTTGACGAGGGAGGTTGAATGTCTAGTAAAGAGGAAGAAGGAGGTTTACATAAGGTTGAGGAAACAGGGTTCAGACAGAGCAGTGGAGGGATACAAGATAGCCAGAAGGGACCTGAAGAAAGGGATTAGGAGAGCTAAGAGAGGGCATGCAAAATCCTTGGCGGATAGGATCAAGGATAACCCCAAGGCATTTTATGCGTATGTGAGAAACATGAGAATGACGAGAACAAGGGTAGGTCCGATCAAGGACAGTAGTGGGAGATTGTGTATTGAGTCGGAAGAGATAGGAGAGGTCTTGAACAAGTACTTTTCTTCAGTATTTACGAACGAGAGGGACCGTATTGTTGAAGAGGAGAGTGTGAAACGGACTGGTAAGCTAGAAGAGATACTTGTTAGGAAGGAAGATGTGTTGGACATTTTGAACAACTTGAGGATAGACAAGTCCCCCGAGCCTGACAGGATATATCCTAGGATTATGTGGGAAGCAAGAGAGGAAATTGCAGTACCGTTGGCAATGATCTTTTCGTCTTCACTGTCAACGGAGGTGGTACCAGGGGACTGGAGAGTAGCGAATGTTGTGCCCCTGTTCAAAAAGGGAATAGGGATAACCCCGGGAATTACAGGCCAGTTAGTCTTACTTCTGTGGTAGGCAAAGTAATGGAAAGGGTACTGAGGGATAGGATTTATGAGTATCTGGAAAGACACTGCTTGATTAGGGACAGCCAGCACGGATTTGTGGAGGGTAGGTCTGCCTTACAAGTCTTATTGAATTCTTTGAGGAGGTGACCAAGCATGTGGATGAGGGTAGAGCAGTGAATGTAGTGCACATGGATTTTAGTAAGGCATTTGATAAGGTTCCCCATGGTAGGCTTATGCGTACAGTCAGGAGGCATGGGATAGAGGGAAATTTGACCAATTGGATAGAAAACTGGCTAACCGGTCAAAGTCAGAGAGTGGTGGTAGATGGTAAATATTCAGCCTGGAGCCCAGTTACAAGTGGAGTTCCACAGGGATCAGTTCTGTGTCCTCTGCTGTTTGTAATTTTTATTAATGACTTGGATGAGGGAGTTGAGGGTGGGTCAGTAAATTTGCAGATAATACGAAGAATGGTGGAGTTGTGGACAGTGAGGAGGGCTGTTGTCGTTTGCAAAGGGACTTAGATATGATGCAGAGCTGGGCTGAGGAGTGGCAGATGGAGTTCAACCCTGCCAAGTGTGAGGTTGTCCATTTTGGAAGAACAAATAAGAATGCGGAATACATGGTTAACGGTAGGGTTCTTAGTCAAGTGGAGGAACAGAGGGATCTTGGGGTCTATGTACATAGATCTTTGAAAGTTGCCACTCAGGTGGATAGAGCTTGTAAGAAGGCCTATGGTGTATTAGCGTTCATTAGCAGAGGGATTGAATTCAAGAGTCGTGAAGTGATGATGCAGCTGTACAGGACTTTGGTTAGGCCACATTTGGAATACTGTGTGCAGTTCTGGTCATCTCACTTTAGGAAAGATGTGGAAGCTTTGGAGAGGGTGCAGAGAAGATTTACCAGGATGTTGCCTGGAATGGACAATAGGTTGTACGAGGATAGGTTGAGAGTTCTCGGCCTTTTCTCGTTGGAACGGCGAAGGATGAGGGGTGACTTGATAGAGGTTTATAAGATGATCAGAGGAATAGATAGAGTAGACAGTCAGAAACCTTTTCCCCGGGTACAACAGAGTGTTACAAGGGGACATAAATTTAAGGTGAAGGTTGGAAGTATAGGGGAGATGTCAGGGGTGGGTTCTTTACCCAGAGAGTGATGGAGGCATGGAAAGCGCTGCCCGTGGGAGTGGTAGAGTCAGAGTCATTGGCGACCTTTAAGCGGCAATTGGATAGTTACATGGATGGGTGCTTAATCTAGGATGGATGTTCGGCACAACATCGTGGGCCGAAGGGCCTGTTCTGTGCTGTATTGTTCTATGTTCTATGTTCTATCAGAAGAACCTGATTTAAACATTTGGACACGGAGGCAAAGAATATGAAGGAAGAATAGTTTAATATCATGTCATGGTCAAAGGTCACACCATGGGGAGGGAGAGGGTGAGAGTGGGAGAGAGGAATAAAACGAAGACATTTTCTCAGGGCAAAATGTTCTGCATCAGAGAGAGATATTTGAATGTTCAGTGATGAGTGTTTACAGGTGACGGGGTGATCACTGAGAGAAACAGATTATTCCCACTGTCAGAGGAATAAAGAGTGACCATACTGCAGTCACAACATTGACAGTCTGCCCCAGGGTAAACAAAAGCAAAGGACAGATTTGAGATAAGCAGTGAGTGTGAGGGAAGGTACAAATATATTAAATGAAAGAGCAGTAATGGAGGAAGTTGGCAGGATGGACATGGAAATAAAAGTGAGGTGTACCAGGTAAAGGTGAGGATACAGGCAGCAAGCAGACAGCAATGAATCATGTTTAAAATATCGAACACTTGGATTTCTCTAAAGCAATGAGGCAATGACAAGAAACTGCGTTTACACAGTGAATACTCAGGTACAGAGAATTGCAAAGAACAGGCACATCAACAAGGGTGGCACCTTAAATGGTAAGATCTGTCAATTTGTTCAACATGGTTTACAGAACTCATCATGAGGCACAGACTTACCAGGGACACCAACAATGCCAAGTATGGGATAGTAAACATAAGCAAAAATCTCAACTGCGGCCTTGATTCGATAGACTAATGTAATCCAATCAGAATCGCTGTAAAGGAAGTAAAGCCAGCCAGAGATACTCCTTCCCATCACTGGAATATTCCTATCCTCTTCCCTCTGATTGTCACTAATTGCAGTGATATTCCACTCTAATGTTCTCCGATACCAATACCATCGCTCCATATCTACAGTTGTGCTGATCTCTGATTGCTGCAGAGATATTGCTCCTGCTGTCATTCTGTGATAAACAATTGAAGGGAATCCCTTAATAAGCAACTGATGGAGCAGCTCCCAGCTCCCCCAGGGACACAGTTAATTTCAGTGAGTCAGACATGAATTCCAGTCAATGAACAAACAGTTGGGGTTAACCCCTTTGAATCAAATCGGTTTTGTCCCACAATAGATAAGAACATTGACCTGGTCCATGTTGGGTTTTATTGTCAAAAATCATGTCGGAAATAATTCAAAAGGCGTTCAGGGCTTTTATTTTAATAAAGGTGCCATTGTATAGGATTGAAGGATTGCATATTGAAGCAAGAAGCAATTTTATTCGAGGAAACCTTCAAGACTATTCATAATAGCCTTAATGGTATAAATTCACAAAAGGGAAGGAAAACAGAAACAAAACCCCAATCCTAGATGTCTCAGGAGAGCAAACAGCCAATGGGGAACTTCAAACCAGTGTCTACAGGAAAACAACACATTCGGACCAAATATTGAACTACAGAAGCAATCACCCAACATCTACAAATGAAGTTACATTCGAATATTATTCCAACGAGACACCACACACTGCAGCACAGAGGAACTACGCAGAGCAGAGGAAAATTATCTATACAGTGTATTCAAATGAACACAATCCGCAGATTTCTCAGCAACAAACCCAAACAAGCAGACAAAACATGTCCAGAAACCCTCGCCACTCTCCTCTACATCAAAGACATCTCGGAAATGACTGCCAGACTACTCAGACCCCTTGGCATCATGGTAGCCCACAAACCCACCTACACACTAAAACAGCAGCTAATGAACATGAAATACCCTATACAGACAACAAGCAAAACTAATGTCATTTACAAAATACCATGCAAGGACTGTAACAAACACTACAGTGGACAAACAGGCAGTAAACTAGCCACCAGGTTACATGAACAACTAGCCACAAAGCGACATGACCCTCTCTCACTAATATCCTTACATACAGATGAGGAAGGACATCACTTCAACTGGGACAACATATCCATCTTAGGACAAGCCAAACAGAGGCATGCATGAGAATTCCAAGAAGCATGGCATTCCAACCAGAACGCTATCAAAAAAACACTTTGACTTGGACCTCTGAGAAAAAGAATAGGACATGACATCACCGCAGGAAATGACATCACCAACCCAAAGAAAGCCAAATATATAAATAGAAAGCAGGAGTCATCTGCAATGCTTCGTCCGGAGGCTCACTGAAGCTGTTACCTAGCATGGTGACGAAACATTTGAAAATGAACCTTCTCACTCAGCGAGCAAACCTACAACCAGAACCTTAACCTGAGCTACAAATCTTCTCAAAACACGTAGGGAACATCATCAAATACCTTACTGAAATCCATATACACCACATCAATCACTTTACCCTCATCAACCTGTTTGGTCACCATCTCAAAGAACTCAACAAGGTTTGTGAGGCACAACCTACCCTTTATAAAATCGTGTTGACTATCCCTAATCAACTTATTCCTCTCCAGATTATTATAAATCTGATTTCTGATAACCTTTCCCAACACATTTCCCACAACCGAAGTAAGGTTTTCAGGTTTATAATTATCAAGGTTGTCTCTACTCCCCTTATTGAACTCCCCTTATTAACCTCACTCCCTCCCTGAACAGCTCTCCTAAAGCAAGGACCTGGAGCAGAGTCTGTCCCTAAGTGGAGAGAGTGGATGTGACGGACTATCGAGAGACCTGGGGCCATTTCAACAGATGAATCTCACCTCCTTAATCTCTCCATGTCATCACTTGACTCGTCCTTGGATCTGTCTGATATTCCACTTCCCTCTCTTACTCTGTCTCACTCACTTTCTACCTCTCTCTCAAACTCTCTCTCTCTCAAACTTTCTCTCTCTCACTGGCAACCTTTCTTTTTGTCATTTTTCTCTTTGATGTCTTCTTTCTACTTTTGCCAATGTTCCTTCCTTCCATCCTCCCTCCCTCCCTGAGACTACAACCTCAGCCATCTCCAGAGTAAGTGTTGGACGTCTTTCCATGAGGAATAACGGTGGGTTACACAGAGACTGTGGACACAGAAAGACTCTGTCCTAGCAAGGATAAAACAGCTGGTGGGAATGGGGAAAATGGAAGGGCCAACAACCCGGGCTGAAACCTTTGTGCACCCACCAGACCAGATCACTGCAGAGGGTGACATATTGGGGAGCAAGATTGACTGCCCCAGGCAAAGGTCACCACCAGATACAGGCTGAAATCAACCAGGGTCATCCAATGGTTTCCAAGATATCCTGGGAAGAAGCTATGTCTTGTGTCCAGGGCTGGATACCGACATAGCTGCATTGGTGTGCAGTGCCCAGAGTGCCAACAAAGACAAAAATCGCCACCGGTGGCTCCCACCCCACATTTACGGGAACGACTGTGTTGATCCTGAATTCGGTGACATGTTGTCTCTCCCTGTCCTTTCATGGGCACACTGTCCCTGGTCAGGGTGTATGTCCATTCAATATTGTTGGATCTTCACGTTTGTGAGGTGAAATAATCTATTACGGTTCATAAACCTTATGTTCACATTGAAACAATTCGGAGCTTCTCAGACGTAATACAAAAAGGCATCATTGAAAACTTAGGGCCAGACAGTTTGGGTGCAATGTTTAGAAGCATTTCAACATCCACAGTGTGATAGGTGTTCACTTCCACATATGGGAGTTGGTGGGAAATCAGTTGTTAATTTTATATCTGAAATTGATTTTTGTCTGTCAAAAAAATTAAGGGACATGGTCAAAGGCAGATAGATGGATTGAGGCCACAGATCAGTCATGATCTCATCGAATGACAGAACAGGCTCCTGGGGCTGAATGTCATACTCCTTTTCCCAAGAAACAGCTTGTTCATGTTGTTTCAATATCTCCTTCCCAGGATGGTTCATGAACATGTTGCTTTTAATTCCTCTATGCCAGTTTCTCCTTGTCCCTCTCACCTCAGGAACCAGTTTATTCCTGAAAGAGTTACCGCTGTTTCTTTCAATCCATGAAAAGTTATTAAAGTTCTGAAGCTTGGACAATCACAAGAGAGAGCCAAGTGGGTCTTTAGGGAATAGGAAACACAAAGTGAGAAACAGAAGGAAAAGCTGGAGAAAGTCAGGCTGTGGTGTGCTGAAAGGACCTGGTGAGCACTGCTGCTGTAGAAACACTGACAGAGCAAGTCAAAAATCTCTGTCCCAGTTGCTTCCAACTCGAATTCCGAGAGCTCAATGTCACTGAGCAAGTTTTAAAAGATTCTGGTGTAAGAAAAAATGAAATACAACGAATATGGGAAAATTTAACTTTCTGGAAAAAAAGTCACATTACCAGAGTAAAGATAGGTTCTGAACAGAAAGAAAGTTGCAGGTAGCTGTTCAATGAGAATAAAAGCATTGAGAGTGAGTTCTTCTCTTCAATTGACAAGTTATTATGCCATTTCCTTCCGTGTACAAACGTGGGGGAGCCTTAGGACATATGGATCACCAAACAAATCTTTTAACTGGTATCTGTGCGTATACTGTACCCTCCCTTTTTTGGAAAGGAAGGAACCATTTTCCATCTCTCTGCATTGAATGTTATTGCCCATACTTACAAGGCCACCTGTGCTGGTTCCACTCCTTTCCCACATTGAATTATAATGAGGGCAGGAGAACACACGACATGGTTTAGGACAGAGCTACAGGACCATTGACGGGCTGGAGATGTGAAATTAAATACAATGTTGACAGATTCCCTTATGGCTGAAGATATTATTATTTACTGATCTGAAGAACTGAAGTAAATGGACAAATAAACATTTTTTTCAACTGCTCCCTGAACTTGGTCTGGGTCACAGCATAAATAAAAGTGTGCAGCAGCTCAGGAGCTGCAACATCGAACCCAATATGTCAACAAAATTGTGTACATAATACATCACATTTCCAAAGTACAACATTCTCTGCCATATGGGATACACCATAAATATTGACCATAAAAGGATAACATTTGCAGAGAGTGCAAACATTAAAATAATAGATTTCCTTTGACTGGCCAACTCTGGATCTTTGGGACATTCCCCACTGCCCTGAACCCGGAGTCGTCTCCGTGCTCTGCTGCTCCTGATAATGTGTCTGACAGTGAAAATATTTAGCAGCAGAATCAGAATGAATGGGACCCCAGGGGTTACAAGATGATGAAGGAACTGAAACACTATCCAGGAATGTGATCTCTCACTCATGTCCCTGAAATGATAAAATGCACTAAAGCTCTCGAAAGTATATTAACCTGTTAGCATAAAATACCAGAAAATGTTCTTTATACAACTGAGGGCAGTCACTGTTCCCAGCACCACAGCTGCAGTTTTCTCAATGCAATATCTACTTTTCCACTTCTGACAGCAAATTGCAACAAATCGATCAAAAGTAAAAGCCACAGTGAACCAGACAGAACAATCAGTGGCTGCATAACTCAGGACGGCATGAATATTACACACACGAATGGAAGACTGCAGCTGATAAAATTCTTCGTGAAAAGCCCGTGGGATATGCTGCAGTATCACGTCCAGGATAATAACCAGAAGGTCTGCCACTGCCATGGTCACCAAGAACCGAGAAACACATTTGGAGAGGCCACATCTTCCCCGGGTTAGGATCACAACAGCTATCATGTTAACTGTGCAAGGGAAACAAACAGAGACATTGGAATGTGAGCAAAGCCACCGTGTTATTGGGACCTGGACAGAGATTTGCAAATGTGCTATTGTAAAAAAAATGATTGTATCAGTTACAGTGTATCACATTGTTAATATAGGGACAAGGCTTGCCATTCTGTTGACTCTGGACTTCAATAAAATAAATAAGAATTATGAAATGCAATGCATGAACTTGCACAGGTGTCAGTCTCCATTCAATCGTTGCTTTCCTGATATCAGCAGAGTCATCCAAATGATGCAGTACCAGGCAGCAAAGCAAGACAGATTGGCTCAGACAGAGCAGCAGGGATGCAGGAACAAAGCTGGCATTTACTGAAAGGGAAATCTGGAATGTGTGCTGAGCATCGAGAGAGGCAGCACATCGAGACTGGAAAGGAGATCCATGGGGGCACCAGAATAAGGGCAAGAATGAGAGAAGAACAAGTGGGTGAGTTGTAAATGAAAGATACTGAGCAGGTACATATTCCACACCTTATTTGAGATCAGAGGGAGAGACTCGTGTGATTGTGAACAGCTCCAAACCCAGCAGTGAAAGGGACAGACACAAACATATATTTTAGGAGCTTTATCCAAAGACACTGAATGTCAAGTGAGAGACGAACCGGATTATCAACAGAGAGAGTGAGAGTGAACATAGAGTGAGACATCAAGATAAACATCAGTGGATAGACAGCACAGAGAATGAGTGACCAAGAGTAACATCAGCAGAAAGGTTAAGTGTGATGTGAGTTAAGTGAAACGTCTGTGTGGAAAGTGAATGCACAGTGAGACCAAATGAATGTCAGTAGAGAAAGGGAGTGCACAGTGAGAGGCCAACAAGAACGTCAGCAAACGGATTATGCGTAGAACGAGAGACAAAAAGTCAGATCAGTCCATGGGATCGACAGTGAAATGGGAGCGTTACAGGAACATCAGCAGAGACAGAGAGACAGAAAGGGAAGGAAACAGAAACAGTGTGAGGAGTCAGTGAGAGATTTGGAGGATCATCATTCGAGTTCAGAAGTGCAAAATGAAAATCAGGAGATAAATCGGCAGAACAAGTTCGCAGAGTGAAAGATTAAGAGAAACATCAGCAGGAAGAGCGATTGCAAAATGGGAGACTCAATAATTCAGTCATGAGAATAAGTGGATGATGAGGGACAAAAACACTTCCACATACAAAATGGGGTCAGACTGAGAACAAGCAGAAAATCAGCAGTGTTAGTGCAGAGTGAGAAACCAAGAGGAATATCAACAGAGGGTTTGAGTGATGGAGAAGGAATATTAGCGACCAAAAATGTAAAGGGATAGACCAAGAAGGAACATGAGCAGAGCCAGTCAGTGTTGACTCAGAGACAAAGAAGAACATCAGCAGAGAGAGTAAGGAACAGTTAGTGACCAAAGATTACATTCACCGAGAGAGGGAGTCAGTAGTGAGGGACAAATGGGAAAATGATCACGGTGTGAATGATGGCTGAGTGATGGAGAGGGAAAACAGGAGGGGCATGGAATGTACAGTGAGAGAAACGGAAGAATCACAGTGAGAGTGGTTGGAGGTCAAGAGCATCATGAGCAAAGAGAGTGAGTGCAAATGGGAGTGAGTGCAAATGAAGAGGAACATTAGCAGAGAGATTGAGTGACTAGGGAATGTGGAGTGAGACACCAATAGGAAAAGGAGCAGAGAAATTGAACTTAGTTTGCGAGGCAGCGTGGAATTTCAGCAGAGAGATTGAGGGTAGACTGGAAGACAAGGATGAATCATCAGCTGAGTGACTGCGTGTATTCTGAGGGACAAGAGCAGCATGAGCAGAGAGTGTCAGTGCAGAGTTAGAGACACAGGAAACCAAAATAAAGAGTTAGTGAGGAATGAGAGAGGAAGTGGAAGATTAATAGTGAGGTGGAGTGAACAAAGGGAGAAAGAGTTAGCTTGACCCTGAGAAAGAGCACTGCCAGTGGAGAGGGTGAGTCACTGGGATAGGGAGAACTCAGCAGGAAAGATGATGTAACAAAGAGATCCTGCTGTGCAGAGCCATGGAATCCCAATGACCGATTGTAAACCAATAAAAGGCAAGTTGTGTATGAAGAATGGTGCTAAATGTGACAGAATGTGACAAGACCAACAACTGAAGACTAGACATCCATGAGGTACCAAAGCAGAACTGTAATGCAGTGCAATCTACAAGCTCATCCAGCAGATTCCCAGTTAACCATTCCCATTAAGCCAGGAGATTTCCCTGAGTCAAAGGAGAGTGCAGGAGAGCATGCCAGGAACAGCACCAGGCTTAAGGGGTCACCCTGTCAAGCTACCAAACAGGACTACTTGCTTCACAAACAGCACAAGCAGCAAGTGATGGACAGAGTTAAGGGATGCCATAACAAATGATCCAGATCTAAGCTTAACGAAGCAGTCCTGCTGTGTCCAGTTGAGAAATGTCAGGGACAAGTTTTACAAACTCATTGGAGGAAGAGGCTGCACAAGTATCCTTATCCTCAATGATGGAAGAGCCCAACACATCAGGGAAAAAGATAAGACTGAAGCATTTGCAGCAACCTTCAGCCAGATTGGCAGCGGGTAATACATCTCAGCCTCCTCCACTGGTCACTAACTTCACAGGTACCAGTCTTCAGCCAATTTGATTCACTCCACGTCATATCAAGAAACTGTGGGAGGCACTGGATAGTGTAAAGGCTGTGGGCCCTGACAATGTTCAGAGTCAGACAGTCACACAGACATACAGCATGGAAATGGGCACTCCGGTCCAACTCGCCCATGCTGACCAGTCATCCGAAATTAATCGCGTAACTTCAATCCTACTGAAGACTTGTGTTCCAGATCATTCTCCTCCCTCAGTCAGTCTGTTCCAGTGGAGCTATGACACTGGGATCGAAAATTGCCAAGATATACAAAAGGCAGGATAAACCCAACCCAGCCAAATAGTGCCCCATCAGTCTCCTCTGCATCATCAAAGTGATGGAAGCTTCTGTCAAGCAGCACCTGCTCAGCAATAAGCTGCTCAGTGACGCCCAGTTTGGGTTTCTCCAGGGCAATTAGGTCTGGAACTCATCCGAACCTTCTTTAAAACATGGATAAAGAATTCCAGAGGCGGGGAGAGTGGAACGGCTCATAACATCAAGGCTGCATCTGAAAGAGTCTGGGATCAAAGGAATCCTGGCTGAACAGGAGCCATTGGATATCATGGAGCACATTAACCGCTGGTTGGAGTCTGGGTCGAGATTGCTTTGGCTGATGCCTAAAACATCGATTCTCCCGCTTCTCGAATGCTGCCTGATCTACTGTGCTTTTCCAGCACCACACTCTGGAATCTGATCTCCAGCATCTGCAGTCCTCTCTTTCTCCTGGTTGGAGTCATACCTCATCCTCCAGGAGAGGAAGGCAGGTGGGGTAGCAGTCTCTTGTGGCTATTCCCCTCTCTAACAGGTTTACTGTTTTGGATACTGTTGGGAGGGATAGCCTTTCGGGGGGAGGATAACAGCAGCAGCCAGGCCTGGGGCACTACAACTGGCTCTGCTGTAAACCAGGGGTGGGCAGAGTCCAAGTGAGTGATAGTTGGAAGGGACTTGCTACTTCGGAGCACAGACAGGCATTTCTCTGGCTGTGTTGGAGACTCCAGGATGGTGTGATCCCTCCCTGGTGACAGGGTCTCTGTGCGGCTGCATGACATCCCTAAAGGGGAGGGTCAGCAGCCAGAGATGTGCACACAGGTAGGAAGAGGGTTGGGATCCTGAGGAGGGAGTACAGGGAGTTAGGAAAGAGGCTGAAAAGCAGGACCTTGAGGGTAGTCATCCATGAGTTAGTCCCAGTGTTACATGCGAGTGAGGCCAGGAATACAAGATAGGATAGAGGAATGTGTGGCTAAGGAGCTGGTACAGGGGCAGGGTTTCAGCTTCTTTGATCATTGGGACGTCTTCTGTGGCAGGGCTAACCTGTACAAGAAGGATAGGTTGTACCTAAACTGGATGGGAACCAATATCCTCGCAGGGAGGTTCGCTAGTGCTACTCAGGAGGGTTTCAACTGGAGTGGCAGGGGGCTAGGAACCAGAACAGCAGGTCAGGAAATGGAAGGATCGGGGAGAAGGGAGATGCTAGGACCAGGAAATCAGAAAGGAAGGGCAGGCAGAGACAGGTAAATGAACACGATGGGACTGATGTGTGTTTATTTCAACACAAGGAGCATCATGGGGAAGGCAGATGAGCTTCGAGCCTGGATCAGTATATGGGACTATGATATAGGGGCCAATACTGGACTTGGTTGAGGGAAGTGCGATCCTCTCTGCAATGTCCATGTCCCACGAATGGATAAAAAGATGAGACTTGGCCGGACATTGTAACAAGGATTGCACTGAGTTGCAGGAGGGCAGACAGATAAGATCAATCTCAAAGCAGGCCCAGAAAAAGATTGTGAGCTGAAGATTACAAAGAGCTGTACAAACCCGGGTCAGACACTAATATGAAAGTCGAGTCCTGGGGGAAATAGTCAGCAAGTCTGTAGAATCAGAACGGGAGATGTACGACCAACACTAACATCTCGACCAGAGTGTGACCAGGAAAGTAATAACTTTCTGTTGAGAAAAATAGGAATTGTTGGAGAAACTGGGCAGGTTTGGCAACATCTATGGAAAAAAAGTGAAGGTAATGTTTTGAATACAGTGATCCACCATTAGAACTGGTATTAGGCAGGGGAAGGTAGATTATTTGCTGAAAGGAAGGGTGGGGTAAGGGAAAGGGAATGTATTCAGCAACTAAGTGGAGGTGAATCCCAAAAGGAGAGCAAGAGAATTGGGGAAAGGGATTGATGATTGTCAGCTGAGGAAAGGAAAGCTGATAATTCTGAACAAGGGTTTTCTGAGATGAAGGTAGAGCGAGAGAATGGGAACTGGGTGAATGGAGTTGAGTCCTTTCATGAATCAAGGTGAGAGGATACATCGTCCTGATCACTGTGGGAGTGGTGAGTCTGTGGGGGATATGGGTAGCCAGCCTGCCTCCTGTAACAGAAACAGAGACGGTGAGGAAAGGAGGGGAGAGTCCGAGGTGGACCAGATGAAAGAGAGAGCAGGGGGAAATTGGCAGTCTTTCAGTCCCAAATGAGAGAGGGCAGTAGCATTGACAATGACATCAATGTCCCAGAGAAAGAGCTGTAGGTCGGGTCTGGAGTAGGACAGAACAAGGAATGTTCCCCGTACCCCACAAACAGACAGGAATAACTAGGCCCCATGCAGGTACCCAGGGCCACAGCTTGGAACTGACCAAGGTCAGAGGTGATAAAGCAGAGTTTGCTCAAGGCAGAGGAGGGTGGTGGTGGATGTAAATGGTTCAGGCCTCTTTTATAGGGAAAAGCAGATATCCCTCAGACCATCCTGATACAGGATGGGCATGTTGAGGGATTGCATGGCCATGGTAAAGAGGAGGAGAATGATTCCACAAACTGGGAGTTTTGTAACTGACATAAGGCATCGGGGAATCAAACATGTCAGTGGGATGTGAACTGGACAAGGAGAGAGAGAAAATGGATTCAAGTTTGGAAAATGAGTTTAATGGGGCAGGAACAGGCAAAACCAATGTTTTTAGATCGGGGGAAGAAGGTAGATGTGGGCAGGATGGGTTTTGGGGGACTGTGAGGTTGGAGGGTGTGCAGTGTGTGGGGGAGATCTTCAGATTAGATGAGATTAGTGAATGTCATGGACACAATAGCCTGATGTTAGATGGTGGGGCCATGTTGTGGGAGAGGTGTAAGAGGTATAGGGGAGCTGACACTCTGCTTCCACAGTGTACATCTGAGACTGTCAGACAACAACAGCCCTACCCTTGAGGTAGGCTTGATTACAAAGTCAGGAATGAACCTGAGAGCACAGAGAGCAGTCAGCTCAGAGAGAGTGGGGTTTGAATGCGTAAGGGAAGGGTGCACAGAAACAAATGCAACAGAGGGAACACAAAAAAAAACTAGTTTGTGTGACACCAAAAGGTCAGATGGAGGAGGCCAAGTGGAATGGGAGTATTGAAGGTGAGTGAAGGGTGAGAAGAAGAATCTGATTTAAACATTTGGACACCGAGGCAAAGAATATGAAAGAAGAGTAGTTTAACATCATGTCATGGTCAAAGGTCACTCCATGGGGAGGGAGTGGATGAGGGTGGGAGAGAGGAATAAAACTAAAATATTTTCTCAGTACAAAATGTTCTGTATCAGGGAGAGATATTTGAATGTTCAGTGATCTGTGTTTATGGGCGTTAGTGTTTCGCACTGAAAGAAACAGCTCATTCCCACTGTCAGAGGAATAAAGAGTGGTCATACTGCAGTCACAGCATTGACAGTCTGTCCCAGGGTAAACAAAAGCCAAGCACAGATTCGAAATAGGCAACAAGTGTGAGAGTAGGCATGAATATAAGAAATTAAAGAGCAGTAATGTAGGAATTTGGCAAGGTGGACACGGAAAGAAGAGTGAGGTGAATCAGTTAGAAGTGAGGATAAAGGCAGTAGGCAGACAACAATGAATGATGTTTAAAGTATCTTATACTTGGATTTCTCTAAAAGCAATGAAGCAATGACAAGAAAGTGGATAAATTAACTGTATTTTCACTATGAACATTCAGGTACAGAGAATTGCAAAGAGCAAGCACATCAACAAGGATGGCACCATAAATAGTAAGATCTGTCAGTTTGTTCAACATGGTTTACAGAACTCATCGTGAGGCACAGGCTTACCAGGGACACCAACAATGCCAAGTTTGGGATAGTAAACATAAGCAAAAATCTGAAGTGCGGCATCGATTTGAGAGACTAACTTTATTCTATCCTTATCACTGCAAAGGAGGTAAAGCCTGCCAGAGATACCTCTTCCCATCACTGGATTATTCCAATCCTTTTCCCTCTGATTGTCACTAATTGCAGTGGTATTCCACTCTAATGTTCTCCGATACCAATACCATCGCTCCATATCTACAGTTGTGCTGATCTCTGATTGCTGCAGAGATATTGCTCCTGCTGTCATTCTGTGATAATCAATTGAAGGGAATCCCTTAATAAGCAACTGATGGAGCAGCTCCCAGCTCCCCCAGGGACACTGTTAATTTCAGTGAGTCAGACATGAATTCCAGTCAATGAACAAACAGTTGGAGTTAACCCCTTTGAATCAAATCGGTATTGTACCACAATAGATAAGAACATTGATCTGGTCCATGTTGGGTTTTATTATGAACGAGCATGGAGGAAATAATTCAAGAAGGATTCAGAGTGTTTTTTTTAAGAAATTGTCATTGCGTCGGATTAAATGGTTGCATGTTTTGCTCTACATTTTAAAAAAGAATGCAAGATTTAAATTTATAGACAATACCACCTGACATCAATGATGACAACACTTGAAAGAACATAATTCAGGGCAACAATTCTCACCTGTTTGGAAAAGAGTAAATAAGGAATGATTAAATAAATGAATGAAAATAAATAAATGCGTCATGGAGCCAACAAGTATCAATCACACAGATAATCAGTGAATAAATAAATATTCAGTATCATGGATAAGTCAGTGGAAATTTCAAAGGAGTCTAATAGTAATTAAATTCATGTCTGTGTTGTTGGATTGAAATGAGGATTGGATCACAGCAACTATATTTGGTCACCCAGTTCTCACATTGTTCCAGCTACTGTGGGATGTGTTGTATCTGGACTTCCAGAAGGCTGTGCACAATCTTCCACACAGAAAGTTAAGTCATAAGGTAAGAGCCCCACAATGTTGGCAGTCGTATATTGGCATTAACAGACAACTTACTGATGAGCAGGAAAGAACAAAGGGGAATAAGGTGTGTTTTTTTTCTGTTCGTGCACCGAGACCATTGTGATTCCACAGGGATTAATGCGGAGACAACAACTGTTTATCAATGATTGTTTGATGATAAATTTGAAAGTTGGATTTGGAAGAAGGAAGTGACTGTATTATAGTCAAATTTTCAAACATCACACAATAAAGGTCAAAGACAGCTTGTGAGAGACAGTAATAAAATTGATTGTTTAAAGGAAAGAGCATTATGTTGGCAATGGCATATACTGTGGGAAAATGAGACATTGTCAATTTCAGAGAGGAATAAAAGAACATAATAATTATTCAAATGGAGAAAAACCTGCAGGAATCTGCGACCAAACAGGACTTAGTGAGACATTGTTAAAGTACAGATATGAGACGGCCCAGGGAATCCCTTGTGGACTCAAACTGGCAGCCTCTCTTGGTTCATTTAGGAGATCTTACTTTTGAAAGACAGGAATGAAAATAGACTCTTACAAACAGTTGAGTCTATTGTCAATCTTTCCCTTTCTTTACTAATAACATCACTGTTACAACATAACACTGATAGCGATAAGCCAGGCTAACGAGGTTCTAATAACCCAGGAGGGTAGGATATCAGCTCTTCAATAACTCTCACAGGTTACTCTCCTGTACTATCACAAACAGGCTTCCTTTACACAAAAAGATTACAAAAGCTGTACTGCATGTCCTTAATTAGACAGACAACAGTGAAGGACAATAATTCTGGAGGGAGGTTAATTGATACCGAGTTCTGTTTCGAGGTCAGAATCAAACATTTATTAATTTCACAAGGGAATGGCCGTGAAAGTTATCAGTCAGTGTCCTGCTTATCCAGATTCACTGATGTTAAGGCAATTGTCCTTTTACTGCCTTACCCTCCGTGCCTGTCTATTTTATTGAGTGCAGTAAATGTGTTCTATAACTCAACATTACATTTTAGTCTAAATGTTGAAGGACAAGTTTTAAGGTTATAGACTTTCTCATTCTCTCCTTTTGAGGGGCAGGTATGTTCCCTGCATCTTGACCCATTTTGTTGATAATATCTGCGTGGTCCAACATGTCTATCGAGAAATCATCGATGTCGGTGTAACATTGTGTGCCAGTGCCTGAATAAGCAACTCCTTGTTTAGCAATGAGGAAATCTAGCACCAGCCAATTCTGAAGCATCATCATCGGGGTCTCCTGTAACTCCTTGTTTACCAGCTTCAATATGTGGGCAGTTGAGTTGGCAAGTTTTTTAATGTCATACCCAAGGTCACTTATCTGTTCCAGGTCCATTTCAACACCGCAGCTAGGAATAAGACCTCCCAGCAACCTGGACCTCCAGGTTTGTTGATGGAAGCAGTTGTATCAGTCCCGTTTTGTTTGTTCCTCTACTTTTCATTCCATTCTGATTCACAAGTTGGTGGGCGTTTCATTCATCACCTACTTCAGGTACTTCATGTGTGCCCTCATACATGGAGGGTAAAAAGTGGTAAGGTGTGTATGAGGGCACAACGTCCGTCCCAATCATTGGGTAACTATGGGTAGGCTTTGTTTATGCATCGTCAATGAAGGCCAAAAGGAATTCCAAGGGTGCACCTCTGTGAGTGAATGACGAGTTCACCCAGAGTGAGAGCTGAATCTTGGAAACAGTGGGTGCTATCAAACGTCCGGTTGTCCAAGTGTATTATCGGATGGAGAGCAGGAATATGATCAGTTTCTTAGATAATATTTTTGCATAGCTTTAGTCTCACATGCCCCATGTCGTAGGTACCAG
Source organism: Hemiscyllium ocellatum (assembly GCF_020745735.1). Lineage (NCBI taxonomy): Eukaryota > Metazoa > Chordata > Chondrichthyes > Orectolobiformes > Hemiscylliidae > Hemiscyllium > Hemiscyllium ocellatum. The sequence continues at coordinate 14,183,421 of NC_083438.1, forward strand.
AAATTTTTCAACACACCATTCTAACAGCGGAACAGCATTGACATTGAATCCTTCAGGTTTGTCAGTGCATTTCACACAGTGACGTGCTTCTTCTACTGAATGGGGTTTTCCATCACAAAAGTGGAATTGAATAAGTGGGTGAGTCCTATTTATACACTGTACATCAGAATGATGGAAGGCTGAGCAGATAACACATGGAATAGAGGGTTTAACTTGAATAAAGAAACCATTAGTGACAGAAGGAGGATTGGGAGTACATAGTATTTTTGGTCTTTCTTCATATTTCCAGCTTTTCTTGTTAATTACTGTCACTAGTGAATACAGGAAATGTGTAAAGGTATTCCTGTCAGTGGTGGTAGGTCAGATAGGGGAGGATTCCGTCAAAAAGGTAGAGGTGGTCAGCCTCATGACAATAGGTGCCTTTGAGTTTGGTGATTTCAGTACTATGTGCTCAATACTGCAATCTGTATGGTTCATTTTCAGAGGGTAACAATCAAACATTTCAAAGTACAGTTTTCACTTGACAGAGCCGATGAGGTTATGGCATTGTGTCATCTCCTGAAGTGTTGCGGGGATGACAATAAGGTTGAGAGTGATGTTTGGATCACAATGTGAATAGTTTAAATGAGCTTCAGCTGGGCAGCTGCATTCATACCTTCCAGTGGTATTAGTGCAGGTTTCATTTATACAGTCACATTGGAGTTTGAGCCGGTCTAAGATATCACAGAACGGTTGGTTACATTTGGGTGCATGTGATTGGGTTGGGGTTTCATTGGATGCTTGTGTCAGTACTAATACTAAGACTGTGAGGAGGTACAACCATGCAGTGCCCTTTGTAGACACATGCTGAACATCCTTCTACCTTTACTACAGATTCAGTTGTCAGAAGAACTTGATAAGGACCTTTCCAACTGCAATGCTTTGGTTAGCTTACTCAGGTAACTGTGCATCTCTCCTGCCATGACAAGCACATTAACAGGGTGTTGATCAGTTAATGGTGCAGACCAGGGAGTCCTCAGGGGCGTTCCATATATCAGTTCAGCTGCCGAGAATCCTGTCTTTTTCTGTATCATGGTTCCCAGATTAAAACGGGCAATTGGGAGTACTTGCAGCCAATTAATGCCCGTTACTTCGACAACTTGCTTTGCTGACCTTTCAGGGTACCATTGGCTCTTTCTATAATTTCTGCTGCTTGGTGATGGTTTGCACAAAGGAATTTTTGATTCATACTCAAGCTCTTACATAGTGCCTTGTTTAGCTTCGCACAGAGGTGGAGACCATTATCAGGAGAGACCGTTACTGGTATTCCAAATTTGAGTATTATTTCCCTGAACAGAATTTTACAAGTCGTTGTTGCTGTGCAGTCAGGACAGGGTTAAGCTCCAATCCATTTACTAAATACAGTGACTATCACTAAGCTATACTTATAACAATGGCATCCAATTAACTCTATAAAATCTAACTGGATAGTATCAAAAGGTGCAAGGGAGTTTCACCCGGTGGACACTTTACTCCTTTCCTGGGATTATACTTTACACAAATTGGGCAATTTGCAGCTGCTTGTTTTGCTTTTTTAATAGGTGGTGATTGCAACAAGTTTGGAGAATCCCATCCACCATTCCCTCCTTACCTCCACGTGTCTGTATGTGAACATAATCAACTAGAATAGGCAGATGTGAGTCAGGCAGACATGTCTGTCCTATCGGCGTAACCCAAAGTGCATTGTAACTATTTACATAACAACCATGATTCATCCATCTTTGTTTTCCCCATCAGAAGTGTCCCCCTGATGGGACCATAATGAAGGGCTTTTGCCCGAAACGTTGATTTTCCGGCCCCTCAGATGCTGCCTGACCTGCTGTGCTTTTCCAGCACCACACTCTTGATGCGTATTTGTCGAGGTCAGGCATGGTCTGGGTGTGGGAAGAGGAAATAGAGAGTCTCCCTTTGGTTTCCTATTGTTCATTTGAGTAACCTTGTCTTTTTGCTCCAAAGCTGCTTTCTTAGCAGCTGTGTCAGCAACATTGTTGTCTTTAGTGACATCGGAAGCATCAGAGGAGTGAGCAGAACATTCGGTAATTGCCAGTTGACAGGGAAATTGAATAACACTGAGGAGATTAGCAACATAGGCAGCATTGAAGATAGGGGTTCCTGATGAGGGAAGGAAGCCACACTGCAGCCAGGCCCATTAGCAAGAGACACTTCTGTTTTAGGGGCCGCCCAGATTCGAGAATATACTGCCCCCTGCGGGTGAGGATGGGTGTGATGATGAGGAAGGCTGCCATGAATCGATTAAGGCTGTGTGTAAAATTTTATCGATCCTTGAGCAAGCAGCTGAATTTCACAGGAAATTTGATCAGTGTGGTCAAAAAGAGTCTTAGCATTAAAGCCGAGATCTTTGGCTTTGTATTCTGGGGTTGAGGTGAGTGGTGACATGGGGGAAAATGAGACGGTCAGCTTCGTGGCTATGAAGGGGAACTGACAGGAGGAGAGCCCCACCAGTTGATGACCTGATCTCACCAATCATCCAAGCGTGCTGAGCAGTGCCCATTGAGGGATTAGATTATTGATCAAGGCTGAGATCAGGCCCTGAATGTGTAATAAGCTAAAGGAATGTTGGGGGTGAGGGATGGTATGTAAAACAGAATCAAAAGAGAGAGGATCCAAATCAAGTGACCACTACTGAGGAGGTTTTGGTTTGGTATTGAGGATAGAGGCGATCTCTGGCAAGTCAAGAAATATGTAATCCATTAGGAACAACAAACCAAAAAGGGAGTGTGACACAAATTTTCTACACCACAGTGAGAGGGAATCTGGATGCCTTGGATTCAAGGTGGAGGCACAGGAAGTGAATGGGATGTGCTGGAGGATGCCGTTGAAAACATGGGAGGGGACGTTGTGGTCTTTGAAGAGGGAGGTCATCTGGTGGGTTTTGTGGTGGAACTGGTGTTCCTGGGAGCAGGTGGGGTGAAGGCAAATGAATTGGGAAAGAGGGGCAGCATCTTTAGAAGAGGCAGGGTGGGCCGAGGTGTAGTCCAAGTGGCTGTAGGTTGTTGGTGGGTCTTTTTTTACAGAGTGGCGAGGAGAAAGGGTGGAGAGAAGCAAGGACTGCCGGGATGGGTATGTTTTCCAACTTTTTCCAGTCCAGGAGCAGCGGGAGACACAGCGGAGGTGACATGGAGACCCGTGGTATGTGCCCCTTGCTTGATGTGGGAGCTCAGGGACGTGGCTGACGTTCCTGCCTCTTACACTTGCAAGAAGTGTGTCCAGCTGCAGGTCTTGTTTGACCACATGACCGCTCTGGAGCTGCGGATGGACTCACTGTGGAGCATCCGCGATGCTGAGGAGGTCATGAATAGCATGTTTAGTGAACTGGTCACACCGCAGGTTATAATTGCTGAGGGTGACAGTGAATGGGTGACAAAAAGGCAGAAAGAAAGAGTAGGAAGGCAGTGCAGGTGTCCCCTGGGGTCATCTCCCTCCAAAACAGCCATACCGTTTTGGATATTGTTGGGCAAGATGGCTCACCAGGGGAGGGCAGCAGTTGTCAAGATCATGGCACCGTGGTGGGCACTGCTGTTCAGAAGGGCGGGAAAACGGCTCGTAAGGCCATAGTCATAGGGGATTCTATTGTGAGGGGAGTAGATAGGCGGTTCTGTGGCTGAAAACGGGACTCCCAGATGGTATGATGCCTCCCAGATGCTCAGGTCAGGGATGTCAACGATCGGCAGCAGAGCATTCTAAAAGGGGAGGGTGAACAGCCAGTTGTCTTGATGCATATAGGCACCAATGATAGAAGTAGAAAACAAGATGAGGTCCTGAAAGAAGAATTCAGGGAGCTAGGAGAGAAGTTAAAGAGGAAGACCTCAAAGGTAGTGATCTCGGGATTACTACCAATGCCACATGCTAGCCAGCGTAGAAATGAAAAACTAAGCAGGATGAACACATGGCTTGAGAGATGGTGTAGGAGGGAGGGGTTCAGATTTTTTGAACATTGGGACCGGTTCTGGGGAAGGTGGGGCTGTTACAAAATGTACAGTCTACATTGGAACCAGACCGGAACCAATGTCCTTGGGGGAGTTTTTGCTCCGGCTGTTGGGACCAGAAGAGAAAATAAGTCCCTAGCAGGGGGCTGGGTACCAGAAGAGAAAATAAGTAGGCAGTGAGGTGGAGACTGGAGACTGTAAGAATCATGAAGATAGCATTAATAAAGGGAACAGTAGGCAGGGAGCAGATGAACACAAAAGAACTGGTGGCCTGAAATGCATCTACTTTAATGCAAGGAGCATAGTGTGTAAGGCAGATGGACTTGGGGCTTGGATTGTTGCCTGGGAGTATGACATTATTGCAATCACAGAAACTTGGTTAAAGGAAGGGCATGATGATTGGCAACTAAATGTTCCAGGACATTGACGCTTCAGACAGGACACAGAGGGAAGTAAAAGTGGGGTGGGGGTGGGGGTTGGGGTGGAGTAGCGTTGCTGGTCAGGGATGATATCACGGCTGTGCTAAAGGATGGCACTATGGAGGACTTGGATAGTGAGGCATTGTGGTTGGAGCTGAGAAATAAGAAGGGTACAGTTACATTGTTGGGGCTGTATTACAGGCCTCCCAACAGTGAGGGTGAGGTAGAAGAACAAATAGGTAACCAGATTATGGAAAGACGTGGAGGTGGTGATGGGAGATTTTAATTTTCCCAACATTGACTGGGATACACTTAGCGTCAGAGATCTGGATGGTGTAGAATTTGTAAGAAGCGTCCAGGAGAGTTTTCTCGAGCAGCATCTCAATAATCCAACGAGGGAAGGGGCCACATTGGACCTGATACTGGGGAATGAGCCAGGACAGGTGGGACAAGTTGCGGTGGGGAATTTCTTTGGGAACAGTGACCACAATCCTGTAAGTTTTAGAATACTCATAGATAAAGATAAAAGTGATCCGAAGGGAAGAATACGAAACTGGGCCAAGGCCAATTATATCAAAATTAGGCGGACTTGAACCTGAGTCCCTTGTGCTGTGAAACAACAGTGCTAACCACTGAGCCACCGTGCTACCCAAAATAAGTAGAGGACTTTTGTTGGATCATGATCTCGAAAATCAGGTTGGGTTTAGGATTATTGGACTCAACGCCAGGGTGTGGTGACGGTGATGCGTTTGGTTGATTTGAATAAGATGTGCCTTGTGTAAAAATGGCTCTTTCAGTTCCTGAGAGTATTCTGGGGGTGGGCGAGGTCACTTTGGGAGATTTCCTGAAAGTAAGACAAAGCTTTTGGAATTGGCAAACACGATGGAGCTGGGATTGCCTGGCTCTGTTAGGAAAGGAGAAAGATTTGTGACAATCCCACAGCATTTACAAATGCCAGGAATGCCATCAGAGTCTTGGGAAATGGCGAAAGATCAAATGGAAATGAAGTGGCTTGACTGAAAGGAAATGAAACCGTTTGAAATATGATTGACAGCAGAGGAGAAGCTGAAAGGGAGAATAGCTCCGACAGAGAGTAAAGAAAAGGGAAAGGATGACCCGAGCAGAAGAAAAGTAGAAAGAGATGCGCACTTCGGAGGGGAGAACTGAAAATGCAAAACTGAAAATTTAAACTGATCGAGGGAGAGGTGAAAAGTCGGAGAGGTGATGAGGCTAGTGATAGAGAGCAATCCTATCGGAGCTGAAGGCCTGGTGGGGATCTGGTTAAATACGTACAAGAGTTTCAGAAGTTCAATGAGTCGGAAGTCGAAGCCTCAGTCTCAACATGATGGCACAGACAGCAGCACACAGCGGGGCACATACCTTCAATACATTATCTGGGCTGGCACCAATTGTTAACGTTCACTTGAGAATGTAACTTTAAAAAAAACGCTTCGCAATTTACATGTGAAAGAAGTGAAAGTAACATGGTCATCCTAACGGATAAGAGACTTAACGAACAGTCAAGGTATTTTTCAATGTATTGTTTCAGTTACATCACACTGTCAACTTTTGCTGTAAATTCTGTCCTACAATCGTGTCCTCCACAACCACCTAATGAAGGAGCAGCACTCTCAAAGCGCGTGCTTCGAATTAAACCTGTTGGAATATAACCTGGTGTTGTGTGGTTTTTAACCATGGACAGGCTGGGCAGGCAACATTGAAAATCAAGTGTGTACTGTCCTGAATCCCAGGGAGCCTTGTAAAGTTGATCTCAGACCCTGAAGACCATGTTAACAACGTGATGTCAGAATTTTCCAAATGATTGGGATAAAGGCATCCCATTCATATTGTTTGTCAATAGAGGTGCCCCAAACAAACTGACTCAGTTTACTCTCTTTGAATGAATATTCAGACATGAAGTGATGGGGCCTTTGAAATTAGGAGGGTTTTTCAGTTCCAGACCTGGGGGTATTCCAGCCAAGTTCTGCCTGTGATTGTCCCTTTCACCCTGTGGACCCAGCAGGAGGCTGGGGTCGGGGGGTTGGTGCAGGATCAGAGGGGGAAACGGCCTGTGTGTTCTTGTCTGTCTTTGAGTGAGAATTTGAATCACTATCCTGGTTTTGATCCTTTAACCTCACTCCTTCCTGAACAGCTCTCCTAAAGCAATACCCTGGAGCAGGGTCTGCCCCTAATTGGAGAGAATGGGTGTGAGAGACTATCGAGAGATCTGGGTCCATCTGAACAGATGAATCTCACCTCCTGTGTCTCTCCATGTCATCCCTTGTATCTGAAAAATGTGTTGCTCGAAAATCGAAGCAGGTCAGGCAGCTTCAAAGGAGCAAGAGAATCGACGTTTCAGGCATAAGCCCTTCTTCAGGAAGGAGGAGGGTGTGTCAAGCAGGCACATGAGCAGAGCCAGTCAGTGTTGACTCAGAGACAAAGAAGAACATCAGCAGAGAGAGGAAGGAACAGTTAGTGACCAAAGATTACATTCACCGAGAGAGGGAGTCAGTAGAGAGTGACAAATGGGAAAATGATCACGGTGTGAATGATGGCTGAGTGATGGAGAAGAAAATCAGGAGGGACGTGGAATGTACAGTGAGAGAAATGGAAGAATCACAGTGAGAGTGACTGGAGGATGGTAGGTCAAGAGCATCATGAGGAAAGAGAGTGACTGCAAAGGACCAGATGAAGAGGAACATTAGCAGAGAGAGTGAGTGACGAGTGAATGTGGAGTGAGACACCAAGAGGAAAAGGAGCAGAGAAATTGAACTTAGTTTGCGAGGCAGCGTGGAATTTCAGCAGAGTGATTGAGGGTAGACTGGAAGACAAGGATGAAACACAAGCCGAGTGACTGATTTTATTCTGAGGGACAAAAGCAACATGAGCAGGGAGTGTCAGTGCAGCTGGAGACACAGGAAGCCAAGAATAAAATGTTAGTGAGGAATGAGAGAGGAAGTGGAAGATTAGAGAGGTAGAGTGAACAGAGGGAGAAAGAGTTAGCTGGACACTGAGAAAGGGCAGTGCCAGTGGAGAGGGTGAGTCACTGGGATAGGGAGAACTCAACAGGAAAGATGATGTAACAAAGAGATTCTACTGAGCAGAGCCATGGAATCGCAATTATTGTAAATCAATAAAAGGCAAGTTGTGTATGAAGAATGGTGCGAAACGTGACAGAATTTGAAAAGACCACCAACACAAGACAAGACATCCATGAGGTACCGAAGCAGAACTGTACTGTAGTGCAATTTACAACCTCATCCACTAGATTCCCAGTTAACTATTCCCATTAAGCCAGGAGATTTCCATGAGTCAATGGACAGTGCAGGAGAGCATGCCAGGAACAGCACCAGGTCTGAGGGGTCACCCTGTCAAGCTACCAAACAGGACTACTTGCTTCACAAACAACACAAATAGCAAGTGATGCACAGAGTTTGGGGATGTCACAATGAATGGTCCAGATCTAAGCTTTACTAAGCAGTCCCGCTGTGTCCAGTTGAGAAATGTGGGGGACAAGTTTTTAAAAACTCATTGGAGGAAGAGGCTGCACAAGTATCCTTATCGTCAATGATGGAAGAGCCTAATCCATCAGGGCAAAAGATAAGACTGAAATATTTGCAACAACCTTCAGCCAGATTGGCAGCGGGTAATACATCTCAGCCTCCTCCAGTGGTCACTAACATCACAGGTACCAGTCTTCAGCCAATTTGATACACTCCACGTCATATCAAGGAACTGTGGGAGGCACTGGATAGTGTAAAGGCTGTGGGCCCTGACAATGTTCAGAGTCAGAGAGGCACACAGACATACTGCATGGAAATGGACACCTTGGTCCACCTCACCCATGCTGACCAGTTATCCGAAATTAATCGCGTAACTTCAATCCTACTGAAGACTTGTTTTCCAGAACACTGTCCTCCCCTAATCAGTCTGTTCCAGAGGAGCTATGATAATGCAATCGAAAATTGCCAAGGTATACAAAAGGCAGGATAAATCCAACCCAGCCAAATAGTGCCCCATCAGTCTCCTCTGCATCATCAAAGTGATGGAAGCTTCTATCAAGCAGCACCTGCTCAGCAATAAGCTGCTCAGTGACGCCCAGTTTGGGTTCCTCCAGGGCCATGAGGTCTGGAACTCATCCGAACCTTGTTTTAAAAATGGACAAAGGATTCCAGAGTTGGGGAGAGAGGAATGGCTCATATCATGAAGGCTTCATTTGAATGAGTGCGGCATCAAACAGGAACCAGTGGGTATCATGGGGCACATTCTCCGCTGGTTGGAGTCATGGTCGCGATTGCTTTTGCTTATGCCAAAAACATCGATTCTACTGCTTCTCGGATGCTGCCTGACCTACTGTGCTTTTCCAGCACCACACTCTCGAATCTGATCTCCAGCATCTGCAGTCCTCCCTTTCTCCTGGTTGGAGTCATACCTCACCCTCCAGGAGAGGAAGGCAGGTGGTGCACCAGTCTCCTGTGGCTATTCCCCTCTCTAACAGGTTTACTGTTTTGGATACTGTTGGGAGGGATAGCCTTTCGGGGGGAGGATAACAGCAGCAGCCAGGCCTGGGGCACTACAACTGGCTCTGCTGTAAACCAAGGGCGGGCAGAATCCAAGCGAGTGATAGTTGGAGGGGACTTGCTAGTTCGGGGCACAGACAGGCATTTCTCTGGCTGTGTTGGAGACTCCAGGATGGTGTGATCCCTCCCTGGTGACAGGGTCTTTGAGCAGCAGCATGACACCCTTAAAGGGGAGGGTCAGCATCCAGATTCTTTGTGCACACATGTAAGAAGAGGGATGGGATCCTGAGGAGGGAGTACAGGGAGTTAGGGAAGAGACTGAAAAGCAGGACTTGAGGGTAGTCATCCTTGAGTTAGTCCCAGTGCTACATGCTAGTGAGGTCAGGAATACAAGATAGGGCAGAGGAATGTGTGGCTAACGCGCTGACGAAGGGGGCAGGGTTTAAGTTTCTTTGATCATTGGGACCTCTTCTGTGGGAGGGCTGACCTGTACAAGAAGGATAAGTTGTGTTGGAGTACTACCCACTTGTCTGGATGGGTGCAGCTCCAACAACCCTCAAGGAGCTTGACACCATGCAGGAGAAAGGGGCCCACTCAATTGCTCCACATCCACAGGTATCCACTCCCTCCACTGTCAAAATTCAGTAGCAGCAGTGTGTTCCATTTACAAGATGCATTGCAGAAATTCGTCAAGGTACTGAGACAGCACCTTCTAAACCCATGATGACTTCCCATCTAAAAACACAGGGAAGCAGATACTTGGGAACCCCACTCTTTGAATGTTTCTCCCGAGTCACTTACCACCCTGACTTGGAAATATTTCGCTAAAATTCCCTGCCTCTGATTCACATGCTGGGAATTCCCTCCCTCAGTGCATTCTGGGATTATCTACTGCATGTGACCTGCAGTGGTTCGATAAGGCAGCTCAGCACCATCTTTCCAAGGGGAACTCAGGACTTCAGTAAATGCCGTCCTGTCAGCAATGTCCATGTCCCACGACAAAAATGAGACTTGGCCGGACATGGTGACAAGGATTGCACTGAGAGGCAGGAGGGCAGACAGATAAGATCAATCTCAGAGCAGGCCCAGAAATAGATTGTGAGCTGAAGATTACAAAGGGCTGTACAAACCTGGCTCAGACACTAATATGAAAGTCGAGTCCTGGGGGAAATAGTCAGCAAGTCTGTAGAATCAGACCAGGAGATGTATGACCAACAATAGCAAAAAACAGATTCGAGATAGGCAGTGATTGTGAGGGAATGTACAAATATATTAAATGAAAGAGCAGTAATGGAGGAAGGCGGCAGGGTGGACTTGGAAATATAAGTGAGGTGAACCAGGGAAAAGTGAGGATAAAGGCAGCAAGCAGACAGCAATGAATCATGTTTAAAATATCGAACACTTGGATTTCTCTAAAATAAAAGAAACAATGACAAGAAAGTCGACAGATTAACTGCATTTTCACAGTGAACACTCAGGTACATGGAATTGCAAAGAACAGGCACATCAACAAGGATGCCACCATCAATGGTAAGATCTGACAATTTGTTCAACGTGGTTTACAGACCTCATCGTGAGGAACAGACTTACCAGGGACACCAACAATGCCAAGTATGGGATAGTAAACATAAGCAAAAACCTTAAGTGCGGCTTTGATTCTATCGACTAATGTAAACCAATCAGCATCGTGGTAAAGGATGTAAAGCCAGCCAGAGATACTCCTTCCCATCACTGGATTATTCCAATCCTTTTCCCTCTGATTGTCACTAATTGCTGTGATATTCCATTCTAATGTTCTCCGATACCAATACCATCGCTCCATATCTGCAGTTGTGCTGATCTCTGATTGCTGCAGAGATATTGCTCCTGCTGTCATTCTGTGACAAACAATTGAAGGGAATCCCTTAATAAGCAACTGATGGAGCAGCTCCCAGCTCCCCCAGGGACACAGTTAATTTCAGTGAGTCAGACATGAATTCCAGTCAATGAACAAACAGTTGGAGTTAACCCCTTTGAATCAAATCGGTTTTGTCCCACAATAGATAAGAACATTGACCTGGTCCATGTTGGGTTTTAATGTAAACAAGCGTGGAGGAAATAATTCAGGTAGTTTGCAGTTTTTTTTAAAAAAATAAAGTTGTAATTTCTTCGGATCAAAGATTTGCACTTTTTAAAAATGAAAACAAGATTTAAATTTCTATACGATGCCACCTGGCATCAATGATACCAACACTTGAAAGAACATAATTCAGGACAACAATTCTCACTGTTTGAAAATAAGAAAATAAAGAATGATAATTAAATGATTGAAAATAAATAAACAAGCCGCATAGATAAACATGTATCAAACTCAAAGGTGAGGCAGTGGATAAATAAAGATTAAGCATCATGGATAAGTCAGTGGAAAACCACGTCAAATTTAGAAAATCTGATTGTCTGATGACAAATCTGCTGAGGTGGATTTTGGGTAACACACGTTGTCATTTACTTACGCCTCTGAAGGAAGTCATGTCAAATATTTCAAAGGAGTCTAATCGAATGTAAATACATGCCTGTATTGTTACTATCAAAGTACAGAACAGGTTTGTCGGTTATTTATTGTTTGATGATAAATTTGTAAGATGGACTTGAAAGAGGAAAGTGAATGTATTGCAGCCAAATTTTCAAACAACCCACAGTGAAGTTGAATAGTCAGGTTGTGAGAGGCAGAAATTAAAATTGATTTGTTAAAGAAAAGAGCATAAGGGGATCCAAGATGGCGGCGACCCAGCAAGTCTGAGTCTATAGTGCTCTTCCCAAGACTTGGGTAAAGTGGTTCACCCACCCCCACCACACTCACCAAATTATTCATAATAGCTGTTAAATTTAAATAGTTGCTTAGTATTACATTTAAATAGTCTAATATTTAGTAAAAATGACCAAAGGGAAAGAAGCCCGCAGCTCTCAACAAGCAGGACCCCCTCCCCCACCCTCTCCCTCTTCAGCTGCAGCAGAGGCGTCCACAGCCGCCCCGGGGGACTTACCGACGGTAACAAGCCTTGTGGAGATGATTACCAGACTGGACGCAAAGATCGATCGCGCTGCAGAAGCAGTACGGAGACATCGAGGAAATCGAGCGCCGAGTCGGAGGGGCGGAGTTAAAGGCCCCGATCTCGGAGACTGCAGCTCAATCAGCCGTGGATCAGGTCCGGACTCTCGAACAGCGAATCCGAACCTTAGAAAATCATATTGATGACCTCGGTAATCGAGGTCGTCGAAAAAATATTCGTTTGCTGGGCCTTCCCGTACGGGAAGAGGAAGGCCAGCTTACAGCATTCCTGGAGCAGTGGCTGCCACAGCTTTTAAATCCGCATGCTGGGTCAGGCCAGGTAAGGGTGGAATGGGCCTACCGAGTCGCAATACGCTGGCCCGGCTCGAACCAGCACCCATGCCCGGTCCTGTTCCGTCTGCAGAGCTATAGGGAGAGGCAGATTCTCCTAGAAGCTTCTAGAAATCTTGGAAAAGATCCCCAAGTCATGATCTATAAAGGATCCAAGATCATGTTATTCCAGGACTTTTCCCCAGCTCTGGTCCGAAAAAGGAAGGCATTCGATGAGGCGAAGAAGCGTTTAAGAGGCTTAAATATTCAGTACTCCTTACGCTACCCAGCGACGCTACGCTTTAACCATGAAGGATCCATATATAACTTCGGATCGCCAGAAAAGGCTAAGGAATTCTTGGACTCCCTTAGATAGACTGTAAGAGACAGTGGATGTTGGTTTGACTTTCCCCCCACTTTGGTCTGTATCCCCATTTTTTTCTTTTCTCTTACCTTACTGTTTAATACTATCGTGGGGGTGGGGAGTGGGATTTGATTTTCTCCCCCCCACCCTTGGGGTTGTTTTCTTTTATTATTTTATGTATATATGTGGGTATGTATATGTGCATGTATGTATGTATATTATATATATATATATGTGTGTGTGTGTATGTGTGTATGTATGTGTATGTGTGTGTATATATATATAATTTGGGGCATTTGGTTAATGTTGATAGGGGGAGGTGGTTACCTTATTCTATTTTGCCTCTGTCTTTAGGAGCGGGGTTGTTTCTCCCTTGTTATTTTGTATTATTATATTTAATTATTACTTACTGAGATTGTAATTTTATAGTTATATATTTGTATATGGTATTAACATTCCCAAATATATCCAGGTGTTGGTGTGGGCGGGGCTAGTGTGCTCACTGTTAACTCTAGCTTTGTATTATATCTGAATTCTCCTCATTTTATTGAGGAGCACCTGGGTCAATGGTGGGGCATTGGTTGGGAGAGGATAAGATGGACTTTTGGAGAGGAAGTGACACCCCCGGGAACAAGAGAGAAAATCTCAACTTAGGTACGTTTTATATTTTTTTTTATTTAGAAATAGTTTTTTATTATACTGTTGTGAGTGTATTAGAGAGCCTTTATTTTTGTAAATTTTATATATGCTGTATGCTCGGGATGTTCCAGATAGGGTTTCCCCTCCCGAGGGGTCTCGGATTTGCCCAGATGATTATGGTTGATCAGTCGGTTAAGTGGTGCACCTGGAATGTCAAGGGGAGTAATTCGCCAGTCAAAAGGAAGAAAATATTATCAAATCTAAGAAAGAAAGAGTTGATATAGCTCTCCTACAGGAGACACACCTGTCGGATAAAGAACACTTGAAATTACGACAGGGTGGATTTGATCAGGCCTTTTTTTCTTCTTTTAGCTCAAAAAGCAGGGGGGTTGTTATTCTTATTCGGAAGAATTTCCCTTTCCAAATCCTAAATCAGATAAAAGACAAATCTGGATGATATATTTTGATTAAAGCCCTCATAAATGGAGAGGAATATGGGATTTTAAATTTGTACTGCCCACCAGCACACCTCTTTAAATTTATATTGGAAGCTTTTTCAAATTTGATGGCGTTTGGTGCCCTTCATACAATTATAGGGGGAGACTTTAATTGTATTATGGATCCGGAAATAGACAGGATTCCCAAGAGTGCTGCAGGAGTATCTCCCAGATCTAGACAATTGGCGGATCTGAACAAAGAATTAGGATTGGTAGATGTATGGAGATGTGTTCATCCACAGGGCAGAGATTTTCCTTTCTACTCTAATCCACATAAATGCCATACCAGAATTGATATGTTTTTGCCCCCTCGATTTTTTAAAAAATCCATATCATCCTGTAAAATAGGTACTATAGCAATTTCCGACCATGCTGCTGTATATATGGAAACTAAGGTGAGGAACAATGGAACATCCGCTCGACATTGGCGTATGGACCCCTTCCTGATGAAAGATAGTAAACTGGTAAAGTACTTCTCTCAAGAATTTAAAACATTTTTAGAAATTAATTCAGGTATGGCTAGCAACCCATCAATGATGTGGGAGACCACCAAAGCTTACGCACGAGGTTTGGTCATCTCCTACCCAGCGACGCAGAAAAAATTGAAGGGAGAACAACAGCATCTGCTCGAAGCACGCTTAAAAGCAGTTGAAACAGCATACGCTAATAGACCTTCTATTATAAAATTGCAAAGGATTACGGCTCTTAGGACAGCTCTAAACACTACGCTTACTCAAACGGCTAAGAGAGAAATATTATTTGCAAAGCAAAGGTTATATGAATTTGGCGACAAACCGGGTAGATACTTAGCATTTCTTGCAAAGACAAAAAAGGCCCCTCAGACTATTACGTCTATCAAGGTAAGTACAGGTATTTTGACTCATGATCAGAAAAAGATTAATGCGATCTTTAGAGAATTTTATTCTGAGTTATATAAATCGCAGGATGGTGAAGACAGGACTAGGAGGATGCAGTCATTTTTAAAAAATTTGACCTTTCCGGGCCTAACTCCGAACAGGTATCGGTCCTAGATGCTCCTCTAACAGTCCAAGAAATACTTGATGCAATTAGGCAACTTTAGAGCGGTAAGGTACCGGGCCCAGATGGTTTTCAAGCTGAATTCTATAAAGAATTTACAGAAATATTGGCTGGTCCACTTATGGACATGTATAACTATGCATATAGTCAGGGCTGTCTCCCGCCTTCGCTAAAAGAGGCAAATATCTATCTTCTCCTTAAAAAAGGAAACGATCCAGAAAATTGTACGTCATACAGACCAATATCCTTGCTAAATATAGATTTTAAAATCCTTTCTAAAACGTTAACACTGAGACTAGAAAGGGTACTGTCACATATTATAAAGGAGGATCAGACGGGGTTTATTAAGGGCCGTAGATCATCCAATAATATTAGAAGGGTTTTGAATAATATTCAAGCCTGTCATCAGGGAAAGATACCAGGAGTAGTAGTTTCATTAGAAGCGGAAAAGGCATTTGATAGGGTTGAATGGTCATATTTGTTTAACACATTGGCAAGGTTTGGCGTTGGACAGGTGTTTACCAAATGGGTCTCAACATTGTATAGTGATCCCAAAGCTGTTGTGGTTACCAATGGATTAGGTTCGGATAGGTTCAGTGTGGGTAGGGGCTGCCGTCAGGGATGTCCTCTCTCGCCATTGTTATTTACGCTAATAATTGAACCACTAGCAGAAGCTATACGAGCTGATCCTAATATAACGGCCCCGAGGATTGGTACAGGTAAACATAAAATTAATCTTTATGCAGATGATGTTCTTTTATTCCTCAGTAATCCTCTGATGTCCGTACCTCGCCTAATCCAACTTATTAATACATTTAATGCATTCTCAGGCTATAAAATTAATTTTTCAAGATCGGAGGCTATGCCAATTGGTGGCCTTGCTATGACACCCCACTTAGGGGACGGATCCCTTTTTCCCTTTCGTTGGTCCCTGGAGGGCTACTGATATTTAGGCATTTTTATTACTCCAGTATTTGGTCTGTTGTACAAGGCTAATTTTGTGCATTTACTGGAAAGGATAAGGCAGGACCTCCAGCGATGGGGAGACCTCTCAATTTCCTGGTTGAGTAGAATAGCACTAATTAAAATTAATGTTCCGCCCCGTCTCCTATATCCTATGAGAATGCTTCCGGTGATGCGGCCGAGGATGGCTCTACGTAAATTATATGGCTGGCTGGGTTCCTTTATCTGGAATCATAGACGGCCCCTCATTAAGCTGAAGAAGCTACAGCTTCCACAGGCAGGGGGAGGACTGGATTTCCCAGATTTCATGAAATATCAGTTAAGTTCCTTATTAAGTTACATAGCTGATTGTGTCTGGTCTGATCCACAATCAAGCTGGCTGGACATCGAGGCCTCTCAAGTAAAATACCCACTTACTAACCTCTTTTACTCAGACAAGAGGAAAATCATTACAGATCACTGTAAAACCCCATAATACTAAACACAATTAAGGCTTGGAATATAATGCGGCAAAATGAAGGTATTTTACATAAAACATCCCCCTATGCACCGATAGTAGGAGCATGGGGATTCCAACCAGGGTTTACCAATGCCACTTTTAAACTCTGGAGATCCAGGGGTATCTCATGTCTAGGGGACCTATTTAAAGATGGAGTCCTGATGTCTTTTGAACAGTTGCGTCAGAAATTCGGATTACCTAATGGAGACCTCTTTTGATACTTCCAAATTCGAGATTATATACAGAAGAAGACTACGTTATTAGCTGGTCTTTATAAATCAGATAGAGAATGTAGTGCCTACGACCAGTGGGGGTATCCTCCGTCAGTACTATTTATCATTTACTACATGATGAAGTATCAAGAGATATGGACAATCTGCTTAAAACATGGGATCAGGATTTGGGACTAGAAATTTCTATAGAAATGTGGAATGATATTTGGGAATATGCTAGAAGAATTACTATCTGTAACAGAACCCAGGCTATCCAGCTGAAGATACTTCATAGGGCCCATATAGCAGCGGATCGAATTGCAAAATTTAAGGCAGAAGCATCTCCAATGTGTTCCAAATGCAAAATAGAGGTGGCCACTCTTGTACATTGCCGATGGATTTGTCATAAGATCCGTAGATATTGACAGAAATTTTAGGAACGGAAATTAGAGTGGACCCTATATCTCTCCTTTTGGGCTTTTCGAACTTTCCCTCCCTGGACATGTACGGGAAGAGACTATTTTGTATTCTCTCTTTCTGTGCAAGGAAAAATATTTTGGTAAACTGGGTGGCTGACGGCCCCCCTGGACTTTCAAATTGGCACAGATTAATTATGGAATGTATTCCCCTTGACTTCCTTACAAATATGTTGCACCGGAAGACTGAATTATTTTATAAAATGTAGCAGCCCTTCTTGAATTACATAAATACAGATATTTCGGCTTTTATTTAATGGAGATTACAAACCTGGCTGCTCCGGGGCCGCTTAGGAGAGGAATCCCGCACGAATACGCGTTTTATTACATTTGATGTTAACACATTCCGAGCACGTAAGAGACAAAAATATACACTCTGGTTAATTGTAGGTTAGATTAGTAGAAAGTTGAGTTTTCTTTTTTTTCTGTGTCGGTATTTTTTTTCCATTGTTAAATTTTGACTATTGTATATTTGATTTAATTGTATATCAATGTTTGTATTTGAGAGTTTTGTTTATTTTTGTAAACTTGTAAAAATGTTAAATTTCTAATAAAATTATCTTAAAAAAAAGAAAAGGGCATAATGTTGATAATGACCTATATTGTGGGAAAATGGGACATGGTCAATTTCAGACAGAGGACTAAAAGAACAGAATAATTATTCAAATGGAGAAATAAAAACCTGCAGGAAGCTGTAACCCAACAGGACTTGGTGTGGCATGTACATGAAGCACAGAAAGCTCACACTCAGTAACAACAGGGAATCAGGAAGCTCATGGAATGTTGGTCATTCTTTCAAGTGGATCAAAAGTACAAGAGTAGAGAGGTCTTACTGCAAATGTACAAGGTGCTGTTCAGACCACAGACCGAATACTGTGAATAGGTTCTGTCTCTTTATTTCAGTAAAGATCAGATTTTATTGAAGGCTGTTCAGAGAAGGTTTACCAGAATGATCCCTGGCTTGGAGAGACTGAGTCATAGAGTAGTCAGGGTAGTACTCAGAGAGTAGTAAGTGTATGGAATGCTTTGTCTGCAACAGTAGTAGTTTCACCAACTTTAAGTACATTTAAGTCGTCATTGGACAAGCATATAGACGTACATGGATTAGTGTAGATTAGATGGGCTTCAGATTGGTATGACAGGTCGGTGCAACATCGAGAGCTGAAGGGCCTGTACTGCACTGTAAAAAAATGTTCTATGTTCTACGTTCTATGTCTCACAACATGGAGGGAGGCTCTGCAGTCCAGCTTGTGCATACTGACCAGATACCCTAAACTGATGCAGTCCCATTTGTCAGCATTTGCCTCTTCTCCCTCTTAAACCCTTTCAATACATCTCACCATCCAGGTCCCTTTAAAATGTGGTGATTGCACCCGGCTTTACCAGTTGCGGCACACCGCTGGTCAGAGGCCTCCAGTCCAAAAAACAAACCTCAACTCTTTCAGACAAAAGCATACACAGAAAAAAAGTAAAGTCCACCCCGCACCACCACTTCCTCCCATAATGTGCCAATTGATGCTCTCGGGACAGGGACAGAACTGTGTGAAACACTGAGCAAGACCCACTCTGTTCTTTCAAAACAACAATTTCCTACTCTGTGGAAAAATAAACAAACACAAAATGGCTCTCCCATGATTCCATCCCCAACAACCTCTTTTGGGCAGGGACCACAAGGGGCCAAAACAAAAGCAAAATCAAAGAAACAAATAATTTGTTGTGACACAGTGGTGAACCCTTCTGCTAATTTACCAAATCCCAGAAAAGCTCACCTTGCCTCATAAATTTTGAAAGTATGAATGACAGAAAACACACAACTTCCCTAATTTGAGATAAAAAATCAATTTATTCTCTACCTTGAGAAGTGAACATTAAACAACAACTGCTTACGTCTCTAATCCTCCTTTCTCTGAAAGGTTTGTTCTCTTCCTCCAACTCTATAACAATCTACTGTCACAATAAACACCCATATTAAAATTACATCATCAAATTAATTTTCAAAACCCTGCAGTGGCTATCGTCTCTAGTGTCTGTCTACCTCTGGCAGTAGATCGCCCTGGGTCATCTTCAGACTTTTTACTGAAAAGATACTTCACGTGAAAAGATAGCTTGCATAGAGAGGGGTTTGCTGGAAGTTACTCTGACAATGGCAGTTGGCTGTTCTCTGTCTCTGGTTCACTCTCAAAATGCCTCCTTCAGTGTACCTCAAACATCAAGTCGTCACATTAGTTTGATGCTGTCAAAAGATTAAATTCAAATTCGATTGGGTTTCAGTATCTTGGAGCA